>NC_133735.1:6149602-6262102 GCF_048934315.1 Petromyzon marinus
ACCCACCCATTCGCCCACCCACCCATTCGCCCACCCACCCATTCACCCACTCATTAATTCATCCACTTACCCATCCACCCATTCATCCACCCACCCACCCATTCACCCACTCGTTAATTCATCCACTCATGAATTCATCCACTCATTAATTCATCCACCCACCCACTTACCCACCCACTCATTTTTTTAAAATTTAATTTCCGGGGGCGGGAATCGAACGCGGCCGGGGCGGGCACGCGCGACACCAATAAATATGCAAATGAGCCAATCAACCAATCACCATGCGGATAATTGGGGGTGGGAAGATTTAAAAAGGGCGGGAAACAGGGCCCGAGGCGTTGCCTGGGCCTCGTCACTGCAGCGTGGGAGGCTTCAGAACCCGTTCCCGCCAAAAAATAATAATAAACAATTATTCTTTCCCTTACGCTGAAGTAATTTATCAGACGGCTTTATATTTTTTTTGTTATTTACGATCGTTTTAAAAGCGGCGTAACGAGGAGAAGCGGAAGGGGGGGGGGGTAAGATTTGGAAGTAAAATTTTTTTTTTTAAAGATTGGCGATTCCCTGAGGGGGAAATGTTGATGCGAATTTTCTGCGACTCGCTGTCGACCGAGGGCGTGAGTAGAAACGGCGACGTTTATCGCGTTCTTACAAACAATAAACCCTAATGTGAGCGTCGTCAGTTTGATTAACCTCCAATTTGTCACTCGCCTCTCTGTATAGCGGATACGTTCCAGTTTGGTCCTGCTGATGATAGCGATGATGGTGGTGGTGATGGTGATGATGGTGGTGGTGGTGGTGATGATGGTGGTGGTGGTGCTGATGGTGGTGGTGCTGATGATGATGATGGTGGTGGTGCTGATGATGGTGGTGGTGCTGATGATGGTGGTGGTGCTGATGATGGTGGTGGTGCTGATGATGGTGGTGGTGCTGGGGCTGGTGGTGGTGGTGCTGATGGTGGTGCTGATGCTGATTGGTGGTGGTGATGGTGGTGGTGGTGCTGATGGTGGTGGTGCTGATGCTGGTGGTGATGATGGTGGTGGTGGTGGTGCTGGTGATGATGATGGATGATGATGGTGGATGATGTTTTCACAGATGGGACTGCGTGTGACCCACCCAGCCTCCTTGACACAATGGACATGGATCATCTTCATCGTCAGCCTATGCTTGCCACCACTTGCCTCTGCCTCCCCGAATGGTGACTTCTAAAGACTTCCATCAGAGACCCCGAAACCTGGGTTCAAGCCCTATGTCTGGGTGTCTCAGGGGGTTCACGATGGCCGTGTCAGAGACACTGAGAGTCTGGGTTCAGGCCCTGGGTCTGGGTGTCTCTCTCAGGGGGTTCATAATGGCTGTGTTGGAGACACTAAGAGCCTGGGTTCAAGCCCTGGGTCTGGGTGTCTCTCTCTCAGGGGGTTCACGATGGCCGTGTCGGAGACACTGAGATTCTGGGTTCAAGCCCTTGGTCTGGGTGTCTCTCTCAGGGGGTTCACGATGGCCGTGTCATGGACACACAGAGCCTGGGTTCAAGCCCTGGGTCTGGGTCTCTCTCTCAGGGGGTTCACGATGGCCGTGTCAGAGACACTGAGATCCTGGGTTCGAGCCCTGGGTCTGGGTGTCTCTCTCTCTCTCTCTGGCCGTGTCTGCTGCTGATCCAGCTCGCGACATTGTTTGCTGATGATGATTCGAGCCACCGATTTCACCGATGTGGATACTGATGATGCCAGAGTCCTGATGCTGCCACTAGTGGCTTTGCTGTCAACGATGGTTTCTGGTGGTGCTGATGATAATGATGATGGTGGTGGTCCTGCTGGTGGTGGTCCTGATGTTGATGATGGTGGTCCTGCTGGTGGTGGTTCTGCTGGTGGTGGTCCTGCTGCTGCTGCTGATGATGATGATGATGGTGGCGGTGGTGGTGCTGCTGGTGGTGGTGCTGCTGCTGGTGGTGGTGCTGCTGGTGGTGGTGGTGCTGCTGATGATGATGGTGGCGGTGGTCCTGCTGATGATGGTGGCGGTGGTCCTGCTGATGGTGGTGGCGGTGGTCCTCCTGATGGTGGTGGTCCTGCTGGTGGTGGTCCTGCTGGGGGTGGTCCTGCTGCTGGTGGTGGTCCTGCTGATGGTGCTGCTGATGATGGTGGTGGTGGTGGTGCTGCTGGAGCCGCATCGATTGACCCCACAGTGACCCTCTCTCCAGGTTGCGATCCCAACCCCTGTGACCTGAAGCGTCCCTGCATCGCCCAGGGGTCAAAGTTCGCCTGCGTGTGCCCCCTCGATTCCTCGAACTGCACAGGTGGGTGGGTGGGCGGATGAGTGGGTGGGCGGATGAGTGGGTGGGCGGATGAGTGGGTGGGCGGATGAGTGGGTGGGCGGATGAGTGGGTGGGCGGATGAGTGGGTGGGCGGATGAGTGGGTGGGCGGATGAGTGGGTGGGCGGATGAGTGGGTGGGCGGATGAGTGGGTGGGCGGATGAGTGGGTGGGCGGATGAGTGGGTGGGCGGATGAGTGGGTGGGCGGATGAGTGGGTGGGCGGATGAGTGGGTGGGCGGATGAGTGGGTGGGCGGATGAGTGGGTGGGCGGATGAGTGGGTGGGCGGATGAGTGGGTGGGCGGATGAGTGGGTGGGCGGATGAGTGGGTGGGCGGATGAGTGGGTGGGCGGATGAGTGGGTGGGCGGATGAGTGGGTGGGCGGATGAGTGGGTGGGCGGATGAGTGGGTGGGCGGATGAGTGGGTGGGCGGATGAGTGGGTGGGCGGATGAGTGGGTGGGCGGATGAGTGGGTGGGCGGATGAGTGGGTGGGCGGATGAGTGGGTGGGCGGATGAGTGGGTGGGCGGATGAGTGGGTGGGCGGATGAGTGGGTGGGCGGATGAGTGGGTGGGCGGATGAGTGGGTGGGCGGATGAGTGGGTGGGCGGATGAGTGGGTGGGCGGATGAGTGGGTGGGCGGATGAGTGGGTGGGCGGATGAGTGGGTGGGCGGATGAGTGGGTGGGCGGATGAGTGGGTGGGCGGATGAGTGGGTGGGCGGATGAGTGGGTGGGCGGATGAGTGGGTGGGCGGATGAGTGGGTGGGCGGATGAGTGGGTGGGCGGATGAGTGGGTGGGCGGATGAGTGGGTGGGCGGATGAGTGGGTGGGCGGATGAGTGGGTGGGCGGATGAGTGGGTGGGCGGATGAGTGGGTGGGCGGATGAGTGGGTGGGCGGATGAGTGGGTGGGCGGATGAGTGGGTGGGCGGATGAGTGGGTGGGCGGATGAGTGGGTGGGCGGATGAGTGGGTGGGCGGATGAGTGGGTGGGCGGATGAGTGGGTGGGCGGATGAGTGGGTGGGCGGATGAGTGGGTGGGCGGATGAGTGGGTGGGCGGATGAGTGGGTGGGCGGATGAGTGGGTGGGCGGATGAGTGGGTGGGCGGATGAGTGGGTGGGCGGATGAGTGGGTGGGCGGATGAGTGGGTGGGCGGATGAGTGGGTGGGCGGATGAGTGGGTGGGCGGATGAGTGGGTGGGCGGATGAGTGGGTGGGCGGATGAGTGGGTGGGCGGATGAGTGGGTGGGCGGATGAGTGGGTGGGCGGATGAGTGGGTGGGCGGATGAGTGGGTGGGCGGATGAGTGGGTGGGCGGATGAGTGGGTGGGCGGATGAGTGGGTGGGCGGATGAGTGGGTGGGCGGATGAGTGGGTGGGCGGATGAGTGGGTGGGCGGATGAGTGGGTGGGCGGATGAGTGGGTGGGCGGATGAGTGGGTGGGCGGATGAGTGGGTGGGCGGATGAGTGGGTGGCCGGATGAGTGGGTGGCCGGATGAGTGGGTGGCCGGATGAGTGGGTGGCCGGATGAGTGGGTGGCCGGATGAGTGGGTGGCCGGATGAGTGGGTGGCCGGATGAGTGGGTGGCCGGATGAGTGGGTGGCCGGATGAGTGGGTGGCCGGATGAGTGGGTGGCCGGATGAGTGGGTGGCCGGATGAGTGGGTGGCCGGATGAGTGGGTGGCCGGATGAGTGGGTGGCCGGATGAGTGGGTGGCCGGATGAGTGGGTGGCCGGATGAGTGGGTGGCCGGATGAGTGGGTGGCCGGATGAGTGGGTGGCCGGATGAGTGGGTGGCCGGATGAGTGGGTGGCCGGATGAGTGGGTGGCCGGATGAGTGGGTGGCCGGATGAGTGGGTGGCCGGATGAGTGGGTGGCCGGATGAGTGGGTGGCCGGATGAGTGGGTGGCCGGATGAGTGGGTGGCCGGATGAGTGGGTGGCCGGATGAGTGGGTGGCCGGATGAGTGGGTGGCCGGATGAGTGGGTGGCCGGATGAGTGGGTGGCCGGATGAGTGGGTGGCCGGATGAGTGGGTGGCCGGATGAGTGGGTGGCCGGATGAGTGGGTGGCCGGATGAGTGGGTGGCCGGATGAGTGGGTGGCCGGATGAGTGGGTGGCCGGATGAGTGGGTGGCCGGATGAGTGGGTGGCCGGATGAGTGGGTGGCCGGATGAGTGGGTGGCCGGATGAGTGGGTGGCCGGATGAGTGGGTGGCCGGATGAGTGGGTGGCCGCGTCATTCTCCTCCCGTGCCTCCGTCCCCACGGCACCACCACCACCACCACCACAGGCACCACCGCCACCACCGCCACCGCGGCCGCTTTGTGGCTGGACTGCGGCACCTCGCGGGTCCTCCTGCAGCTCTCCGCCGGGCTGCTGACGGCGCCGTGGGCCCCGCGGCCCGGGGGGCCCAAGGCGCCCCAGGGCCCCCCGCGGGCCTCCAACCCGGCCTGCGCGGCCCGCCAGGAGCGGCTGGCCACCGGCACGGGCACGGCCATCTCCTTCCGCTATGACGCCAGCCAAATGTGCGACGCCGAGATCCGGGTGAGAGTCGTCCCCCCACCCCCCACCCCCAACCCCCCCTGGAGGCTCTCGCCTGGTGGAGGTGCAGAGACTCGCCTGGGGGGAGGGAGAGTCTCGTCGAGGCACGGCCTGGGGGTCAAGGGGCACGGCCTGGGGGTCCAGGGGGCACGGCCTGGGGGTCCAGGGGCACGGCCTGGGGGTCCAGGGACTCACCCAGGGGGTCCAGGGACTCACCCAGGGGGTCCAGGGGCACGG
The DNA here is from genome assembly GCF_048934315.1 of Petromyzon marinus. Lineage (NCBI taxonomy): Eukaryota > Metazoa > Chordata > Hyperoartia > Petromyzontiformes > Petromyzontidae > Petromyzon > Petromyzon marinus. The sequence goes on from NC_133735.1 coordinate 6,154,676, forward strand.
CCTGGGGGTCCAGGGACTCACCCAGGGGGTCCAGGGACTCACCCAGGGGGTCCAGGGACTCGCCCTGGGGGTCCAGGGACTCACCCAGGGGGTCCAGGGACTCACCCAGGGGGTCCGAGGCACCGCCCAGCGATTTAGCCCAAAGTTCCAACCCAGAGGGGCCTGGGGGCGTGGTTTGTGCAGTGGGCGTGGTGTATGGTTTGTGTGTGTGTGGTGTGTGTGGTGGTGTGTGTGTGGTGGTGTTGTGGTGTGTGGTGGTGTGCGTGGTGGTGTGTGGTGTGTGTGGTGTTGTGGTGTGTGGTGGTGTGTGTGTGTGTGGTGGTGTATGGTGTGTGTGTGGTGGTGTGTGGTGGTGTGTGTGCGGTGGTGTGTGGTGGTGGTGGTGTGTGTGTGGTGGTGGTGGTGTGTGTGTGGTGGTGTGTGGTGGTGTGTGGTGGTGTGTGGTGGTGTGTGGTGGTGTGTGGTGGTGTGTGGTTACTCAATTCCATCTCCCTTTGTTAATGGAGGTTGGGCCACCCTCCTGTGACGTCACCGTCGTACCACCGCGTCAGAATGCGCCGCAGCGTCACCACCTCCCCACCACCACCTCCCCCCCCCACCACCACCTCCCCCCCCACCACCACCTCCCCCCCCCCCCACCACCACCTCCCCCCCACCACCACCACCTCCTCCCCACCACCACCTCCTCCCCACCACCACCTCCCCACCACCACCACCTCCCCCCCCACCACCACCTCCCCCACCACCACCTCCCCACCACCACCACCTCCCCACCACCTCCCCCCCCCACCGCCTCCTCCCCACCACCACCGCCACCTCCCCACCACCACCACCTCCCCACCACCACCCCCCCCTCCCCGCAGGACAACGGGACGCACCTGTGGTACGTGAACAAGGTGGTCGTGGGCGGCGATGACGGGGGAGGGAGGGGAGGAAGGGGAGGAGACTTCTCCATCACCTACTCGTGCCCATACCCACGCCGGCCCACGGCACAGGCCGACTACCCCATCGTCATCCCAGCCAGGTGGTGCTGTAGGTGGTGGTGCTGTAGGTGGTGGTGGTGCTATAGGTGGTGCTATAGGTGGTGCTATAGGTGGTGGTGGTGGTGCTATAGGTGGTGGTGGTGCTATAGGTGGTGCTATAGGTGGTGGTATAGGTGGTGCTATAGGTGGTGGTGGTGGTGGTGCTATAGGTGGTGGTGGTGGTGGTGCTATAGGTGGTGGTGGTGGTGCTATAGGTGGTGGTGGTGGTGCTATAGGTGGTGGTGCTATAGGTGGTGGTGCTATAGGTGGTGGTGCTATAGGTGGTGGTGCTATAGGTGGTGGTGCTATAGGTGGTGGTGCTATAGGTGGTGGTGCTATAGGTGGTGGTGCTATAGGTGGTGGTGCTATAGGTGGTGGTGCTATAGGTGGTGGTGCTATAGGTGGCGGTGCTATAGGTGGTGGTGGTGGTGCTATAGGTGGTGGTGGTGCTATAGGTGGTGGTGGTGGTGCTATAGGTGGTGGTGGTGCTATAGGTGGTGGTGGTGGTGCTATAGGTGGTGGTGGTGCTATAGGTGGTGGTGGTGGTGCTATAGGTGGTGGTGCTATAGGTGGTGGTGGTGCTATAGGTGGTGGTGGTGCTATAGGTGGTGGTGGTGGTGGTGCTATAGGTGGTGGTGGTGGTGGTGCTATAGGTGGTGGTGGTGGTGCTATAGGTGGTGGTGGTGGTGCTATAGGTGGTGGTGCTATAGGTGGTGGTGGTGGTGCTATAGGTGGTGGTGGTGGTGCTATAGGTGGTGGTGGTGGTGCTATAGGTGGTGGTGGTGGTGCTATAGGTGGTGGTGGTGCTATAGGTGGTGGTGGTGGTGCTATAGGTGGTGGTGGTGGTGCTATAGGTGGTGGTGGTGGTGCTATAGGTGGTGGTGGTGGTGCTATAGGTGGTGGTGGTGCTATAGGTGGTGGTGGTGGTGCTATAGGTGGTGGTGGTGCTATAGGTGGTGGTGGTGGTGGTGCTATAGGTGGTGGTGGTGGTGGTGCTATAGGTGGTGGTGGTGGTGGTGGTGCTATAGGTGGTGGTGGTGGTGGTGCTATAGGTGGTGGTGGTGGTGGTGCTATAGGTGGTGGTGGTGGTGGTGCTATAGGTGGTGGTGGTGGTGGTGCTATAGGTGGTGGTGGTGGTGGTGCTATAGGTGGTGGTGGTGGTGGTGCTATAGGTGGTGGTGGTGGTGGTGCTATAGGTGGTGGTGGTGGTGGTGCTATAGGTGGTGGTGGTGGTGGTGCTATAGGTGGTGGTGGTGGTGGTGCTATAGGTGGTGGTGCTATAGGTGGTGGTGCTATAGGTGGTGGTGGTGGTGGTGCTATAGGTGGTGGTGGTGGTGGTGCTATAGGTGGTGGTGGTGGTGGTGGTGCTATAGGTGGTGGTGGTGGTGCTATAGGTGGTGGTGGTGGTGGTGGTGCTATAGGTGGTGGTGGTGGTGGTGGTGCTATAGGTGGTGGTGCTATAGGTGGTGGTGCTATAGGTGGTGGTGCTATAGGTGGTGGTGCTATAGGTGGTGGTGCTATAGGTGGTGGTGCTATAGGTGGTGGTGCTATAGGTGGTGGTGCTATAGGTGGTGGTGCTATAGGTGGTGGTGCTATAGGTGGTGGTGGTGGTGGTGGTGCTATAGGTGGTGGTGGTGGTGGTGGTGCTATAGGTGGTGGTGGTGGTGGTGCTATAGGTGGTGGTGGTGGTGGTGCTATAGGTGGTGGTGGTGGTGGTGCTATAGGTGGTGGTGGTGGTGCTATAGGTGGTGGTGGTGGTGCTATAGGTGGTGGTGGTGGTGCTATAGGTGGTGGTGGTGGTGGTGCTATAGGTGGTGGTGGTGGTGGTGGTGCTATAGGTGGTGGTGGTGGTGGTGCTATAGGTGGTGGTGCTATAGGTGGTGGTGGTGCTATAGGTGGTGGTGGTGGTGGTGCTATAGGTGGTGGTGGTGGTGGTGCTATAGGTGGTGGTGGTGGTGGTGCTATAGGTGGTGGTGGTGGTGGTGGTGCTATAGGTGGTGGTGGTGGTGGTGCTATAGGTGGTGGTGGTGGTGGTGCTATAGGTGGTGGTGGTGGTGGTGCTATAGGTGGTGGTGGTGGTGGTGGTGCTATAGGTGGTGGTGGTGGTGGTGGTGCTATAGGTGGTGGTGGTGGTGGTGGTGCTATAGGTGGTGGTGGTGGTGGTGGTGCTATAGGTGGTGGTGGTGGTGGTGGTGCTATAGGTGGTGGTGGTGGTGGTGGTGCTATAGGTGGTGGTGGTGGTGGTGGTGCTATAGGTGGTGGTGGTGGTGGTGGTGCTATAGGTGGTGGTGGTGGTGGTGGTGCTATAGGTGGTGGTGGTGGTGGTGGTGCTATAGGTGGTGGTGGTGGTGGTGCTATAGGTGGTGGTGGTGGTGGTGCTATAGGTGGTGGTGGTATAGGTGGTGGTGCTATAGGTGGTGGTGCTATAGGTGGTGGTGCTATAGGTGGTGGTGCTATAGGTGGTGGTGCTATAGGTGGTGGTGCTATAGGTGGTGGTGCTATAGGTGGTGGTGCTATAGGTGGTGGTGCTATAGGTGGTGGTGCTATAGGTGGTGGTGCTATAGGTGGTGGTGCTATAGGTGGTGGTGGTGGTGGTGCTATAGGTGGTGGTGGTGCTATAGGTGGTGGTGGTGGTGGTGCTATAAGTGGTGGTGGTGGTGGTGCTATAAGTGGTGGTGGTGGTGCTATAGGTGGTGGTGGTGGTGGTGCTATAGGTGGTGGTGGTGGTGGTGCTATAGGTGGTGGTGGTGGTGCTATAGGTGGTGGTGGTGGTGGTGCTATAGGTGGTGGTGGTGGTGGTGCTATAGGTGGTGGTGGTGGTGGTGCTATAGGTGGTGCTATAGGTGGTGGTGGTGGTGGTGGTGGTGGTGCTATAGGTGGTGGTGGTGGTGGTGCTATAGGTGGTGGTGGTGGTGGTGGTGCTATAGGTGGTGGTGGTGGTGGTGGTGCTATAGGTGGTGGTGGTGGTGGTGCTATAGGTGGTGGTGGTGGTGGTGCTATAGGTGGTGGTGGTGGTGGTGCTATAGGTGGTGGTGGTGGTGGTGCTATAGGTGGTGGTGGTGGTGGTGCTATAGGTGGTGGTGGTGGTGGTGCTATAGGTGGTGGTGGTGGTGGTGCTATAGGTGGTGGTGGTGGTGGTGGTGCTATAGGTGGTGGTGGTGGTGGTGGTGCTATAGGTGGTGGTGGTGGTGGTGGTGCTATAGGTGGTGGTGGTGGTGGTGGTGCTATAGGTGGTGGTGGTGGTGGTGGTGCTATAGGTGGTGGTGGTGGTGGTGGTGCTATAGGTGGTGGTGGTGGTGGTGGTGCTATAGGTGGTGGTGGTGGTGGTGGTGCTATAGGTGGTGGTGGTGGTGCTATAGGTGGTGGTGGTGGTGCTATAGGTGGTGGTGGTATAGGTGGTGGTGCTATAGGTGGTGGTGCTATAGGTGGTGGTGCTATAGGTGGTGGTGCTATAGGTGGTGGTGCTATAGGTGGTGGTGCTATAGGTGGTGGTGCTATAGGTGGTGGTGCTATAGGTGGTGGTGCTATAGGTGGTGGTGCTATAGGTGGTGGTGCTATAGGTGGTGGTGCTATAGGTGGTGGTGGTGGTGGTGCTATAGGTGGTGGTGGTGGTGCTATAAGTGGTGGTGGTGGTGGTGCTATAAGTGGTGGTGGTGGTGCTATAGGTGGTGGTGGTGGTGGTGCTATAGGTGGTGGTGGTGGTGCTATAGGTGGTGGTGGTGGTGGTGCTATAGGTGGTGGTGGTGGTGGTGGTGGTGGTGCTATAGGTGGTGGTGGTGGTGGTGGTGGTGCTATAGGTGGTGGTGGTGGTGGTGCTATAGGTGGTGGTGGTGGTGGTGGTGCTATAGGTGGTGGTGGTGGTGGTGGTGCTATAGGTGGTGGTGGTGGTGGTGGTGCTATAGGTGGTGGTGGTGGTGGTGGTGGTGCTATAGGTGGTGGTGGTGGTGGTGGTGGTGCTATAGGTGGTGGTGGTGGTGGTGGTGCTATAGGTGGTGGTGGTGGTGGTGGTGCTATAGGTGGTGGTGGTGGTGGTGCTATAGGTGGTGGTGGTGGTGCTATAGGTGGTGGTGGTGCTATAGGTGGTGGTGGTGCTATAGGTGGTGGTGGTGGTGGTGCTATAGGTGGTGGTGGTGGTGGTGCTATAGGTGGTGGTGGTGGTGGTGCTATAGGTGGTGGTGGTGGTGTCTAAATAGATATTTGCAGTGACTCCGTCTGTTCTTTTTTTCCCTCCCTTTCCAGCAACACCAACACCATGCTTCTGGGCACTACCACGGTGAGTCGCCCCGGTGGCCGTTGACGTCACGTCGATGATCGCGACAGGCCGCCCGGTTTCCCCGAGGAGTCTCGGGCGAACCCAAAATCCCCGCGCGCTCGCCATCTCTCGTTCGGTGCTTTGGCTATCGCTCGCCACCCTCCCGTCGTACGTTCATCCGCTCGCGTGTCTGTCTGTCCGTGTCTGTCTGTCTGTCCGTGCGTGTCTGTCTGTCTATCCGTGTCTGTCTGTCCGTGCGTGTCTGCCTGTCTGTCCGTGCGTGTCTGTCTGTCCGTGTCTGTGCTTGTCTGTCTGTGTGCGTGTCTGTCCCTCCCTCTCTCTCTCTGTCCCCTAGGTGCACCTGCAGGTGTCTCTGCAGGACGCAACTCTGTCCGTGCGTCTCCACCTGAGTTGGGCATCTGGCGACGATGAAACTTTGTCGTCGCCGCCGCCGCCCGTGTTGCTTGTCCGAGATTGTTGGCTCGGATCCCTCGACATCAGCTGGGCCAACCTCTACCTCATGCGGCATGGGTGTGTCTGGGGTGGGCTAGCGAGTTGGTGGGTGGGTGAGCGGGTGGGTTGGTGGGTGGGTGAGCGGGTGGCCGAAATGTTTGTGTTGGTGGCTGGGTGAGCACGTGGGTTGTGTTGGTGGGTTGTGTTGGTGGGTTGTGTTGGTGGGTTGTGTTGGTGGGTTGTGTTGGTGGCTGGGTGAGCACGTGGGTTGTGTTGGTGGGTTGTGTTGGTGGGTTGTGTTGGTGGGTTGTGTTGGTGGGTTGTGTTGGTGGGTTGTGTTGGTGGGTTGTGTTGGTGGGTTGTGTTGGTGGCTTGTGTTGGTGGGTTGTGTTGGTGGGTTGTGTTGGTGGCTGGGTGAGCCACGTGGGTTGTGTTGGTGGGTTGTGTTGGTGGCTGGGTGAGCCACGTGGGTTGTGTTGGTGGCTTGGTGAGCCACGTGGGTTGTGTTGGTGGTTTGTGTTGGTGGTTTGTGTTGGTGGCTGGGTGAGCCACGTGGTTTGTGTGTCGCTAGCGGGTTGGGTGAAGTTACATCCCGACAGAACGGTAGATCACAATGTTGCGTGCGCGCTCAGCTGTGCGTCTCACCCCGCGGCGAGCCTGGAGGTGCCCAACGGCCGTGGCCCCACGGTGGAGCTCCGCGTGGCGACCAGCGACCCCCTGCGGTGGCGGCCGTGGCCTCTCCCTCCCGCTCCGCTGCTGCTCCGCTGCCTCGTGCGCGTCTGCCGGTCGGCGGCCTCGCGCCCGGCCTGCGTGGCGGTGAGAGGCTCCGCTCACCGCACCGCTCACCGCACCGCTCACCGCACCGCTCACCGCACCGCTCACCGCACCGCTCACCGCACCGCTCACCGCTCCGCTCACACGCTCCGCTCACACTCTCCAATCACCGCTACACACGCTTCATACGCTCCGCTCACCGCTACACACACACACTCCAATCACCGCTCCACTCACCGCTTCGCTCACCGCTCCACACGCTCCACACTCGCCGCTCCACACGCTGCACTCTCGCTCCACACTCGCCGCTCCACTCACCTCACCGCTCCACACGCTTCATACGCTCCGCTCACCGCTACACACACGCTCGCCGCTCCGCTCACCGCTCCGCTCACCGCATCACATGCTCCGCTCTCGCTCTGCTCACCGCTGCACACGCTCCACTCACACGCTCCACACTCACCGCTCCTCTCTCACCGCTCCACGCTCACCGCTCCACGCTCACCGCTCCACGCTCACCGCTCCACGCTCACCGCTCCACGCTCACCGCTCCACGCTCACCGCTCACACGCTCACCGCTCACACGCTCACACGCTCACCGCTCCACGCTCACCGCTCCACGCTCACCGCTCCACGCTCACCGCTCACACGCTCACCGCTCACACGCTCACCGCTCACACGCTCACACGCTCACCGCTCCACGCTCACCGCTCCACGCTCACCGCTCCACGCTCACCGCTCCACGCTCACCGCTCACACGCTCACCGCTCACACGCTCACCGCTCACACGCTCACCGCTCACACGCTCACTCGATCACCGATCACCGCTCCACACGCTCCGCTCTCTCCGCGCGCTTCACTCGCTCCACTCTCCGCACTCGCTCCTAATTGACGGCACTTGCCCCGCGTTTTTTTTTTCCTTCCAGGACTGCCCCGATTCCAACGTGCACGGCATTGTGGTCCAATCTGAGGACGCTCACGACGGTATCCTGGTGTACCCACCTCCGTCGGCAACTACGTCCGATGGAGGCCTGATCATCCCCGGTGAGTCTGTTGTACGCATGGCGTGTGCGTGTCTACGTGTGTGTGTCTACGTGTGTGTGTGTGTCTACCTGCGTGCGTGTGTCTGTGTCTGCCTGCGTGTGTCTTCCTGCGTGTGTCTGCGTGCGTGTGGGGAGCGGTAGTGTAGCGGTTAGCGCTACGCTGCGCTATGAACCTGGCGACCCGGGTTCGATTCCCGCTCACGGCCAACACCACCGGTGACGATTATCTGAAGCGGTCCCGGGCCTCCCCTAGGTCGACTCAGCCTCAAATGAGTACCTGGTGCGGTGTGTAAACATCGCCACTGGGGAGACAAAGGCGGTCGGGCGTGGTGCTGGCCACCCACCCCCTCGTGTACCGTTCCGGCCTTCATAGGTGCTCGCTAACAGCACTTGCGCCTACAGTCTGTTAAGGCTATATGGGGGATCTTTGTGTGTGTGTGTGTGTGCGCGTGCGTGTGTACATTTAACTTCTTTCGCACCACCGTACGTAGCCGGCCACGCGAATCGGCGGTGCCGGGGAAGGATGACAAACCAGGCACAAAAATCAGTTTTCAAGATGTCGTAGTTTTTCCAATCTAATTGATGATTTCCCAGTGCACAGTTCCCCCTAATGGCTTCCTAATATCTGAAGGAATATCGACCAAGGTTCTCCCACGACTTGGCCTGGAGACTGATCCCTGTTAGGGTGGATAGGAGATGTTGACTACCTCGCCTGGTCTACAGGAGGTCGTGGGTTCTATCCCTGGGAGATATTGACTACCTCGCCTGGTCTGCAGGAGGTCGTGGGTTCTATCCCTGGGAGATGTTGACTACCTCGCCTGGTACGCAGGAGGTCGTGGGTTCTATCCCTGGGAGATGTTGACTACCTCCCCTGGTCTACAGGAGGTCGTGGGTTCTATCCCTGGGAGATGTTGACTACCTCGCCGGGTACGCAGGAGGTCGTGGGTTCTATCCCTGGGAGATGTTGACAACCTCGCCTGGTATATACAGGAGGTCGTGGGTTCTATCCCTGGGAGATGTTGACTACCTCACCTAGCTGCAGGAGTTCGTGGGTTCTATTCCTGAGAGATGTTGACAACCTCGCCTGGTCTACAGGAGGTCGTGGGTTCTATCCCTGGGAGATGTTGACCACCTCGCCTGGTCTACAGGAGGTCGTGGGTTCTATCCCTGGGAGATGTTGACTACCTCGCCTGGTCTGCAGGAAGTCGTGGGTTCTATCCCTGGGAGATGTTGACCACCTCGCCTGGTCTACAGGAGATCGTGGGTTCTATCCCCTGGGAGATGTTGACTACCTCGCCTGGTCTACAGGAGGTCGTGGGTTCTATCCCTGGGAGATGTTAACTACCTCGCCTGGTATATGCATTTCCAAAAAACAAAAAACGCAGGATAATTGCTAAATTATGAAAAAATAAGACTCGGTTTTACGCTTTGAACATCGTGTTTTTAAGGATGCTCAAACGCCAACTGTTGGCCTCGTTTTAGGCCCGGCAAAATAAAACTAATCCTATTCCCCGCCTCCTCTCCCCCCCCCCCCTCCTCCACCGTAGGGATTTCAAATTCCCGGGTCCGCGATTCCGTACGGTCTGAAGCCACCACTCAGAATCCCACGGGAATCTCAAAGGAGACGGACAAACGCTCGCTCAACGGAATTCCGGATCTGAATCCCACGGGAATCTCAAAGACGGACAAACGCTCGCTCAATGGAATTCTGGATCCGAATCCGACTGGAATCTCAAAGACTGACATTCGCTCGCTCAACGGAATTCCAGATCCGAATCCCACAGGAATCTCAAAGACGGACAAACGCTCGCTCAACGGAATTCCAGATCCAAATTCCATGGAAATCTCAAAGACGGACAACGGAATTCCAGATCCGAATCCGACTGGAATCTCAAAGGAGACTGACATTCGCTCGCTCAACGGAATTCCAGATCCGAATCCCACAGGAATCTCAAAGACGGACGAACGCTCGCTCAACGGAATTCCGAATCCGACTGGAATCTCAAAGACTAACATTCGCTCGCTCAACGGAATTCCGGATCTGAATCCCACGGCAATCTCAAAGGAGACGGACATTCGCTCGCTCAACGGTATTCCAGATCCGAATCTGACTGGAATCTCAAAGACTGACATTCGCTCGCTCAACGGAATTCCAGATCCGAATCCCACGGGAATGTCAGGGGGAATGTCCACGTCCTTCGGCACGCATGACCACCAGGAGAACATCGGTATTCCGCAGCAGAGTCCAAATCCCATGGGAATTTCAGGGGAACCTGACAAACGTCAAGATTTCGGCATTCCTAACTCGACTCCTCCGATCGCCGCGGGAATTCCCATGGGAATGTCGGCAAATCCCAACCCTCTTTCCGGGGGACTGCCTGACCAACGCCACTACCAGGACGAGTTGAGGATCCCAGACTCGAGCCCAAATCCCCCGGGAATGTCGCAAGGGACGGATGAAGATCGGGGCGGGTTCGGATTTCCAGAATTGTCTCATCCGAATCTCGTAGGAATGTCGGAGGAGGCCTACGAAGCCGGAATTCTCGATTCGAATCCCATGAAAGTTGCGGAAGGGCGAGGGAAACGGCAGGATGATTACAGAATTCCGGAAGCGGGAAAGTCGGACGGGTTGGAGCATCCCTCCGGGACATCCGACCACCAGGACGAGAGCGGAATTCCAGAATCGAGTCCAAATCTCGCGGGAATTTCGGAGGAGGCCGACTCTTCGTACAGTCACGAGGAAGAATTTAAAAGTCCCGAATCTCTTCATGGAAATCCCACGGGAATGTCGGACTCTGCCGGCCATTCCCCGGAAGCGGGGGGGCTCTGGGATGGTGATGATGATGGTGATGATGGTGATGATGATCAGGGCGACTGGGACGCTGCCACGGATTCCCCGCCGGTGGACGGCGGCGGCGCCGGCGTTCCTGGAATTCCGGAGCGGGACGGAGGCGATGGCGACGCCGCTGGTGCCACGGCGGTGATGACCGAGGAGAGCCGGCCGTCGGAACATCCCGATCCCGGGGGAATGGTGGCGCAAGGTGAGGGCGGAGGGGGCGAGGTGCGGTTGGTGACGGGGGAAGTGAGGTGTGTGGGGTGTTTTGTTTTGTTTTCACAAGTCTACACGGGAGACGTGGCGGGGCGGGGGGGCGGGGGGAGAATCCTTTCCTTTCGTCTTTTTGCGTACGAAATATTTTTATTTTTTAAATCGCCGCTTCGCCCACAGGTGATGGTGGTGTTGATGGCGACGATGGTTCCGGGCTCGGCGCTGCCGGCCCGGTGCCGCCGGAGCCGGAGGCCGGCGGCCGACGGCGCGCACCGACGGGACCCCCATCGGCCCAGGTGCTGCGTGGTTGCCGGTGCGGCGATCGTGAACCTCCGCTGCCGGATGAATGCCGTGGCGGTGATGATGATGATGATGATAGTGGTGGTGGTGGTGGTGGTGGTGATGATGGTGGTGGTGGTGGTGGTGATGATGATGCCCTCTGCCCTGCGTGCGTTCGCTAATCCACGCGGTCTTGTCTCTCGATCTAATAATCATCATCATCATCCTCGTCATGGTCCATCCGCTGCTGGATGAATACTGATGCGGTGGTGGTGGTGGTGGTGTCTCCACCACCTGCGCGTGTCGCCTAAAATCCACGCGCCCCACTCCCCCTGTCCGACCCCAAAGCTTCAGGGTTGACCCTCTCGCTGCAGGGGGGCACGCGACGGTTCGGACACAAGCCGAGGTCCGGCCTCCTCAATGTCGCGCGTGGTGCAGGTAAAGTTTGTCTGTGTGTCGTGTGTGTGTGTCTGTGTGTGTGTCTGTCTGTGTGTGTCTGTGTGTCGTGTGTGTGTCTGTGTGTCTGTGTGTCTGTGTGTGTGTCTGTGTGTCTGTGTGTCTGTGTGTGGTGTGTGTGTGTGTATTGTAACGGGGGGGGGAGCGGTAGTGTAGCAGCGCTACAAACCCGGCGATTCCCGCTCGCGGCCAACACCAGCTGACGATTATCTGAACCAGTCCTGGGCCCTCCCCTGCTACTGCTGATTCTGCTGATTCTACTGATGATGATTCTGCTGATTCTATTGATGCTGATGATGATGATGATGCCGATGGTGATATTGGCAGACTTGGAGCAGCAGCAGCAGCAGCAGCAGCGGCATGGTCTGGGGGGTGGCTGCGACCCTCCCTGTCCCGACCCCCAGCTGTGCGAGCCGGGGCCCCTGGGCCCCCTCTGCATCTGCCCCCACGGTCTACGCAAGCCCCACTGCAAGGGTAACAAACCTGGACCCCCACTTAGACAGAGACCCATAGACTCTGCTGTGTGACGAGTCTGTGGGTCTCTGTGTGGTGGGTCTCTGTGTGGTGGGTCTCTGTGTGGTGGGTCTCTGTGTGGTGGGTCTCTGTGTGGTGAGTCTGTGGGGCTCTGTGTGGTGAGTCTGTGGGTCTCTGTGTGGTGGGTCTCTGTGTGGTGGGTCTACAGGTCTCTGTGTGGTGAGTCTGTGGGTCTCTGTGTGATGAGTCTATGGGCCTCTGTGTGGTGGGTCTATGGGTCTCTGTGTGGTGAGTCTATGGGTCTCTGTGTGGTGAGTCTATGGGTCTCTGTGTGGTGAGTCTACAGGTCTCTGTGTGGCGAGTATGGGTCTCTGTCTGATGGGTCTATGGGTCTGTGTGGTGAGTCTATGGGTCTCTGTGTGGTGAGTCTACGGGTCTGTGTGGTGGGTCTATGGGTCTGTGTGGCGAGTCTGCAGGTCTCTGTGGTGAGTCTATGGGTCTCTGTGTGGTGAGTCTATGGGTCTCTATGTGGTGAGTCTGTGGGTCTCTGTGTGGTGAGTCTATGGGTCTCTGTGTGGTGAGTCTATGGGTCTCTGTGTGGTGAGTCTATGGGTCTCTGTGTGGTGAGTCTATGGGTCTGTGTCTGTCTGTCTGCTTCTCTGCATCTATGGGTCTACGGGTCTCCTCAATCAATGGGTCTGTGTGTCTATGGGTGGCTATGGGTCTGTGTGTCTATGGGTCTGTGTCTATGGGTTTCTGCGTCTGTGTGTCTATGGGTCTCTGCGTCTGTGTGTCTCTGGTTCTCTGCATCTATGGGTATATGGGTCTGTGTGTCTATGTGTGTCTATGTGTGTCTGTGTGTCTCTGGTTCTCTGCGTCTATGGGTCTACGGGTCTCCTCAATCAATGGGTCTGTGTGTCTGTGTGTCTATGGGTCTGTGTGTCTATGGGTCTCTGCGTCTGTGTGTCTCTGGTTCTCTGCATCTATGGGTCTACGGGTCTCCTCAATCAATGGGTCTGTGTGTCTGTGGGTCTGTGTGTGTCTATGGGTCTGTGTGTGTCTGTGTGTCTATGGGTGTGTGTGTCTATGGGTCTCTGCGTCTGTGTGTCTCTGGTTCTCTGCGTCTGTGGGTCTACGGGTCTCCTCAATCAATGGGTCTGTGTGTGTCTGTGTGTCTATGGGTCTCTGCGTCTGTGTGTCTCTGGTTCTCTGCGTCTATGGGTCTACGGGTCTCTCCCCATCCGCTATCTGCCCCCCTACCCCCAACACACACAAGAGGCCGACCTGCGCGTGCAGTGCGGTCCAGACCACATCCGCGTGTCGCTGCCCATGGCGTACCTAGCCTGGTACGGCGTGAGCCCAGGCGAAGTGTCCCTGGGGGGCTCGGGCTGCCCGGGCGTCGTGGAGCAGGCCGGCTCCTCCCTCGCCTTCTACATCGAGCACGGACTTGACGGCAGCTGCGGCAGCCGCCTCGAGGTGTGACGGGGGTCGGGTGGTTAGAACGGGGCCGGGGGGGGTTGTGTGGGGGTAAGGTACCACAAACTGTGGGTCTCTACTGTGTGAGTAGTCTGTGGGTCTCTCTACTGTGTGAGTAGTCTGTGGGTCTCTACTGTGTGAGTAGTCTATGGGTCTCTACTGTGTGAGTATAGTCTGTGGGTCTCTACTGTGTGAGTATAGTCTGTGGGTCTCTGTGTGTGTGTGTGTAGTCTGTGGGTCTCTGCTGTGTGTGTGTATAGTCTGTGGGTCTCTGCTGTGTGTATGTGTGTGTGAGTATAGTCTGTGTGTCTCTGCTGTGTGTATGTGTGTGTGAGTATAGTCTGTGTATGTGTGTGTGTGTATAGTCTGTGGGTCTCTGCTGTGTGTGTGTATAGTCTGTGTGTGTGTATAGTCTGTGTGTGTGTATAGTCTGTGTGTGTGTGAGTGTAGTCTGTGTGTGTGTGTGAGTGTAGTCTGTGTGTGTGTGTGAGTGTAGTCTGTGTATGTGTGTGTGTGTGAGTGTAGTCCAGGGGTCGGGAACCTATGGCTCGCGAGCCAGATGTGGCTCTTTTGATGATTGCATATGGCTCGCAGATAAAACAAAATATTCTCACTTGTTTTAATCCATCCATCAATTTTTCACTGCGCATGTCCTGTTCAGGGCTGCAGGAGCAATTGTCCATTATTTTAATTGGATGATACTGGCCTACGTTTGCCGTTGCTGGGTAAAACAGGTAAACGCCCCCTTTTGAATCAGTCTGAGACTGCGTCTGCTCGGTCATTAGCTCAAAGCTAACCCTTCGACGAAGAAGATGGCGAAAAGAAAAAAAAGACGACGAGTATCGTACATTTCAGGACGAATGGACCGAAGAATTCGCCTTTGTGGAGAGAGCGGGTTCTGCGGTGTGTCTAATTTGCAATGACAAAATTACATCGTTGAAACGGTCGAATGTAAAGCGGCACTTCGACACGCGCCACGCTACCTTTGCATCAAAATACCCTGCGGGAGACAGCAGAAAGAAAGCGTGCCAAGAGCTGAGCAGGGTGCAAGCTAGCCAGCAGCAACTCCGCGTATGGACCCGGCAAGGTGACTATAATTCGGCTAGCTTTGCTGGTTCTTTAGCAATAGTGAGGAACGGAAAACCATTCACAGATGGCGAGTATGCTAAAACGTTCATGCTGGATGTAGCCAATGAACTTTTTGATCTTCCGAACAAAGACAAGATAATCAAACGGATACAAGACATGCCTCTGTCGGCAAGAACTGTTCATGATCGTACCATCGTGATGGCAAACAAAGTGGAGGAAACGCAAGTGAAGGACATAAATGCAGCGCCGTTCTTTTCTCTGGCTTTGGATGAGTCAACAGACGTGAGCCATTTGTCGCAGTTCAGCGTGATTGCAAGATATGCTGTTGGTGACACACTGCGCGAAGAAAGTCTTGCTGTTCTGCCATTAAAAGGGTCCACAAGAGGTGAGGATTTATTCAAGTCTTTCATGGAGTTTGCTCAAGAAAAAAGTCTACCTATGGATAAACTTCTCTCAGTGTGTACTGATGGTGCTCCGTGTATGGTGGGGAAAAACAAAGGATTTGTGGCGCTTCTCCGTGAACATGAAAATAGACCCATCCTAAGTTTCCATTGCATTATACACCAGGAGGCACTTTGTGCTCAGATGTGTGACAGGCAGTTTGGCGAAGTGATGTCGCTGGTCATTCGTGTGATCAACTTTATTGTTGCCCGAGCCTTAAATGATCGCCAGTTTAAAACACTGCTGGATGAAGTTGTAAATAACTATCCTGGTCTGCTTTTGCACAGCAATGTGCGTTGGTTGTCAAGAGGGAAGGTGCTTGCTTAGCCGTTTTGCGGCTTGCCTGAACGAAATCCGGACTTTCCTTGAAATGAAAGGTGTCGGGCATCCTGAGCTAGCCGACACCGAGTGGCTCCTCAAGTTTTACTATCTCGTAGATCTGACTGAACATCTGAACCAGCTCAACGTGAAAATGCAAGGCATTGGAAATACAGTGTTATCCCTTCAACAAGCTGTATTTGCTTTTGAAAACAAGCTGGAGCTTTTCATCACGGATCTTGAAACAGGTCGTTTACTACATTTTGAAAAACTGAGCCAATTTAAAGATGCATGCACAGCAAGTGAGCCCATTCAAAACCTTGATCTCCACCAGCTAGCTGGCTGCACATCCAGTCTCCTACAGTCCTTCAAAGCACGCTTTGGAGAATTTCGTGAGCACACTCGTCTTTTTAAGTTCATCACCCATCCAAACGAGTGTTCACTGAACACAGCCGACCTGAATTACATCCCTGGTGTCTCCGTCAGAGATTTTGAAGCAGAAGTGGCTGACCTGAAGGCCTCAGACATGTGGGTGAATAAGTTCAAGTCACTGAATGAAGATTTGGAAAGAATCACACGACAGAAAGCGGAGTTGGCGAGCAAGCACATGTGGACAGAAATGAAAACTCCAACCCGAAGACCAGCTGATTCTCAAAACTTGGAACGCGCTTCCTGTCACATACCACACACTGCAGCGTGTGAGTATTGCTGTATTGACCATGTTTGGATCTACGTATGCATGTGAGCAGTCATTCTCACATCTTAAAAACATCAAGTCCAACCTACGATCACGTTTAACAGATGAAAGCCTCAACGCTTGCATGAAGCGTAACCTCACCAAGTACCAACCCGACTACAAAGACATCAGCAAATCCATGCAGCACCAGAAGTCGCATTAATGGTGAGTGTTATAACAACAATATTTAAAAGAATAAATTCAGAGGCTTATTATACTGACATTTAGTTGAATTTCCCTTTTAAAATATATTATATGGCTCTCACTGAAATAAATTTCCAAATTTTTTGCTTTCATGGCTCTCTTAGTCAAAAAGGTTCCCGACCCCTGGTGTAGTCGTATGTGTGTGTGAGTGTAGTCTGTGTATGTGTGTGTGAGTGTAGTCTGTGTATGTGTGTGTGAGTGTAGTCTGTGTATGTGTGTGTGAGTGTAGTCTGTGTATGTGTGTGTGTGAGTGTAGTCTGTGTATGTGTGTGTGTGAGTGTAGTCTGTGTATGTGTGTGTGTGTGAGTGTAGTCTGTGTATGTGTGTGTGTGTGAGTGTAGTCTGTGTATGTGTGTGTGTGTGAGTGTAGTCTGTGTATGTGTGTGTGTGTGAGTGTAGTCTGTGTATGTGTGTGTGTGAGTGTAGTCTGTGTATGTGTGTGTGAGTGTAGTCTGTGTATGTGTGTGTGTGAGTGTAGTCTGTGTATGTGTGTGTGTGAGTGTAGTCTGTGTATGTGTGTGAGTGAGTGTAGTCTGTGTATGTGTGTGAGTATAGTCTGTGTGTGAGTATAGTCTGTGTACGTGTGTATAGTCTGTGTATGTGTGTGAGTATATAGTCTGTGTATAGTGTGTGTGTGAGTATAGTCTGTGTGTGTGTGAGTATAGTCTGTGTACGTGTGTGAGTATAGTCTGTGTACGTGTGTATAGTCTGTGTATGTGTGTGAGTATATAGTCTGTGTATAGTCTGTGTGTGTGTATAGTCTGTGTGTGTGTGTAGTCTGTTCACTGTGTCCGTCACCGTCCCCGCAGCAAACGGCGACGCACGTCACCCTGTGGAACGAGCTGCACGCCGGCCACTCTACCCGCCACATCGACCGCACCGTCTTCTCCCTGCGCTTCAACTGCTCCTACGCCACCCACGCCCTGGTGCACCTCCCGTTCCCCGTCAGGCCCACGCTCACGTGAGTGAGGAGCTGCTAGTCTGGTGGGGGGAGAGGGGAGTCTGGGTGCTAGAGGGCCAAGTGTGGTGGGGGGGGTGTGTGGCAGGGTGCTGCGATGCAGTCAGGTGAGTGTAGGTGGTGAGTGTGATCTAGGTGAGACGTGTGAGTGTGTGAATGGTGAGTGTGTGTGCGTGAATGGTGGGTGTGGCGAGGTGAGTGAGTGAATGGTGTGTGTGAATGGTGTGTGTGTACATGTGGTGTGTATGTGTGTGAGTGAATGGTGTGTATGTGGCTGGTGTGTGTGTACGTGTGGCAATTGAGTGGTGAGTGTGGTGAGTGAATGGTGTGTGTGTACATGTGGCAAGTGTGCGTGTGAGTGAGTGAATGGTGCGTGTGTGTGGTGTGTGTGCGTGCGTGTGGCGAGTGTGAGTGAATGGTGTGTGTGTACCTGTGTGTACGTGTATTGTGTGTGTATGAATGGTGTGTGTACGTGTGTGTGAATGGTGTGAGTGAAAGGTGTGTGTGTGTACGTGTGTGTGAGTGAATGGTGTGTGTGTACGTGTGTGTGTGTGTGTACGTGTGTGTATGAATGGTGTGTGTGTGTGCGTGTGTGTGTGTATGCGAGTGCGTGTGTATGTGAGTGCGTGTATGGTGTGTGTGTACGTGTGTATGGTGTGTACGTGTGTGTACGTGTGTGTGTGTGTGTATGGTGTGTGTGTGTGTATGTGTGTGTGTGTACGTGTGTGTGTGTGTGTGTATGGTGTGTGTGTACGTGTGTGTGTGTGTGTATGGTGTGTGTACGTGTGTGTGTGTGTGTATGGTGTGTGTACGTGTGTGTGTGTGTGTATGGTGTGTGTACGTGTGTGTGTGTGTGTATGGTGTGTGTACGTGTGTGTACGTGTGTGTGTGTGTGTACGTGTGTGTGTGTACGTGTGTGTGTGTACGTGTGTGTGTGTGTGTACGTGTGTATGGTGTGTGGGTGTGTGTGCGCCCCCCAGCGTGGTGGACTTTGGGGGCCAGCGTGGGGCGTTCCGCCTCGCCATGTCCCTGCACAACGCCTCCACGTTCACGGCGGCCGGCGCCTACGGCGCCAGCCCCTCGCTGTCCACCGGCGACGTCCTCTTCGTGCGCCTCGCCCTCGACGTCGTGCCGGGCCGGCGCGGACACCGCCTCGACGACGAGGTGGAGGACGAGGTGGTGGACGAGGTGGAGGACGAGGTGGAGGACGAGGTGGACGAGCAGGTGGTGGAGGAGGTGGAGGAGGTGAGGAACCGCAGTGACTATCGTGTCCGTCTCCTCCACGGCCGGCCTCCCGGTGACGAGGTGGAGGTGGCGGTGGCCTCTGGTGGTGACGAGGAGGTGGCGATGGCCTCTGGTGGTGACGAGGAGGAGGTGGCGGTGGCCTCTGCTGGTGGTGACGATGAGGAGGAGGAGGTGGCGGTGGCCTCTGGTGGTGAGGAGGTGGAGGTGGCGGTGGCCTCTGGTGGTGGTGACGAGGAGGAGGTGGCGGTGGCCTCTGGTGGTGAGGAGGTGGCGGTGGCCTCTGGTGGTGACGAGGAGGAGGTGGCGGTGGCCTCTGGTGGTGGTGACGAGGAGGAGGTGGCGGTGGCCTCTGGTGGTGAGGAGGTGGAGGTGGCGGTGGCCTCTGGTGGTGGTGACGAGGAGGAGGTGGCGGTGGCCTCTGGTGGTGAGGAGGTGGCGGTGGCCTCTGGTGGTGACGAGGAGGAGGTGGCGGTGGCCTCTGGTGGTGGTGACGAGGAGGAGGTGGCGGTGGCCTCTGCTGGTGGTGACGATGAGGAGGAGGAGGTGGCGGTGGCCTCTGGTGGTGACGAGGAGGAGGTGGCGGCTTCTGACGGCGGCGGCGAAGTGGGCGATGGGGTGATGACGAGGTGAGCGAGGGTTGTGGTGATATCGCTGGGGGGGAGATTTTTTGACGATGGTGGTGGTGGTGGTGGAGGAGTGGGTGGTGGTGGTGGTGGAGTGGGTGGTGGTGGTGGTGGAGTGGGTGGTGGTGGTGGTGGAGTGGGTGGTGGTGGTGGTGGTGGAGTGGGTGGTGGTGGTGGTGGAGTGGGTGGTGGTGGTGGTGGTGGAGGAGTGGGTGGTGGTGGTGGTGGTGGAGGAGTGGGTGGTGGTGGTGGTGGTGGTGGAGGAGTGGGTGGTGGTGGTGGTGGTGGTGGAGGAGTGGGTGGTGGTGGTGGTGGTGGTGGAGGAGTGGGTGGTGGTGGTGGTGGTGGAGGAGTGGGTGGTGGTGGTGGTGGTGGAGGAGTGGGTGGTGGTGGTGGTGGTGGAGGAGTGGGTGGTGGTGGTGGAGGAGTGGGTGGTGGCCGTGGTGGTGGCCGTGGTGGTGGCCGTGGTGGTGGAGTGGGTGGTGGCGGTGGTAGAGTGGGTGGTGGCGGTGGTAGAGTGGGTGGTGGAGTGGGTGGTGTTGGAGGTGACGGGTCGTCTTGGATGAGGGGGAGTGACCTTCAAGTCTGCGCCTTCTGGCTTGGAGTAGAAGACCAAACCACGGAAATCTTTTTTTTTTAAAGCCACAACCAAATAGCACCAGCTGGGTCTGTGTATAGTGTACACTATATAGTAGTGTGTACATAGTGTACACTATATAGTAGTGTGTGTATACAGTATAGTGTACACTATATAGTAGTGTGTGTATGTATACAGTATAGTGTACACTATATAGTAGTGTGTGTATGTATACAGTATAGTGTACACTATATAGTAGTGTGTGTATGTATACAGTATAGTGTACACTATATATTGTAGTGTGTGTGTGTATACAGTATAGTGTACACTATATATTGTAGTGTGTGTGTGTATACAGTATAGTGTACACTATATATTGTAGTGTGTGTGTGTATACAGTATAGTGTACACTATATATTGTAGTGTGTGTGTATACAGTATAGTGTACACTATATATTGTAGTGTGTGTGTATACAGTATAGTGTACACTATATATTGTAGTGTGTGTGTATACAGTATAGTGTACACTATATATTGTAGTGTGTGTGTATACAGTATAGTGTACACTATATATTGTAGTGTGTGTATACAGTATAGTGTACACTATATAGTAGTGTGTGTACATAGTGTACACTATATAGTAGTGCGTGTACATAGTGTACACTATATAGTAGTGTGTGTACATAGTGTACACTATATAGTAGTGTGTGTATATAGTGTACACTATATATAGTGGTGTGTGTATATAGTGTACACTATATTATAGTTGTGTGTGTGTGTATATATAGTGTACACTATAATATAGTAGTGTGTGTATATATAGTGTACACTATAATATAGTAGTGTGTATATATAGTGTACACTATAATATAGTAGTGTGTGTATATGTAGTGTACACTATATATAGTAGTGTGTATGTAGTGTACACTATATATAGCAGTGTGTGTGTATATAGTGTGTATATATAGTGTACACTATATAGTAGTCCTCTCCGCAGCACCATCTGTACTGTTGCAACGACGCTACCGACGACGCCGCCGACTATTCTACATCGTCTGTCGTGGCGCTATTGGGGTGGTTGTTGTTGTAGTCGGAAGCGGAGGAGGAGGAGGACCAATGAGGTGGAAGACGAGGAGGAGGAGGAAGAGGAGGATGATGATGAGGTGGTGGACGAGGGTGTAAACTCTGACGTGGGCGAGCGAGCGGGCGGCTGGAATCTCCGTTTGGCGGCCCGAGGATGCTGGGCAACGCCGACACCAAACATCCAAGACAACATCTCTCACGTGTTCATCACTCGCGGGTAACATCGCTATACACACACACCATCCATATACTATATACACTATATATACACTATATAGATACTGTATAGTACATATACATACCATCTATATATACTATATATACACTATATAGATACTATATATACATACCATCTATATATACTATATATACACACCATCTATATATAGATACTATGTATATACTATATAGATACTATACACACACTATCTATATATACACTATATAGATACTGTATAGTGTATATATACACTATCTATATATAGATACTATATATTATATAGATACTATACACACACCATCTATATATTATATAGATACTATACACACACCATCTATATATACTATACACACCATCTATATATACTATATCTAGATACTATATACACACCATCTATATATTATATAGATGCTATACACACACCATCTATATATTCTATACACACCATCTATATATACTATATCTAGATACTATATATACACACCATCCATATATATTATATAGATACTATACACACACCATCTATATATACTATATATAGATACTATATACACACCATCCATATATATTATATAGATACTATACACACACACCATCTATATATACTATACACACCATCTATATATACTCTATCTAGATACTATATATACACACCATCTATATATACTATATCTAGATACTATATAGATACTATATATACACCATCTATATATACTATATATACACTATCTATATATACTATATAGATACTATATATACACCATCTATATATACTATATAGATACTATATATACACACGATCCATATATATACACTATATAGATACTGTATAGTGTATATACACACCATCTATATATAGATACTATATATTATATAGATACTATACACACCATCTATATATACTATACACACCATCTATATATACTATATCTAGATACTATATATACACACCATCCATATATATGTAGTGCCGTGAATTTAATCGGATGACAACCGCCTTTCTTTCACCGTCACTTTTATTTCCATCATTCCGCACACACACACACTATATAGTTTCACACACACACTATATAGTTTCACACACACACACTGATTCTCCTCTTCACACTCCGCCAACTCGGACACTCCGATTCACCTCAGCACCGTCCGCTCATCCTCCTTCCACACACAGTGGTTCTCCCTCTAGCTCCTCACACACAGTGTCTCCTCTAGCTCCTCACACACTGACTTCCTCTAGCTCCTCACACACAGTGTCTCCTCTATCTCTTCACACGCAGTGACTTCCTCTATCTCCGCACACACAGTGGCTTGCCTGTCTATTCACACACAGTGACTCTAGCTATCTCCGCACACACACAGTGACTCTATCTGTAACTCTCCCTGTACCCATCTCCCCCGTAACTTACCTCTCAGCTAACGCTAACTCTCCCTATCGCTATTTACTGTCCTTTGGGTTCCGCTCTCTATTCTTCCCTAACATTTGCCAGCTCTCTTCTTCGTATCTCTCCACCTCTCGCCAACAACTGCCCAACAACAACTCCAACTCCCCGTTCAAATCACCTAGCGTTTTATCCCCTTTCCAATTGGCCTTAATTAATCGCCACGTGGCTCGCCGGCATTTTCCCGCCAGCTCGCACCTGTCCCACGGTCAGACTTCGCGACGCCGCCACTTAACGCTAACAGCCTCTCGACCAATCACAGGCCTCGTGCCACGGCTCCCTTAATTACTTCGGGTTGTTTACGCCACCCGTGACTCGACCACCTGCTCGACCTTATGTGACCCACTCTGCTTGTATGTCTATGTATGTACTGTATGTGGCCAATTTACCTATGCGTATCGTTTACTCCACTACACTTATACTATATAGATACTATACACACCATCTATATATACTATATAGATACTATATACACACACCATCTATATATACTAAATGGATACACCATCTATATATACTATATAGATATTATATATACACCATCTATATATACTATATATATACTATATAGATACACCATCGATATATACTATATAGATACTATATATACTACATAGATATACTATATATTATATATACTATATATAAACTATATAGATACTATACACGCACAATCTAGATAATATATAGATACACCATCTATATATTATATAGATACACACACAGTATCTATATATACTATATAGATACTATATAGATACACACACCATCTATATATACTATATAGATACACACACGCACCATCTATATATACTATATAGATGCACACACACACACCATCTATATACTATATAGATACACCATATATATACTATATAGATACACACACACGCACCATCTATCTATACTATATAGATACACACACACACGCACCATCTATCTATACTATATAGATACACACACCATCTATATATACTATATAGATACTATACATGCACCATCTAGATAATATATAGATGCACCATCTAGATAATATATAGATACACCATCTATATATACTATATAGATACACACATACAGTATCTATATATACTATATAGATACACCATCTATATATACTATATAGATACACACACCATCTATATATACTATATAGATACACACACCATCTATATATACTATATAAATACACACACCATCTATATATACACTATATCAACAACAACAACAACCGCCATTCGCCACTAAGTGGCGGTGACGTCACCACGACTATATAGATACACACACACGCACCATCTATATATACACTATATAGATACACACACACGCACCATCTATATATACTATATAGATACACACACCATCTATATATACTATATAGATACACACGCACCATCTATATATACTATATAGATACACGCACCATCTATATATACTATATAGATACACACACATGCACCATCTATATATACTATATAGATACACGCACCATCTATATATACTATATAGATACACACACATGCACCATCTATATATACTATATAGATACACGCACCATCTATATATACTATATAGCTACACACACCATCTATATATACTATATAGATACACACACATGCACCATCTATATATACTATATAGATACACACACATGCACCATCTACATATACTATATATTAACTATATAGATGTAGACTTGGACAACGTCTCTCCATCTCTCGTGGATAACCCTCACTACTTCTGCGGTGTGTGCCACACACACTCTATGTAGACTATATACTCTCTATATATAGACTCTATATATAGAATATATATACTCTATATATAGACTATATATAGAGACTCTATAGACTATATATTCTATATAAATAGACATCTCTCACGCATTAATCACTCGTGGTTAACTCCCCTCTACCACTACTACTCGTGTGCTACCACACAAACTATAGAGACGTATACATCAGGGCTGTGCGGGCAGGGGGAGGCAGAACCTCCCCTCTCGTACTCCAATGAAAATGTGATAAAATAAATATTAAGATGTTTTCCCACCGATCTGCGTTTTATAAATGTCGCTTCCGTACGATTCCGAGCGGTTTTTAGAGTCGAAGTCGACAAATTTGCGGAGCTCCGCTGCAATTACCGCAGGGGGGAGACGGGAGGTGAGGCAGCGACGAGCTCTGCCTCCCCTCTGATTGCGCAACCCCTCGGTAACTTGATGGGAGCGCGGGCTAACAAGCCCGTGCCCGTTAATATCTCGGCGTGTCACCAACGTGATGTTCGTGGACCCCTTAATTTCACGTCCTCGCCTTCCCATACTCCGGGTAACTTATTCCCACGTATTGTGTAATAAAGATATATTTAGGCTCGCTGGTCTCGTCGTGAAGCCTGCAATGAAAAAGCACCAGGGGGGAGGCAGCTAACACGCCCCCCCTCGCTGAGGCCACGCCCCCCCTCGCTGAGGCCACACCCCCCTCGCTGAGGCCACGCCCCCCCCGGGTGTGTGAATCTGCTTCACAGCCATTGACCTCGCCGCACGTGACACTGATGCACGTGACTCATAGCCGGAAGTGCCCGGCTTTGCCCGCGGTGGGGGGGGGCAGGGGGGTAGGAGAATTTATTCCAAAACTTGTCTTCTCTGAAAAACATAACACAAACATACACAAATACTAAGCTGTTGTGAAAGCCCGGCGTTCCGTTTGTCCGTCGACAAAATTCTAAGAGGCTTGCAGAAGTCCCGAATCAAAAAGTAACAAAGTGTGGGGGGGGGGAGGGGGTGGTAAATGGTTGATCTAAAAGTTTTCTGAAGAACCAGCGGCATCTACAGAATGCGAAGAACCAGTGGTATTTAGATCTACAGAACGTGAAGAACCAGTGGCATCTACAGAACGTGAAGAACCAGTGGCATCTACATCTGCAGAACGCGAAGAACCAGTGGTATCTACATCTACAGAACGTGAAGAACCAGTGGCATCTACACCTACAGAACGCGAAGAACCAGTGACATCTACACCTGCAGAACGTGAAGAACCAGTGACATCTACACCTGCAGAACGTGAAGAACTAGTGACATCTACACCTGCAGAACGTGACTAACTAGTGGTATTTAGATCTACAGAACGTGAAGAACCAGTGGCATCTACAGAACGTGAGGAACCAGTGGCATCTACATCTGCAGAATGTGAAGAACCAGTGGCATCTACATCTGCAGAACGCGAAGAAGCAGTGGCATCTACATCTGCAGAACGTGAAGAACCAGTGGCATCTACATCTGCAGAACGTGAAGAACCAGTGGCATCTACATCTACAGAACGTGAAGAACCAGTGGCATCTACATCTACAGAACATGAAGAACCAGTGGCATCTAAATCTGCAGAACGTGAAGAACCAGTGGCATCTACATCTGCAGAACGTGAAGAACCAGTGGCATCTACATCTGCAGAACGTGAAGAACCAGTGGCATCTACAGCTGCAGAACGTGAAGAACCAGTGGCATCAACATCTAGAGAACGTGAAGAACCAGTGGCATCTACAGAACATGAAGAACCAGTGGCATCTAAATCTGCAGAACGTGAAGAACCAGTGGCATCTACATCTGCAGAACGTTAAGAACCAGTGGCATCTACATCTGCAGAACGTTAAGAACCAGTGGCATCTACATCTGCAGAACGTTAAGAACCAGTGGCATCTACATCTGCAGAACGTGAAGAACCAGTGGCATCTACATCTACAGATCGTGAAGAACCAGTGGCATCTACAGAACGTGAAGAACCAGTGGGATCTACATCTACAGAACGCGAAGAACCAGTGGCATCTACATCTACACAACATGAAGAACCAGTGGCATCTACATCTACAGAACGTGAAGAACCAGTGGCATCTACATCTACAGAACGTGAAGAACCAGTGGCATCTACATATACAGAACGTGAAGAACCAGTGGCATCTACATCTACAGAACGTGAAGAACCAGTGGCATCTACATCTACAGAACGTGAAGAACCAGTGGCATCTACATCTACAGAACGCGAAGAACCAGTGGCATCTACATCTGCAGAACGTGAAGAACCAGTGGAATCTACATCTGCAGAACGTGAAGAACCAGTGGCATCTACATCTGCAGAACGTGAAGAACCAGTGGCATCTACATCTACAGAACGTGAAGAACCAGTGGCATCTACATCTACAGAACATGAAGAACCAGTGGCATCTAAATCTGCAGAACGTGAAGAACCAGTGGCATCTACATCTGCAGAACGTGAAGAACCAGTGGCATCTACAGCTGCAGAACGTGAAGAACCAGTGGCATCTACATCTACAGATCGTGAAGAACCAGTGGCATCTACAGAACGTGAAGAACCAGTGGGATCTACATCTACAGAACGCGAAGAACCAGTGGCATCTACATCTACACAACATGAAGAACCAGTGGCATCTACATCTACAGAACGCGAAGAACCAGTGGCATCTACATCTGCAGAACGCGAAGAACCAGTGACATCTACATCTACAGAACGTGAAGAACCAGTGGCATCTACATCTATAGAACGTGAAGAACCAGTGGCATCTACATAACGTGAAGAACCAGTGGCATCTACATCTACAGAACGTGAAGAACCAGTGGAATCTACATCTACAGAACGTGAAGAACCAGTGGCATCTACATCTGCAGAACGCGAAGAACCAAGTGGCATCTACATCTACAGAACGTGAAGAACCAGTGGCATCTACATCTATAGATCGTGAAGAACCAGTGGCATCTACAGAACGTGAAGAACCAGTGGGATCTACATCTACAGAACGCGAAGAACCAGTGGCATCTACAGCTACAGAACGTGAAGAACCAGTGGCATCTACACCTGCAGAACGCGAAGAACCAGTGACATCTACATCTACCGAACGTGAAGAACCAGTGGCATCTACATCTGCAGAACGTGAAGAACCAGTGGCATCTACATCTGCAGAACGCGAAGAACCAGTGGCATCTACATCTGCAGAACGCGAAGAACCAGTGGCATCTACATCTACAGAACGTGAAGAACCAGTGGCATCTACATCTATAGAACGTGAAGAACCAGTGGCATCTACATCTGCAGTACGTGAAGAACCAGTGGGATCTACATCTACGGAACGTGAAGAACCAGTGGCATCTACATCTACAGAACGCGAAGAACCAGTGGCATCTACATCTACAGAACGCGAAGAACCAGTGGCATCTACATAACGTGAAGAACCAGTGGAATCTACATCTGCAGAACGTGAAGAACCAGTGGCATCTACATCTGCAGAACGTGAAGAACCAGTGGCATCTACATCTACAGAACGTGAAGAACCAGTGGCATCTACATCTACAGAACATGAAGAACCAGTGGCATCTAAATCTGCAGAACGTGAAGAACCAGTGGCATCTACATCTGCAGAACGTGAAGAACCAGTGGCATCTACAGCTGCAGAACGTGAAGAACCAGTGGCATCAACATCTAGAGAACGTGAAGAACCAGTGGCATCTACAGAACATGAAGAACCAGTGGCATCTAAATCTGCAGAACGTGAAGAACCAGTGGCATCTACATCTGCAGAACGTTAAGAACCAGTGGCATCTACATCTGCAGAACGTGAAGAACCAGTGGCATCTACATCTACAGATCGTGAAGAACCAGTGGCATCTACAGAACGTGAAGAACCAGTGGGATCTACATCTACAGAACGCGAAGAACCAGTGGCATCTACATCTACACAACATGAAGAACCAGTGGCATCTACATATACAGAACGTGAAGAACCAGTGGCATCTACATCTACAGAACGTGAAGAACCAGTGGCATCTACATCTACAGAACGCGAAGAACCAGTGGCATCTACATCTGCAGAACGTGAAGAACCAGTGGAATCTACATCTGCAGAACGTGAAGAACCAGTGGCATCTACATCTGCAGAACGTGAAGAACCAGTGGCATCTACATCTACAGAACGTGAAGAACCAGTGGCATCTACATCTACAGAACGTGAAGAACCAGTGGCATCTACATCTGCAGAACGTGAAGAACCAGTGGCATCTACAGCTGCAGAACGTGAAGAACCAGTGGCATCTACATCTACAGATCGTGAAGATCCAGTGGCATCTACAGAACGTGAAGAACCAGTGGGATCTACATCTACAGAACGCGAAGAACCAGTGGCATCTACATCTACACAACATGAAGAACCAGTGGCATCTACATCTACAGAACGCGAAGAACCAGTGGCATCTACATCTACAGAACGCGAAGAACCAGTGGCATCTACATCTGCAGAACGCGAAGAACCAGTGGCATCTACATCTACAGAACGTGAAGAACCAGTGGCATCTACATCTATAGAACGTGAAGAACCAGTGGCATCTACAGAACGTGAAGAACCAGTGGCATCTACATCTACAGAACGTGAAGAACCAGTGGAATCTACATCTGCAGAACGTGAAGAACCAGTGGCATCTACATCTACAGATCGTGAAGAACCAGTGGCATCTACAGAACGTGAAGAACCAGTGGGATCTACATCTACAGAACGCGAAGAACCAGTGGCATCTACAGCTACAGAACGTGAAGAACCAGTGGCATCTATACCTGCAGAACACGAAGAACCAGTGACATCTACATCTACCGAACGTGAAGAACCAGTGGCATCTACATCTGCAGAACGCGAAGAACCAGTGGCATCTACATCTGCAGAACGTGAAGAACCAGTGGCATCTACATCTACAGAACGTGAAGAACCAGTGGCATCTACATCTATAGAACGTGAAGAACCAGTGGCATCTACATCTGCAATACGTGAAGAACCAGTGGGATCTACATCTACGGAACGTGAAGAACCAGTGGCATCTACATCTACAGAACGCGAAGAACCAGTGGCATCTACATAACGTGAAGAACCAGTGGAATCTACATCTACAGAACGTGAAGAACCAGTGGAATCTACATCTACAGAACGTGAAGAACCAGTGGCATCTACATCTACAGAACGTGAAGAACCAGTGGCATCTACATCTACAGAACGTGAAGAACCAGTGGCATCTACATCTACAGAACGTGAAGAACCAGTGGCATCTACATCTGCACAACGCGAAGAACCAGTGGCATCTACATCTGGAGAATGTGAAGAACCAGTGGCATCTACACCTACAGAACGTGAAGAATCAGTGGCATCTACATCTGCAGTACGTGAAGAACCAGTGGCATCTACATCTGCAGTACGTGAAGAACCAGTGGGATCTACATCTACGGAACATGAAGAACCAGTGGAATCTACATCTACGGAACGTGAAGAACCAGTGGTATCTACATCTACGGAACGTGAAGAACCAGTGGTATCTACATCTGCAGTACGTGAAGAACCAGTGGTATCTACATCTGCAGTACGTGAAGAACCAGTGGCATCTACATCTACGGAACGTGAAGAACCAGTGGCATCTACACAACGTGAAGAACCAGTGGCATCTACATCTGCAGAACGCGAAGAACCAAGTGGCATCTTATCTCTCCCGTGTGTCCCTCTGTGTGCCTCCTGCGTGTGTCTCTCTCCCCCCCCCCCTCCCCGCGTCTCTCTCCCCGGCGGCTGCCGCAGATGCCCGTCGGACCGCACCCTCCGGTTCCTCTCGGCCAACGGCAACTCCACGCAGGTTCTGTTCCGGCTCCGGGTATTCCGCTTTCTGTCGCCGGCGGTCCGCGTGCTCTACCTGCACTGCCGGGTCCGCGTCTGCGCGGCCGCAAGCGCCGGCTGCGAGCAGGTGACCCGGGGGTCACGTGGGGGGGGGGGGGGTAGGGGAATCGTTGACTTGCCTCGCCTGGTGTATGCAGGAGGTCGTCGTGGGGGGGTCAATCCCGTGACCCCTAAACACGGCGACAGCCTGCTGCTGTTTGATTTTTGAAGTTTGCGCGTCTCCTTCTCTTGCGACACCACCACCACCGGTGGCCGAGATGTTGACTTACCTCGCCTGGTGTATGCAGGAGGTCGTCGTGGGGGGGTCAATCCCGTGACCCCTAAACACGGCGACAGCCTGTTGCCGTGTTCAGGAGTCTGCGTCTCTCTGCCCGTGCGGGGGGGGGGGGGGGTGTGGGGGGGGTGACTTTCCCCAACAGTCTAAGGCTCTACAAGTCTGTCCGTCCTCCGCGTCTTTGCGGGGAGCGGTGGTGTAGCGGTTGGCGCTACGCTGCGCTACGAGCGGGTTCAATTCCCGCTCGCGGCCAACGCCACCGGTGACGATTATCTGAACCGGTCCTGGGCCCTCCCCTAGGTCGACTCGGCCTCAAATGAGTACCGGGGGTGTAGTGATGTGTGGTAAAACATCGCCACTGGGGAGAGAAAGGCGGCCAGGCGTTGGTGCTGGCCAACCCCACCCCTTCGTCATGTCGGCCTTCATAGACGCTCGCTTAACAGCACTTGCCCCAACAATCTGTTCAGGCTATACGGGGGGGGGGTCTTTCTTTCTCTGTGGCTGTGCCTCTATCGCTGTATCTCTGTGTCTCTCGCTGTATCTCTGTCTGTGTCTCTATCGCTGTGTGTCTGTCTCTGTCGCTGTGTCTCTGTGTGTCTGTGTCTCTGTCGCTGTGTCTCTGTGTGTCTGTGTCTCTGTGTCTCTGTGTGTCTGTGTCTCTGTCGCTGTATCTGTGTGTCTGTGTGTCTCTGTCGCTGTATCTCTGTGTCTGTGTCTCTGTTGCTGTATCTTTGTGTCTGTGTGTCTCTGTCGCTGTATCTCTGTGTCTGTGTGTCTCTGTCGCTGTATCTCTGTGTCTGTGTGTCTCTGTCGCTGTATCTCTGTGTCTGTGTGTCTCTGTCGCTGTATCTCTGTGTCTGTGTGTCTCTGTCGCTGTATCTCTGTGTCTGTGTGTCTCTGTCACTGTATCTGTGTGTCTCTCTCGCTGTATCTCTGTCTGTGTGTCTCTCTCGCTGTATCTCTGTGTCTGTGTGTCTCTCTCGCTGTATCTCTGTGTCTGTGTGTCTCTCTCGCTGTATCTCTGTGTCTGTGTGTCTCTCTCGCTGTATCTCTGTGTCTGTGTGTCTCTCTCGCTGTATCTCTGTGTCTGTGTGTCTCTCTCGCTGTATCTCTGTGTCTGTGTGTCTCTCTCGCTGTATCTCTGTGTCTGTGTGTCTCTCTCGCTGTATCTCTGTGTCTGTGTGTCTCTCTCGCTGTATCTCTGTGTCTGTGTGTCTCTCTCGCTGTATCTCTGTGTCTGTGTGTCTCTCTCGCTGTATCTCTGTGTCTGTGTGTCTCTCTCGCTGTATCTCTGTGTCTGTGTGTCTCTCTCGCTGTATCTCTGTGTCTGTGTGTCTCTCTCGCTGTATCTCTGTGTCTGTGTGTCTCTCTCGCTGTATCTCTGTGTCTGTGTGTCTCTCTCGCTGTATCTCTGTGTCTGTGTGTCTCTCTCGCTGTATCTCTGTGTCTGTGTGTCTCTCTCGCTGTATCTCTGTGTCTGTGTGTCTCTCTCGCTGTATCTCTGTGTCTGTGTGTCTCTCTCGCTGTATCTCTGTGTCTGTGTGTCTCTCTCGCTGTATCTCTGTGTCTGTGTGTGTCTCTCTCGCTGTATCTCTGTGTCTGTGTGTGTCTCTCTCGCTGTATCTCTGTGTCTGTGTGTCTCTCTCGCTGTATCTCTGTGTCTGTGTGTCTCTATCGCTGTATCTCTGTGTCTGTGTGTCTCTATCGCTGTATCTCTGTGTCTGTGTGTCTCTATCGCTGTATCTCTGTGTCTGTGTGTCTCTATCGCTGTATCTCTGTGTCTGTGTGTCTCTCTCGCTGTATCTCTGTGTCTGTGTGTCTCTCTCGCTGTATCTCTGTGTCTGTGTGTCTCTCTCGCTGTATCTCTGTGTCTGTGTGTCTCTCTCGCTGTATCTCTGTGTCTGTGTGTCTCTCTCGCTGTATCTCTGTGTCTGTGTGTCTCTGTCGCTGTATCTCTGTGTCTGTGTGTCTCTGTCGCTGTATCTCTGTGTGTCCGTGTGTCTCTATCGCTGTATCTCTGTGTGTCCGTGTGTCTCTATCGCTGTATCTCTGTGTGTCCGTGTGTCTCTATCGCTGTATCTCTGTGTGTCCGTGTGTCTCTATCGCTGTATCTCTGTGTGTCTGTGTGTCTCTATCGCTGTATCTCTGTGTGTCTGTGTGTCTCTATCGCTGTATCTCTGTGTGTCTGTGTGTCTCTATCGCTGTATCTCTGTGTGTCTGTGTGTCTCTATCGCTGTATCTCTGTGTGTCTGTGTGTCTCTATCGCTGTATCTCTGTGTGTCTGTGTGTCTCTATCGCTGTATCTCTGTGTGTCTGTGTGTCTCTATCGCTGTATCTCTGTGTGTCTGTGTGTCTCTATCGCTGTATCTCTGTGTGTCTGTGTGTCTCTATCGCTGTATCTCTGTGTGTCTGTGTGTCTCTATCGCTGTATCTCTGTGTGTCTGTGTGTCTCTATCGCTGTATCTCTGTGTGTCTGTGTGTCTCTATCGCTGTATCTCTGTGTGTCTGTGTGTCTCTATCGCTGTATCTCTGTGTGTCTGTGTGTCTCTATCGCTGTATCTCTGTGTGTCTGTGTGTCTCTATCGCTGTATCTCTGTGTGTCTGTGTGTCTCTATCGCTGTATCTCTGTGTGTCTGTGTGTCTCTATCGCTGTATCTCTGTGTGTCTGTGTGTCTCTATCGCTGTATCTCTGTGTGTCTGTGTGTCTCTATCGCTGTATCTCTGTGTGTCTGTGTGTCTCTATCGCTGTATCTCTGTGTGTCTGTGTGTCTCTATCGCTGTATCTCTGTGTCTCTATCGCTGTATCTCTGTGTCTCTATCGCTGTATCTCTGTGTCTCTATCGCTGTATCTCTGTGTCTCTATCGCTGTATCTCTGTGTCTCTATCGCTGTATCTCTGTGTCTCTATCGCTGTATCTCTATCGCTGTATCTGTGTCTCTATCGCTGTATCTCTATCGCTGTATCTGTGTCTCTATCGCTGTATCTCTATCGCTGTATCTGTGTCTCTATCGCTGTATCTGTGTCCGTGTGTCTCTGTCCGCGTGTCCGTGTGTCTGCGAGCAGTCGTGCGGGCCGGCTGGCCGCAGCGGTGCCAGGCAGCGTCGCCGCGCTGCCACCGACTTTGAGGGCGTCGTGTCCTTCGGCCCCATCGTGCGGCGCCCTGGACCCCCCAGCGTCACGGTGCTGCTGAGGAGCCGCCACGGTGAGACCCCCCCCCCCCCCCATCGGCCCCCCATCGCCCCCCTCCTGGACGGGCGCCTTCCCATCCCCCACGACGGGCCGTGGGTCTGCCCGCTGCTGGGTGGAGGGCGGGAAGGGGGGGGGGGGGCCCCCCTCATCCTCATCCTCCTCCGTCCGTTGTCGTCGGCGGCGTGCGAGGGGCCTCCGTGTGGGAGGGCCCTTTTAGTTTGTTTAGCCAGGGGGCCGCGTAATGGTCTGGGTGGGATTTAACTCGCAGGGTGGCTGGGTGGGTGGGTGGCTGGGTGGGGGAATTGGGTGGGGGGAATTGGGTGGGGGAAGTGGGTGGGTGGCTGGGTGGGGGATTGGGTGGCTGAGTGGCTGGGTGGGGGATTGGGTGGCTGGGGGATTGAGTGGCTGGGTGGGTGGGTGGGGGATTGGGTGGCTGGGTGGGGGATTGGGTGGCTGGGTGGGGGATTGGGTGGCTGGGTGGGGGATTGGGTGGCTGGGTGGGGGATTGGGTGGCTGGGTGGGGGATTGGGTGGCTGGGTGGGGGATTGGGTGGCTGGCTGGGGGATTGGGTGGCTGAGTGGGGGGATTGGGTGGCTGAGTGGGGGGATTGGGTGGCTGAGTGGGGGGATTGGGTGGCTGAGTGGGGGCATTGGGTGGCTGAGTGGGGGCATTGGGTGGCTGAGTGGGGGCATTGGGTGGCTGAGTGGGGGCATTGGGTGGCTGAGTGGGGGCATTGGGTGGCTGAGTGGGGGCATTGGGTGGCTGAGTGGGGGCATTGGGTGGCTGAGTGGGGGCATTGGGTGGCTGAGTGGGGGAATTGGGTGGCTGAGTGGGGGAATTGGGTGGCTGAGTGGGGGAATTGGGTGGCTGAGTGGGGGAATTGGGTGGCTGAGTGGGTGGGGGAATTGGGTGGGTGGGTGGAGGATTGGGTGGCGGCTGGGGGATTGGGTGGCTGAGTGGGTGGCTGGGTGGGAGATTGCATGGCTGGGTGGCTGGATGGCTGGGTGTGGGTGATTGTAGTGTTTTCACATTGTTTGTGTTTGCCCGGCAGGGCCGCACGGCGCGCTGTGGTTCTCCCTGCTGGGCCTCTCCTCGCTGGGCATCGTCGGGGCCCTGGTGGCAATCGTCAGGTCGGCGGGAATCTGTGCCTCCCGCGGGCGGCCACGGGATGAGGAGGATGAGGAGGATGATGATGAGGATGAGGAGGATTCGTCGTGCCGACGACCCGCAACGTAACCCCCCCAAAATAACCGAGCGCGTCAAAAAAAAAAGTGGAACGGGTTTTGATTTTTTTTTGGTTTTGGTTTTGAGGCCCCTACGGCTGGGTCTGTGTCCGCCGTGTGCGGGTTTTTTTTCGTGTGGGTTTTTGTCACGGACGTCCGACGGTTCGGCGCCGCGTGCCTTCCTCAGGAACGGGTGGTGGTGGTGGTGGGGGAATTCGCTTTGAACATCGTCGCTGACGCCCGCCGCGGCGCTGGAATTTTCCGCTGCCAAATAAAAAAAAAAAATTTTTAGGAATCCTCCGGCCGGCCGGAGGAGGAGTTTTTGGAACCCTCGGAACGGCAATCGCCTCCCCGGAGAGGACGCAGAGTCGCGGACTCTCCGCTTGACCAGCTGATTTGGTAACGATAATTTATTACGTGCAGTCTTCAAAAACGTCGCATTTCGGCCGTACATCACACAAAGCTCTTAACAACCGTGTGTAGCCTCTAGCAGGGCTGTAGGGGCAAGTGTTGTGAGTAGCAGCAGCAGTGCCCTATAGACACACAGACAAAGGTCCCCCGTGTAGCCTCTAGCAGGGCTGTAGGGGCAAGTGTTGTGAGTAGCAGCAGTGTCCTATAGACACACAGACAAAGGTGCCCCGTGAAGCCTCTAGCAGGGCTGTAGGGGCAAGTGCTGTTAGCAGCAGCAGTGCCTATAGACACACAGACAAAGGTGCCCCGTGTAGCCTCTAGCAGGGCTGTAGGGGCAAGTGTTGTGAGTAGCAGCAGCTGCCCCTGTAGACACACAGACAAAGGTGCCCCGTATAGCCTCTAACAGGGCTGTAGGGGCAAGTGTTGTGAGTAGCAGCAGCAGTGCCCTATAGACACACAGACAAAGGTCCCCCGTGTAGCCTCTAGCAGGGCTGTAGGGGCAAGTGTTGTGAGTAGCAGCAGCGTCTATAGACACACAGACAAAGGTCCCCCGTGTAGCCTCTAGCAGGGCTGTAGGGGCAAGTGCTGTGAGTAGCAGCAGCAGTGCCCTATAGACACACAGACAAAGGTCCCCCGTGTAGCCTCTAGCAGGGCTGTAGGGGCAAGTGCTGCGAGTAACAGCAGCAGTGCCTAATGGGCCATCCATTTAGTACGCACGCGTATGGGCGGTCTACTGACAATGCACGCATAGGAACCGGGGGGGGAGGGATTTGTGAAGCCTCGATAATAACATTAACTAGTCCACATTGGCCTTCGAATGAGCCACAGTTCGGCGTCTTCAGCTGCCCAACGAGTACCGCCGGGAGAAGTTGGACTCGGGGAGCGGTGAAACTCGCGTGCCACCGTGCCTCCACCACTTTACCGAAAGAACCAATATTCTTGGTTCTTTCGGTAAAGTCACCACCACGTAGAAGGGAAACAATAAACTAATAAAAATATAAAACAAGAAATTTTTTTGTAAAACACTAAAATTATTATTCTTGGTTCTTTCGGTAAAGTCACCACCACGTAGAAGGGAAACCAATAAACTAATAAAAATATAAAACAATGAAATTATTGTAAAGCACTAAAATTATTATTCTTGGTTCTTTCGGTAAACTCACCACGTAGAAGGGAAACAATAAAATAATAAAAATATAAAGCACTAAAATTATTATTCTTGGTTCTTTCGGTAAAGTCACCACCACGTAGAAGGGAAACAATAGAATAATAAAAACATAGAATTTCATTGTTTTTATATTTGTGTTTATTTTATTGTTTCCCTCCCTACGCGGCGGTGACTTTACCGAAAGAAGGACATGAATCCCTGCAGACGGGGAAATCTTTAGATCAAAGTTGATCCGATCTGTTTGCTGAAACACGTTAATAGTATGAATCCTCGGGTGTTTCTGCGTGGATTGAATATCGGCCGTTCTGTAGGATTTGTGTGGTACAAAGTCCGCGTGCGTACAGGGTAGGGGGCGGGGGAAGGGTGTCGACTCGATGGGGATGGCCCCCTAATGGAGGGGGTGGTGTTTGGTGCCGCACGCCTGGCCGCCTTTGTCTCTCCCTACCCCCCCCGTGGCGATTTTGTTCTGCTCCACCCCCATGGCACAACCAAGTTTCGGTCATTTTTTTTCAGGCTGAGCGGACCTAGCGGGGGGTGGGAATTCCAACTTCCCCTCCTGTGTGAGTCTGTGGCTCTGTGCGAGTCTATGGCTGGGGAGGCACAGGAGGAGGGCCCACCTGGCCACCGGCACCTTGAGAAACCTGGGTTCTGATCCGGGCAGCCACCCGCGATTTTAAACAACCGGTGGATCTCAAAGTGCAGGGGGAAGTCCATTGGCCCCTTCGGCTTGGTCGTGGCTCGCCCTAGAGCAAGACAGAGGCCTCGAGAGAGAGCCACAGGCTTACTCTAGTACGTAGGAGGTCGTGGATTCGATCCCATGACCCTGACGACGCTTGCTGCTGCTGTATATTTGAGGTCTGCGTCTCTCTCTCGCTCATCATCACCACGATGGCTAGGAGATGTTAACTACCTCGCCTGGTCTACAGGAGGTCGTGGGTTCGATCCCGACCCCTGATGCCTGCTGCTGCTGTATATTTCGAGTCTGCGTCTCTCTCTCTCTCCGTGGTCACTGCGTGAATTCGTCTCGCAGGGCCTCCGGTCACCACCACATTTTAGAATCGTCGCACGTTTGAGTATTTGGCGGCTGCTGCTGCTGCTATAAATGTCCACATGATGATGATGCTGATGATGAGCCTTTTTGTAGAGCTATCCAATTGTGAAGGCAAAGTCGCCTTGCGACAAGACCTTTATAGCTCAGTGGGTCCTTGCACCTGATGTAAAATAAAATGTTGTTTTGATTGAGTCTCTGTCTGCGTCTCTTCTATCCCCCCCCCCCGTCTCCATCTCTGGGGGTGGCAGGATTTTGCGTTTGTAATTTCCACCGTGTTGATGATAATGATGGACCCACTTTGGTTGAGCTATCCAATCGTAATGGCCAGGGACACCTCCTAGTTGAGTTTTTTTTTGGTCGCTACTCGGTGTGGGCCCTTTTACACCTGATTTAAAATAAATAAAGTTATAGTCGAGTGTCTCCCGGTATATTTCCTGGATATATATCCCCCTGTGCCTACGCATCTCCTAAATGCGTCTGTAATTTCCGCGAAAAACAACAAAGCTCCATCTCCCCAGTGGGGGGGGGGGCTCCTTCCACCGCTGGTTTAAAATGAAAAAGCACGCGTTCTGGGTTTTACAAAAATTCGCTTAAAACTCGCACGAGGAAACACTCTTCCCCGTGAGATGTCCTGCACCACCACCACCCCTGCCATGCCCACGGCACGGCTGCTGCAAGCGATTTAAAAAAAAAAAATGCGAGGGAATGAGAAGCCGAAACAAAATACATAGGATGATGACGACGAGGAGCGAGGGGGGGGAAAACCAACTCCCAATCATTCGAATACCCCGCTGTTGATATTCTTAGTTTTTTCGGTAAAGTCACGTTGAAGAGAAACAACAAAATAATAAAATATATGCAAAACAATAAAAAAATTCTCACGACGTTTCGACCATAACTCAAACGGTCATCTTCAGGTGAAGATGACCGTTTGAGTTATGGTCGAAACATCTTCAGGTGAAGATGACCGTTTGAGTTATGGTCGAAACGTCGTGAGAATTTTTTATTGTTTTATATATATTTTATTATTTTGTTGTTTCTCTTCAACGTGACTTTACCGA
Source organism: Petromyzon marinus (assembly GCF_048934315.1). Lineage (NCBI taxonomy): Eukaryota > Metazoa > Chordata > Hyperoartia > Petromyzontiformes > Petromyzontidae > Petromyzon > Petromyzon marinus. The sequence goes on from NC_133735.1 coordinate 6,192,959, forward strand.
AAAAACTAAGAATATGAATTACTGCAGTCACGAAAGCTTTAAATCAAAACCCCGCTGTTGCTTTGAAACCGACGGATGGAATGGACGGCCGGTGGGCCTCTGCTTGCAGAACCTTTAATGCCGTAGGCTTCTCGCGAGTTGAATGAATCCACGTTCGAAGGGCAAATTTATTTTATTTTCGACTTTTTTTTTTTAAAACGTCCACGTCGTACAGCCCGAGACCCATAGTCTCATCACAGACCCAGACTCGTAACACAGTAGAGACCCACAGACTCATCGCACAGCAGAGACCCACAGACTACTCGCACAGCAGAGACCCACAGACTCGTCACACAGACCCACAGACTCGTCACACAGCTGAGACCCATAGTCTCATCACAGACCCAGACTCATCACACAGACCCACAGACTCGTGACACAGCTGAGACCCATAGACTCATCACAGACTCAGGACACAGCAGAGACCCACAGATTCATCACACAGACCCACATACTCATCACACAGACCCACAGACTCGGCACACAGACCCACAGACTCGGCACACAGACCCACAGACTCATCACACAGACTTACAGACGCGTCACACAGCTGAGACCCATAGTCTCATCACAGACCCAGACTCGTCACACCGTAGAGACCCACAGACTTAACACACAGCAGAGATCCATCGTCTCATCACAGACCAACAGACTCTGTCGCACGGACTCGCACACAGAGACCCACAGACTCATCACACAGAGACCCACAGACTCGTCACACAGCAGAGACCCATCGTCTCATCACAGACCCACAGACTCTGTCGCACGGACTCGCACACAGAGACCCACAGACTCGTCACACAGCTGAGACCCATCGTCTCATCACAGACCCACACTCTGTCGCACAGACTCATCACACAGAGACCCACAGACTCTGTCGCACGGACTCGCACACACAGACCCACAGACTCGTCACACAGCTGAGACCCATCGTCTCATCACAGACCCACAGACTCATCACACAGAGACCCACAGACTCTGTCGCACGGACTCGCACACAGAGACCCACAGACTCATCACACAGTAGAGACCCACAGACTCATCACACAGAGACCCACAGACTCATCACACAGAGACCCACAGACTCTGTCGCACGGACTCGCACGCAGAGACCCATCGGCCCAGGGGAGCCATGGGGTGGCGGCGCGTTTCAAACGGCGCGCTCGACGAACTGCAACAGAGCCATGCTGGCCCGGACGGCGCTCGTGAGCGCCGACTGCAGCCGCTCGTTGAGATGCTCCTCCAGCTCGTAGCCACCGCCGCCGTTGTCGGGGGCCTGCGGCCTGAGGAGGTGCGGCAGGGTGGCAAATCGGCCCTCGCCGTGGGCCCACACAGGCAGAGACAAAGGTTCCCCGTGTAGCCTTAACGGAGCGGCAGGGCGAGTGCCGTTGTGAAGAGCTTCGTACCTCATCGGATTCCTCCAGGCGACATAAATAATCCGATTCGGTCTCAAGGACGTCCGCGAGACGTCTCACGGACGTCCGGTAGACGTCTCAGTCTCACAGACGTCCGCTAGACGTCTCACAGACGTCCGGTAGACGTCTCAGTCTCACAGACGTCCGGTAGACGTCTGTCTCACAGACGTCCAGTAGACGTCTCAGTCTCGCAGACGTCCGGTAGACGTCTCAGTCTCACAGACGTCCGGCAGACGCCTAGCGGAAGTCCGGCAGACGTCTCGCGGACGTCCAGTGGTAGTCTCACCACCAGCGTTGGACGTGTGTGTGTGTGCGCGTGTGCGTACGTGTGTGTGTGTACGGCTCCAGTTTAACAGCAGAGGTCTCACTCCGAATCAGTCGAGCGGCAATATCTTTTCATCGGTTGCGTAACGCTGTGTGGAAGCTACCTGGTCTGTCGCTCCGCACTAAGCTTCAGGTCTTCTCGGCCACGGTCATTCCCTCCCTTCTCTACGCTTGCGAAACGTGGACCCCCCTAATGGAACATCTTCGCCGGTTAGAAACATTTAGGCTGGCCTGCCTACGATCCATCCTGGGTTTAACCAGACTGGATTGTGTGAGGAGCTCACAAATCCTTGAAAGATCTGGGCACGGTCCCATCGGTGAGCTCCTCCGGCAGGCAAGGCTGCGTTGGCTGGGTCATGTAGCCCGCATGCCCAGCCACCGCATGCCTAAACAGCTTTTGTTCGGCCGGATCGAGGGGGCTAAACGGGCGCGGCACGGGCTAGAGATGAGACGGAGTGATGTGGTACGGGAGGACGTGGAGCTGAGTGGACTTGCCGATGACTGGTACCAGCGGTGTCAAGATCGGCCTCTGTGGAGGAGGCTCGTGAAGGACGCTACTGGGCAGTTGGAGGCAGTCGCCCTCCAACAACAACGGAGGGCGGAGGAGCGACGCTCACAACGAGCGGAGCGCCGGGTGGCTAAAGCACAGCAGGTTGGCACAGTAGGGGACACAGGTGGTGGATCAGCCAGGCATCTCAGTCAGTCGACCTGTGGCACCTGGGTCTGCCCCGTGACCTGCCAGCGGGGGCGTTCGACACTTCACATGGCCTCAATGTGCACATGGCCTGGCACAAGCATCGTGGTGACGTCACCGTCACTTAGTGGCGAATGGCGGTTGTTTTTGTTGTTGTACGTGTGTGTGTACGTGTGTGTGTACGTGTGTGTGTGTACGTGTGTGTGCGTACGTGTGTGTGCGTGTGTACGTGTGTGCGTGTGTGCGCGTGTGTGTCCACGTGTTGAGTCGACTCACGCTGTCGCCACTGCTAACGAGCGGTGGTAGTCACAGGAGTGTTGGCTCAGCATGTCTGAAGACGGAGTGGGATGGTGGGGTCAGAGCGAGAATGTGAAGCGGGCAAAGGCGCAGACCCTGCAACCGCTGCCAAGAGATTAGGGCTGAACGACTGATCGATTTCAAATCGAAATTCGAAACATTGCCATGAGCAAATGGCAAAGGCTGCGATTTTTTTCTTGCGATTTGAAAAATCCCTATTGGACTTAATGTAATGGTTTTATCTTTTATTATTATTATAACTGCATTCATTTAACTTAACAATTGTCATCCGTTTGCTGGTTCAATTTCAATTAAAACATTTTAATAAATTAAATACATGTCGGAAGCAATTGATGTCTTTTAAATTCTCATCCTTGCATTATAATGTACAGAGCAGTTAATATTTTGATGGTATCGTGTGGGAATGCTCCCGTCGCGTGTTTTACATCTATTACACAGCGAATATTGAACCTGAAGCTTCACTTGAATATTTTTTTTTTATCGCAAATCAAATCGCAATATCAGAAAAATCGCGATTGGATATTTTCCCCAAAATCGTTCAGCCCCGCGAGAGTTTCAACGCCCCCCCACTTAAACACAGGCGGAGATGAAATTTTGACTTAAAAAAGCTTTCCCGACTGCATGAATTCATTTTCCGTGCTTTGTCTCGGTAAAGTCACGATAAAATAAAAAAAGTTAAAAAAATATCACGACGTTTCCGTCGCAACACAAGCATGTCGTGTCATCAGGAAGGTCGTGATATTCTCTTGATTTTGTGTTATTTTATTGTTATTTTTTTTATGTCTACAGCAAAAACCTTGCATTGCGAGTAACTTGGTGGTCTGCGAGTGTTTTGCAAGACGGGCAAACATTTTAATTCAATGTTAACTTGGTAAACGATCGAGGGTCTTAGCAATACGAATCAAAATATAAAACAATTATTATTCTTGGTTCTTTCGGTGAAGTCACCACCACGTAGAAGGGAAACAATAAAATAATAAAAATATAAAACAATAAAATTATTGTAAAACAATACAATTATTATTCTTGGTTCTTTCGGTAAAGTCACCACGTGGAAGAGAAACAATAAAATAATAAAAATATAAAACAATAAAATAATTGTAAAACAATAAAATTATTATTCTTGGTTCTTTCGGTAAAGTCACCACGTGGAAGGGAAACAATAAAATAATAAAAATATAAAACAATATTTTTATTATATTCTTGGTTCTTTCTGTAAAGTCACCACGTAGAAGGGAAACAATAAAATAATAAAAATATATAAAACAATAAAATTATCACGTTTCGACTGCAACACAAGAAGCAATCATCCCCAGGTGTGAAAACCACAGCAAGAAAATTTGAAAAAAAATATTTCTGTGGTTTTCACACCTCATGATGATTGCGTCGTGAGAATTTTATTGTTTTATATTTTTATTATTTTATTGTTTCCCTTCCACGTGGTGACTTTACCGAAAGAAACCAAGAATAATAATTGTAGTGTTTTACAATAATTGTATCGTTTTACATTTTTTATTATTTTATCGTTTCCCTTCTAACGTGGTGGTGACTTTACCGAAAGAAACCAAGAATATGAATCCCTGCAGTCACGAAAGCTTTAAATGAACAAAAAACATGCAACAGACCTGTCGGAGCAAGCGAGCGTCAATAGCGCCGACGTCAACCCCTGTCGTGTGCGTACCCATTTGCTGCCGTTTACGTTCTGACCCCGTGGCCCTTAACGGAACACCTGTGACGCAAAGAGCTTCAGAGCTCATCCGATTCATCCCTGCTGCATTAATATAAATGACGATTCTGGGCGAACAGCGCCACGCCCGGCCGCCTTTTTCGTCCCCGCCGGCGGCGATGTTTACCGCCACTACGACTCGTCTTGGGGCCGAGTCGACCACGGGGAGTCCCGTGGCCGGTTTCGGGTCATCGTCGCCGGCGGTGTGCCGGGCGCACGCCACCTCCCCCGTTAAAGATGCCCGTGGCTCCGTGACGCACACACGCGCAACATTGTGCACGTTTCCATTTAAAGGTTTCGTGACTGCAAGGATTAATCTTCTTTGGTTCTTGCGGTAAAGTCACCACCACGTGGAATGAGAATAAAATAATAAATTGATGAAATAAAATAACACAATGAAGCTCTTTCAATGCTAAAATTCTGTGCTAATTCCTTTGTCAAGGGGTGCCTCTGTGGATGTGTATGCTTTGACTTTAACATAGCCATTTCTGTGACCAGTCACAAGCTAATCATTCAGCCGTTTCAATGCTAAATTCTATGCTAATTCCTTTGTCAAGGGGTGCCACTGTGGATGTGTATGCTCTGACTTTAACGTAGCCATTTCTGTGACCAGTCACAAGCTAATCACTCAGCTATTTCAAAGCTAAATTCTATGCTAATTCCTTTGTCAAGGGGTGCCTCTGTGAATCTGTATGCTTTGACTTTAACATAGCCATTTCTGTGACCAGTCACAAGCTAATCACTCAGCTATTTCAATGCTAAATTCTATGCTAATTCCTTTGTCAAGGGGTGCCTCTGTGGATGTGTATGCTTTGACTTTAACATAGCCATTTCTGCGACCAGTCACAAGCTAATCACTCAGCTATTTCAATGCTAAATTCTATGCTAATTCCTTTGTCAAGGGGTGCCTCTGTGGATGTGTATACTTTGACTTTGACATAGCCATTTCTGTGACCAGTCACAAGCTAATCACTCAGCTGTTTCAATGCTAAATTATTTGCTAATTCCTTTGTCAAGGCGCTCTGTTTCTTCTCACACAGCTTAAAGGTCGCGATCCGAGCGTGGCTTTGTTCGCTCCAGCGCTGTCCTCCAGACAGTCTCGTCCCTTCGCCTGATGAAGGCCGCTTGTGTTGTGGCCGAAACGTCGTGAGAATTTTATTGTTATTTTATTTTATCAATTCATTATTTTTTTCTCATTCTACGTGGTGGTGACTTTACCGAAAGAACCAAAGAAGACATATGCATGTTGTACGTGTGTGCGCATGCGCGTGTACGTTGAACTTCTTTCGCACCAACGTACGTAGCCAACCGTGCTAATCGGAGGTGTGGGGGAAGGACAACAAACTGTGGGTCTCTATGTGTGAGTAGTCTGTGGGTCTCTACTGTGTGAGTGGTCTATGGGTCTCTACTGTGTGAGTGGTCTGTGGGTCTCTACTGTGTGAGTGGTCTATGGGTCTCTACTGTGTGAGTGGTCTGTGGGTCTCTACTGTGTGAGTGGTCTGTGGGTCTCTATTGCGTGAGTAGTCTATGGGTCTCTACTGTGTGAGTAGTCTGTGGGTCTCTACTGTGTGAGTGGTCTGTGGGTCTCTACTGTGTGAGTGGTCTGTGGGTCTCTATTGCGTGAGTAGTCTGTGGGTCTCTACTGTGTGAGTAGTCTGTGGGTCTCTACTGTGTGAGTGGTCTGTGGGTCTCTACTGTGTGAGTAGTCTGTGGGTCTCTACTGTGTGAGTAGTCTATGGGTCTCTGCTGTGTGAGTGGTCTATGGGTCTCTGTGTGAGTAGTCTATGGGTCTCTACTGTGTGAGTGGTCTATGGGTCTCTGTGTGAGTAGTCTATGGGTCTCTACTGTGTGAGTAGTCTATGGGTCTCTACTGTGTGAGTAGTCTATGGGTCTCTACTGTGTGAGTAGTCTATGGGTCTCTACTGTGTGAGTGGTCTATGGGTCTCTGTGTGAGTAGTCTATGGGTCTCTACTGTGTGAGTAGTCTATGGGTTTCTTTATGGGTAGCCTATGGGTCTTTACTGTGTGAGTAGTCTATGGGTCTCTACTGTGTGAGTAGTCTGTGGGTCTCTACTGTGTGAGTAGTCTGTGGGTCTCTACTGTGTGAGTAGTCTATGGGTCTCTACTGTGTGAGTAGTCTGTGGGTCTCTACTGTGTGAGTAGTCTATGGGTCTCTACTGTGTGAGTAGTATATGGGTCTCTACTGTGTGAGTAGTCTATGGGTCTCTGTGTGAGTAGTCTATGGGTTTCTTTATGGGTAGCCTATGGGTCTTTACTGTGTGAGTAGTCTATGGGTCTCTACTGTGTGAGTAGTCTGTGGGTCTCTACTGTGTGAGTAGTCTGTGGGTCTCTACTGTGTGAGTAGTCTGTGGGTCTCTACTGTGTGAGTGGTCTATGGGTCTCTACTGTGTGAGTGGTCTGTGGGTCTCTACTGTGTGAGTAGTCTGTGGGTCTCTACTGTGTGAGTAGTCTGTGGGTCTCTACTGTGTGAGTAGTCTGTGGGTCTCTGCTGTGTGAGTGGTCTGTGGGTCTCTACTGTGTGAGTGGTCTATGGGTCTCTACTGTGTGAGTAGTCTATGGGTCTCTACTGTGTGAGTAGTCTATGGGTCTCTACTGTGTGAGTAGTCTATGGGTCTCTGCTGTGTGAGTGGTCTATGGGTCTCTGTGTGAGTGGTCTATGGGTCTCTACTGTGTGAGTGGTCTATGGGTCTCTGTGTGAGTAGTCTATGGGTCTCTACTGTGTGAGTAGTCTATGGGTCTCTACTGTGTGAGTAGTCTATGGGTCTCTACTGTGTGAGTAGTCTATGGGTCTCTACTGTGTGAGTGGTCTATGGGTCTCTGTGTGAGTAGTCTATGGGTCTCTACTGTGTGAGTAGTCTATGGGTTTCTTTATGGGTAGCCTATGGGTCTTTACTGTGTGAGTAGTCTATGGGTCTCTACTGTGTGAGTAGTCTGTGGGTCTCTACTGTGTGAGTAGTCTGTGGGTCTCTACTGTGTGAGTAGTCTATGGGTCTCTACTGTGTGAGTAGTCTGTGGGTCTCTACTGTGTGAGTAGTCTATGGGTCTCTACTGTGTGAGTAGTATATGGGTCTCTACTGTGTGAGTAGTCTATGGGTCTCTGTGTGAGTAGTCTATGGGTCTCTGTGTGAGTAGTCTATGGGTTTCTTTATGGGTAGCCTATGGGTCTTTACTGTGTGAGTAGTCTATGGGTCTCTACTGTGTGAGTAGTCTGTGGGTCTCTACTGTGTGAGTAGTCTGTGGGTCTCTACTGTGTGAGTAGTCTATGGGTCTCTACTGTGTGAGTAGTCTGTGGGTCTCTACTGTGTGAGTAGTATATGGGTCTCTACTGTGTGAGTAGTCTATGGGTCTCTACTGTGTGAGTAGTCTATGGGTCTCTACTGTGTGAGTAGTCTATGGGTCTCTACTGTGAGTAGTCTATGGGTCTCTACTGTGTGAGTAGTCTATGGGTCTCTACTGTGTGAGTCGTCTATGGGTCTCTGTGTGAGTAGTCTATGGGTTTATGCTATGTGAGTTCATGGGTCTCAGTTTGAGTAGTCTAAGGGTATCTGTGAGTAGTCTATGGGTCTCCTTCTGGGTCGCCTATGAGTCTCTGTGTGAGTAGTCTATGGGTCTCTGTGCGCGTGGTCTATGGGTATCTGTGTGAGTAGTCTATGGGTCTGTCTTAGTAGTCTATGGATCTCCATGTGAGCAGTCTATGGTTCTCTGTGAGTAGTCTATGGGTCTCTACAAGTAGTATATGGGTCTCTGAGGCTATGTATATCTGAGTGAGTAGTATATGGGTCTCTGTGACGAGCCTATGGGTATTTGTGTGAATATAGTAGTCCAGTGTGTAGTGTATAGTTGTGTGTAATGCATAGTAGTGTAGTGTCTCGTTTCGTGTATAGTAGTCTAGTGTATACACTGATTATTTTTTACATTTTACACCGTGAGTCTTGAGCTATACCTGTTGGCTTGCCTGGCTGAAACCACCAAAAGTAGATCATTAGACCTCGTTTGCCAGTACCAACATGTAACAATAGGGTTTTTCCCCTTTTGTTTGGCAACAAAATGGGGAAAAACCCTATTATTACATGTTGGTACTGGCAAAGGAGGTCAGTGATATAGGAATAGGTTTTACCCTTTTAACTGGCACAAAAACTGACACCTTTATTCAAGGCATCATGTTTGCAATAACCACAACACAAGCAGTCAAAATGCAAACAAAAGAGACAACTCTGATAATAATATGCACTGTATTATCAGAGTTATCTCTTTTGTTTGCATTTTGACTGCTTGTGTTGTGGTTATTGCAAACATGATGCCTTGAATAAAGGTGTCAGTTTTTGTGCCAGTTAAAAGGGTAAAACCTATTCCTATATCTTGTTTCTGGCAAAGGAGGTCTCATAATGAGGTCAATGATGTAGATGCTCACCCCGAGCCCTCATTACTTTGATAGTGGCATTGTCTTTGAGCTGTGTGACGCCTTTTGGCGTCATCTGGTCGAGCACCAATTTTTGTTGAGGCTCAAAAGAAAGCCGTCCCTTGGTGTGGACCAAATCAGTTTCAAGGACAATGCATCATCATATTATCATAGTATGTTTTTTGTTTGCATTTTGACTGCAGGTATTGTGGTTAATGCAGTAAACGTAAATCCTTGTAAAAAAAGGTTTCAGTTTTGTTGCCAAAAGAAAGGGGAAAACCCCTATTATTACAAGCAAAAGTAAATTAATCGTAGTCATTGACAAAAATAATACACTTGTAACGTGTAATTCTTACCTGAATCTGAAGTTGTAGTCATGTTGTCGCAATGCATCGCTTGAAAATAGGGATCCTCCTAGAACGTAGAATCGACGGTGTCAGAGACGAGTCTGTCTGTGACTGCCGATAGACACCAGCAGAGACCAGTCGTCCGATCTGTGTGAGTAGTCTATGGGTCTCTGTGTGAGTCTATGGGTCTCTGTGTGAGTCTATGGGTCTCTGTTGGAGTAGTTTATGGGTCTCTGTGTGAGTCTATGGGTCTCTGTGTGAGTCTATGGGTCTCTGTTGGAGTAGTTTATGGGTCTCTGTGTGAGTCTATGGGTCTCTGTTGGAGTAGTTTATGAGTCTCTGTGTGAGTCTATGGGTCTCTGTGTGAGTCTATGGGTCTCTGTTGGAGTAGTTTATGGGTCTCTGTGTGAGTCTATGGGTTTCTGTGTGAGTCTATGGGTCTCTGGTGAAGTAGTCTATGGGTCTCTGTGTGAGTCTATGGGTCTCTGTGTGAGTCTATGGGTCTCTGTTGGAGTAGTTTATGGGTCTCTGTGTGAGTCTATGGGTCTCTGTTGGAGTAGTTTATGGGTCTCTGCGTGAGTCTATGGGTCTCTGTTGGAGTAGTTTATGGGTCTCTGTTGGAGTAGTTTATGAGTCTCTGTGTGAGTCTATGGGTCTCTGTGTGAGTCTATGGGTCTCTGTTGGAGTAGTTTATGGGTCTCTGTGTGAGTCTATGGGTTTCTGTGTGAGTCTATGGGTCTCTGGTGAAGTAGTCTATGGGTCTGTGTGAGTCTATGGGTCTCTGTGTGAGTCTATGGGTCTCTGTTGGAGTAGTTTATGGGTCTCTGTGTGAGTCTATGGGTCTCTGTGTGAGTCTATGGGTCTCTGTGTGAGTCTATGGGTCTCTGTGTGAGTCTATGGGTTTCTGTGTGAGTCTATGGGTCTCTGTGTGAGTCTATGGGTCTCCGTTGGGAGTAGTTTATGGGTCTCTGTGTGAGTAGTCTATGGGTCTCTGGTGGAGTAGTCTATGGGTCTCTGTGTGAGTAGTCTATGGGTCTCTGTGTGAGTAGTCTATGGGTCTCTGTGTGAGTCTATGGGTCTCTGTTGGAGTAGTTTATGGGGCTCTGTGAGTCTATGGGTCTCTGTGTGAGTCTATGGGTCTCTGTGCGAGTCTATGGGTCTCTGTTGGAGTAGTTTATGGGTCTCTGTGTGAGTCTATGGGTCTCTGGTGGAGTAGTTTATGGGTCTCTGTGTGAGTAGTCTATGGGTCTCTGTGTGAGTAGTCTATGGGTCTCTGTGTGAGTCTATGGGTCTCTGTGTGAGTCTGTGGGTCTCTGTTGGAGTAGTTTATGGGTCTCTGTGTGAGTCTATGGGTCTCTGGTGGAGTAGTCTATGGGTCTCTGTGTGAGTCTATGGGTCTCTGTTGGAGTAGTTTATGGGTCTCGCTGTGAGTCTATGGGTCTCTGTGTGAGTCTATGGGTCTCTGTGTGAGTCTATTGTTCTCTGTGTGAGTTTATGGGTCTCTGTGTACGTCTATGGGTCTCTGTTGGAGTAGTTTATGGGTCTCTGTGTAAGTCTATGGGCCTCTGTGTGAGTCTATGGGTCTCTGTGTGAGTCTATGGGTCTCTATGTGAGTCTATGGGTCTCTGTGTGAGTCTATGGGTCTCTGGTGTAGTTTATGGGTCTTTGTGTGAGCCTATGGGTCTCTGTGAGTCTATGGGTCTCTGTGTGAGTCTATGGGTCCCTGTGTGAGTCTATGGGTCTCTGTGTGAGTCTATGGGTCTCTGGTGGAGTAGTTTATGGGTCTCTGTGTGAGTCTATGGGTCTCTGTGCGAGTCTATGATTCTCTGTTTGAGTAGTTTATGGGTCTCTGTGTGATGAGTCTATGTATGGGTCTCTGATTGAGCAGTCTGTGGGTCTCCGTGCGAGTCTATGGTTCTCTGTGTGATGAGTCTATGGCTCTCTGTTAGAGTAGTCCATGGGTCTCTGTGTGAGTCTATGGGTCTCTGTGTGATGATATGACTATTGAGTCGTTTATGGGTCTCTGTGTGAGTCTGTGGGTCTCTGTTGGAGTAGTTTATGGGTCTCTGTGTGAGTCTATGGGTCTCTGGTGGAGTAGTCTATGGGTCTCTGTGTGAGTCTATGGGTCTCTGTTGGAGTAGTTTATGGGTCTCGCTGTGAGTCTATGGGTCTCTGTGTGAGTCTATGGGTCTCTGTGTGATGATATGACTATTGAGTCGTTTATGGGTCTCTGTGTGAGTCTATGGGTCTCTGTGCGAGTCTGATTCTCCGTGTGATGAGTCTATGTATGGGTCTCTGTTTGAGCAGTCTGTGGGTCTCTGAGTAGTCTGAGTCTGTTTGATTAGTGTATGGGTCTCTGTCATGAGTAGTTTATTGGTCTCTGTGTGATGTGTCCATGGGTCTCTGTGTGAGTCTATGGGTCTCTGTATGAGTAGTTTATGGGTCTCTACTGTGTGAGTAGTCTATGGGTCTCTGTGTGAGTAGTCTGTGGGTCTCTACTGTGTGAGTAGTCTATGGGTCTCTACTGTGTGTGAGTAGTCTGTGGGTCTCTACTGTGTGAGTAGTCTATGGGTCTCTACTGTGTGAGTAGTCTATGGGTCTCTACTGTGTGAGTAGTCTGTGGGTCTCTACTGTGTGAGTAGTCTGTGGGTCTCTACTGTGTGAGTAGTCTGTGGGTCTCTACTGTGTGAGTAGTCTGTGGGTCTCTACTGTGTGAGTAGTCTGTGGGTTCTCTACTGTCTGAGTAGTCTGTGGGTCTCTACTGTGTGAGTAGTCTATGGGTCTCTACTGTGTGAGTAGTCTGTGGGTCTCTACTGTGTGAGTAGTCTGTGGGTCTCTACTGTGTGAGTAGTCTGTGGGTCTCTACTGTGTGAGTAGTCTGTGGGTTCTCTACTGTCTGAGTAGTCTGTGGGTCTCTACTGTGTGAGTAGTCTATGGGTCTCTACTGTGTGAGTAGTCTGTGGGTCTCTACTGTGTGAGTAGTCTGTGGGTCTCTACTGTGTGAGTAGTCTGTGGGTCTCTACTGTGTGAGTAGTCTGTGGGTCTCTACTGTGTGAGTAGTCTATGGGTCTCTACTGTGTGAGTAGTCTATGGGTCTCTACTGTGTGAGTAGTCTGTGGGTCTCTACTGTATGAGTAGTCTGTGGGTCTCTACTGTGTGAGTAGTCTGTGGGTCTCTACTGTGTGAGTAGTCTGCGGGTCTCTACTGTGTGAGTAGTCTGTGGGTCTCTACTGTATGAGTAGTCTGTGGGTCTCTACTGTGTGAGTAGTCTGTGGGTTCTCTGTGTGAGTAGTCTATGGGTCTCTACTGTGTGAGTAGTCTGTGGGTCTCTACTGTGTGAGTAATCTGCGGGTCTCTACTGTGTGAGTAGTCTATGGGTCTCTACTGTGTGAGTAGTCTGTGGGTCTCTGTGTGAGTAGTCTGTGGGTCTCTACCGTGTGAGTAGTCTATGGGTCTCTACTGTGTGAGTAGTCTGTGGGTCTCTGCTGTGTGAGTAGTCTGTGGGTCTCTACTGTGTGAGTAGTCTATGGGTCTCTACTCTGCGAGTAGTCTGTGGGTCTCTACTGTGTGAGTAGTCTGTGGGTCTCTACTGTGTGAGTAGTCTGTGGGTCTCTACTGTGTGAGTAGTCTGTGGGTCTCTATTGTGTGAGTAGTCTGTGGGTCTCTACTGTGTGAGTAGTCTGTGGGTCTCTACTGTGTGAGTAGTCTATGGGTCTCTACTGTGTGAGTAGTCTGTGGGTCTCTACTGTGTGAGTAGTCTATGGGTCTCTACAGTGAGTAGTCTGTGGGTCTCTACTGTGTGAGTAGTCTGTGGGTTCTCTACTGTCTGAATAGTCTGTGGGTCTCCGTATGAGTAGTCTATGGGTCTCTGAGTGAGTCTGTTTTCCTGTTTGAGTCTATGTACATATGTATGTTGAACTTCTTTTGCACCACCCTTCGTAGCCGGCCGTGATAATCGGAGGGTGTTGTTGTTGTTGCTGCTGCTGCTGTTTGTTGGTGTTTACCTGTTGGTTCATGTCAGGAGAGAGTGGTTGACCGTGCAGGATGCTGCGGAGACAGCGATGATGGTCGAGCACCAGGTTCTGGATGCATTGCAACGAAACTTGCTGCTGCAGGGTGACTTTTGCCAATATGTCTCTCTCTGTGTGAATGATAACAACTGTCACCTCTCATCACCTGAGTGGCGGTGATGTCATCAACGCCACGGCCACCACTATCATCACCACTATCGTCACCACCATCACCATTGTCACCGCCACCGTCACCACCACCTTCACCACTGTCACTGCCACCACCACCACTACCGTCAACACCGCCACCACTATCGCCACCAACATCACCACCGTCACCACCATCACCATTGTCACCGCCACCGTCACCACCACCTTCACCACAATCACCACTGTCACTGCCACCACCACCACTACCGTCAACACCGCCACCACTATCGTCACCACCACCATCACCACCTTCACCACCATCACCATTGTCACCGCCACCTTCGTCACCGCCACCTTCGCCACCGCTACCACCTTCACCACCATCACCACCGCCACCACCACCACCATCACCACTGTCACCGCCACCATCACCGCCACCACCACCATCACCACTGTCACCGCCACCGTCACCACCACCGTCACCACCACCATCACCACTGTCACCACCACCTTCGCCACCGCTACCACCTTCACCATCACCACTGTCACCACTGTCACCACCACCTTCACCACCATCACCACTGTCACCGCCACCTTCACCACCATCACCACTGTCACCGCCACCATCACCGCCACCACCACCATCACCACTGTCACCGTCACCACCACCGCCACCTTCACCACCATCACCACTGTCACCGCCACCGTCACCACCACCGCCACCTTCACCACCATCACCACTGTCACCACCACCGTCACCACCAAAACCAATATGCCGCCATTGGCCACTAAGTGACGGTGGCATCACCACAGCGCCTATACCAGGCTAGGTGCACTTTGAGGGAGGAGACACGTGAAGTGTCGAAGACTCTCGCTGCTGGCAGGAGATCACGGGACAGACCCAGCAGGTGTCATGCGTTGTGGCTGCCTGAGATGACCACTGGTATATGCACCACCAGCTGTAAACCACCCCCCCTACAAAATCCAGGACCTAATCAATGATTGGAGTTACTCAAAAATTAAAAGTGATCCTACTAACAGCCTAACGATAAAAACCAACAAGATCATCACTAGTTCGACGTCCCTAATCGAACCAACTAAACGTCCCTCCCTAAAACCCTCGGCTGCAAGACCTCCCAGATTCTATGGTCTTCCCAAGATCCATAAAGAAGGTACCCCACTATGACCCATCGTGTCCACGATCAACTCCCCTACCTACAAGCTAGCCCGTTTTTTATCGGATACTCTGCTTCCCTTCACTGCCAAGACCACCTCAGCGGTACTTAACTCAACCCAATTGGTTTCTATGGTCAAGGACATTGTACTATCTCCTGACGATATCCTCGTCAGCTTTGATGTGGTCTCTCTGTTCACCAAGGTCCCAGTGCCTGACACCATAACAATAATTGTAGACTTGGTCCAAACATGGACTGAACCCTGATGTACCTGCGCTGGTTAGGCACTGCCTCACCAACACTTACTTTACCTGGAATGGCACCTTCTACAAACAAAATGAGGGTAACCCTATGGGTCCCCCCTTGTCACCAGTGATAGACAATGTTTTCATGGAGAAATTTGAATCGGACGCCATCCAGACATCCACCCTTCGTCCTTCCCTGTGGAAGAGATATGTGGATGACGCTTTCGTCATTTGGCCAGATGGCCTCCCAGCTTTGAACCATTTCCTATACCACGTCACTTCCAGACACCCATCCATCAAATTCACCAGAGAAAGATGGCAAGCTGCCATTCTTGGATGTTCAGTTTGAGAGGAGACCTGATGGCTATTTGGGACATTCTGTTTACAGGAAGTCCACCCACACAGACTCCTACTTGAAGCCTGATTCCCACCACCACCCGGCTCAAAATAATTCTCTCATCAAAACATTATACCATAGGGCTCATTGCATTTCTGACCAACACCAACTGGTCAGTGAATTAAAACATGTACCTCTGGCCCTCAAGATGAACGGATACTCTGACCGTACCATCCGCCAGGCTGTTTCTCCCACCATACGGAAACAACCACCTGATACTCCCATCAAAATCATCACACTGCCATACCTAGCAGGCGTTACCAAAAAGACTTCCAAAATTCTAAACAAACACAAGATGCAGGTCCGGTTCAATACAGTACACAAAATCCGCGATCCGATCCCATCCGTAAAAGATGTAATCCCCGACTTACAGTACCCCGGTGTTTACAAATTGAGTTGTACCTGCGGCGACCGCTACATCGGGGAGACAAAACGACGTATTTCTGCCCGGATCCGCGAGCACAAATCAAGATTTGAAACACGGCAGAACGAATTCTTCGGCCGCGGCTGATCATTGCCTCAACGCGGCGGGCTCTCATTACATTGTCTTCTCCGATACCAAAGTGCTGTGCAAACCTCGCGGTTATTACCGAAGGTTCGTCCGTGAAGCCATCCAGACGTACAAGCGTAGACGCAACTTCAACCGAGAGGATGGTTTTAAATTGAGCAACCATTGGACGGGGTGTCCACCAACCAAGCCAAACTTTAGCTGCCCTATAATTGCACAGACGTTTCCGTTTCTGCCAGTGGGCTGAAATCGCTTTCACGCAGTGCACCATCGCTTCTCCCGAACCCCCTGCAGCTTAACAAAAGGCGGCTTAACTTAGCCCCTCCCCTCCCACGTCCCTTCCTGGCTCCCCCCCCCCCCCCACCCTTGACCTGTCTATATAAGCTCGGGTGTCTCAAGAGCTCTTCACTTGATACAGCTATTCTGCTGCGACTGTTCCACCTGATGACGGAAGCTTGTGTTGCCTCCGAAGCGTCGTGCTTTAATTGAGTTGTTTTCATTTATTTTATTTTGCCCACGCGACTTTACCGAAAAAAACCGAAGCGTATGAACCCTTGCAGTCACGTAAGCTTCAAATCTATAATTAGTGTATAGTAGTGTATAGTAGTGTAGTGTATAGTAGTGTAGTGTATAGTAGTGTAGTGTATAGTAGTGTAGTGCATAGTAGTGTAGTGTATAGTAGTGTAGTGTATAGTAGTGTATAGTAGTGTAGTGTATAGTAGTATAGTAGTGTAGAGTAGTGTAGTGTATAGTAGTGTAGTGTGTAGTAGTGTAGAGTAGTGTAGTGTATATTGTAGTGTAGAGTAGTGTAGTGTATAGTAGTGTAGTGTATAGTAGTGTATAGTGTAGTGCATAGTAGTGTATAGTGTAGTGTATAGTAGTGTAGTGTATAGTAGTGGTGTGTATAGTAGTGGTGTGTATAGTAGTGTAGTGTATAGTAGTGTAGTGTATAGTAGTGTAGTGTATAGTAGTGTAGTGTATAGTAGTGTATAGTAGTGTAGTGTATATTGTAGTGTATAGTTGTGTAGTGCATAGTTGTGTGCAGTGTATAGTAGTGTAGTATATAGTGTAATGTATAGTAGTGGTGTATAGTGTAGTGTATGGTAGTGTAGTGTATAGTAGTGTAGTGTATTGTAATGTATAGTAGTGTATTTTATAGTGTATAGTAGTGTAGTGTATAGTGTAGTGTATAGTAGTGTAGTGTATAGTAATGTATAGTAGTGTATTTTATAGTGTATAGTAGTGTAGTGTATAGTGTAGTGTATAGTAGTGTAGTGTATAGTAGTGTAGTGTATAGTAATGTATAGTAGTGTATTTTATAGTGTATAGTGTGTGTAGTGTATAGTGTAGTGTATAGTAGTGTAGTGTATAGTAGTGTAGTGTATAGTAATGTATAGTAGTGTATTTTATAGTGTATAGTAGTGTAGTGTATAGTGTGTGTAGTGTATAGTGTAGTGCATAGTGTAGTGCCGTAGCGATGATACACTACTCCGCTACTCCTGACGTGCCCGCCTCTGGCTCGACCGCCTCAATGTGAAACTGTAATCGTCATCTCTGTATCCACAACATCAGCCGTACGCAATAAGAAGAAGTGTAATAGATACCCAAGTTGTTGATGATTGTATTCAAGTCAGAAGGGTATCCGTCTCCGCCAAAATCATCGGGCATCGCTTCCCTCCTGTGATTCTGTAACGAGTCACCAAGTCTCAAGGTTGATTCTGTGCGACCAGTGGGTGGGTGAATGTGTGGGTGAGTAAATGAGTGAGTTAATGAGTGGGTAAATTAGTAAGTGGGTGAATGTGTGCGTGGGTGGGTGAGTGAATGAGTGGGTGAATGATTGAATGAGTAGGTGGGTGGGCGGGTGAGTCGGTGGGTGAGTGAATTAGTGAGTGGGTGAATGTGTGGTGGGTCGGTGAACGAGTGGGTAGGTGGGTGAATGAATGGATGGGTGAATGAGTGGGTGGGTGAATGTGTGGGTGAGTACATGAGTGCGTGGGTGAGTGAATGAGTGAATGAGTGGGTAAATTAGTGAGTGGGTGAATGTGTGAGTGGGTGGGTGAGTGAATGAGTGGGTGAATGATTGAATGAGTAGGTGGGTGGGCGGGTGAGTGGGTGGGTGAGTGGGTGGGCGGGTGAGTCGGTGGGTGAGTGAATTAGTGAGTGGGTGAATGTGTGGTGGGTCGGTGAACGAGTGGGTAGGTGGGTGAATGGATAGGTGAATGAGTGGGTGGGTGAATGTGTGGGTGAGTGGGTGATTACATGAGTGCGTGGGTGAGTGAATGAGTGGGTGAGTGAATGAGTGGGTAAATTAGTGTGTGAATGTGCGAGTGCGTGGGTGAGTGAATGAGAGGATGGGTGAGTGAATGAGTGGGTGGGTGAGTGAATGAGTGGGTGGGTGAATGTGTGAGTGGGTGGGCGGGTGAATGTGTGGTGGGTGGGTGAACGAATGGGTAGGTGGGTGGGTGAATGAGTAAGTGGGTGAGTGAATCAGTGGGTAAATGGGTGGGTGAATGTGCGAGTGGGTGGGTGGGTGAGTGAATGAGTAGGTGGGTCATTGAGTGGGTGGGTGAATGAATGGGTGGGTGAATGAGTTAGTGGGTGGGCAGGTGGGTGGGAGGGTGAATTACTGAGTGGGTGAATGTGTGGTGGGTGGGTGAACGAGTGGGTTGGTGGGTGGGTTGAATGAGTAAGTGGGTGGGTGAATGAGTGGATCAGAGAGACACCCAGACCCAGGGCTTGAACCCAGAATCTCGGTGTCACCCGGTGCTGCTGCATTAAAAAAATACCTCATGGTCTTCGATCGCACCTCCATCGCACATCATCCACTGCCCTGCATGCACAAACGAAGACAAAAGACCCCCCCCGTATAGCCTTTCAACAGATCCTTGGGGGCAAGTGCCGTGAGTAGCGAGTAATAACAGCGACGAGGGGGTGGTTTTGGGCCCAGCAATCCAAACGCCTGCACGGCCGCCTTTGTCTCCCCAGGCGCTGACGTTTGGTAACTGAGTGGGTAAATTAGTGAGTGGGTTGGTGGGTGAGTGAGTGGGTTGGCAACTGATAGTGTGAATGAGTGAGTGGGTGAATGTGGGAGTGGGTGGGTATTAGTGGGTGGGTGAGTGAATTAGTGGGTGGGTGAGTGAGTGGGTGAATGAGTGGGTGAGTGAATTAATGGGTAGGTAAGTGCATGAGTGGGCAGGTGGGTGAATGAGTGGGTGGGTGAATGAGTGAACGAGTGGGTGGGTGAACCAGTGGGTGGGTGAACGAGTGGGTGGGTGAACGAGTGGGTGGGGTGAACGAATTGTAACGTCGTCTGCCTCGGCGTAGCAGCATCGTCGCACACGAGGCGTCGAGATACTGCTGGACGCTTCGAGACGCTACCGCTAGACGTGCCTCAGGTTAGTGTGGGTTCGATCCTGACCCTGATGATGCCTGCTCTATATATGGAGTCTGCGTCTCTCTCTCATCATTATCATCATCACGGTGGCTAGGAGATGTTAACTACCTCGCCTGGTACGCAGGTCGTGGTTTCGATCCTGACCCTGATGATGCCTGTTCAATATATGGAGTCTGTGTCTCTCTCTCTCTCATCATTATCACCACGGTGGCTAGGAGATGTTAACAACCTCGCCTGGTACGCAGGAGGTCGTGAGTTCGATCCCGATCCTGACGACGCCTGCTGCTGCTGTATATTTTGAGTCTGCGTCTCTCTCTTATCATCATCACGGTGG
This sequence comes from Petromyzon marinus, assembly GCF_048934315.1. Classification (NCBI taxonomy): domain Eukaryota; kingdom Metazoa; phylum Chordata; class Hyperoartia; order Petromyzontiformes; family Petromyzontidae; genus Petromyzon; species Petromyzon marinus. The sequence continues at coordinate 6,212,454 of NC_133735.1, forward strand.
CTAGATGTTAACTACCTCGCCTGGTATACAGGAGGTCGTGAGTTCGATCCCGACCCTGATGATGCCTGCTGCTGTATATTTGGAGTCTACGTCTCTCATCATCATCACGGTGGCTAGGAGATGTTAACTACCTCGCCTGGTACCCAGGAGGTCGTGGTTTCGATCCCGACCCTGATGATGTCTGCTGCTGTATATTTGGAGTCTACGTCGCTCATCATCATCATCGTCACGGTGGCTAGGAGATGTTAACTACCTCGCCTGGTACGCAGGAGGTCGTGGTTTCGATCCTAACCCTGACGACGCCTGCTCTATATATGGAGTCTGTGTGTCTCTCTCTCATCATCACGGTGGCTAGGAGTCTGTTGAGCTATCATTTATTATGCCCAGGTCGCTTCTGAAAAGATCTACCACATATAGCAGCTCATTGGGGCCATATCTGGTAAGATTAAAAAAAATGATTTAATTTCCCCCCGCACCCCCAGCGTTTGGCATTGCTGCTACATTGGCATTGTTGTTGAAATGGCATTGTTGTTACATTGGCATTGTTGTTACATTGGCATTGTTGTTACATTGGCATTGTTGTTGAATTGGCATTGTTGTTATATTGGCATTGTTGTTACATTGGCATTGTTGTTACATTGGAATTGTTGTTGAATTGGCATTGTTGTTACATTGGCATTGTTGTTACATTGGCATTGTTGTTACATTGGCATTGTTGTTGAATTGGCATTGTTGTTACATTGGCATTGTTGTTACATTGGCATTGTTGCTACATTGGCATTGTTGCTACATTGTTGCTACATTGGCATTGTTGCTGCTACATTGGCATTGTTGCTACATTGTTGTTACATTGGCATTGCTGCTGCATTGACATTGCTGCTACATTGGCATTGCTGCTACATTGACATTGCTGCTACATTGGCATTGCTGCTACATTGGCATTGCTGCTACATTGACATTGTTGCTGCATTGACATTGTTGCTACATTATTGTTACATTGGCATTGTTGCTACATTGACATTGTTGCTACATTGGCATTGCTGCTACATTGACATTGCTACTACATTGGCATTGTTGTTACATTGACATTGCTGCTACATTGACATTGTTGCTACATTGACATTGCTACTACATTGACATTGCTGCTACATTGACATTGCTGCTACATTGACATTGCTACTACATTGGCATTGTTGTTACATTGACATTGCTGCTACATTGACATTGCTGCTACATTGACATTGCTGCTACATTGACATTGTTGCTGCATTGACATTGCTACTACATTGACATTGCTACTACATTGGCATTGCTGCTACATTGACATTGCTACTACATTGGCATTGCTGCTACATTGACATTGCTACTACATTGGCATTGCTGCTACATTGACATTGCTACTACATTGGCATTGCTACTACATTGACATTGCTACTACATTGGCATTGCTACTACATTGGCATTGCTACTACATTGGCATTGCTGCTACATTGACATTGCTACTACATTGGCATTGCTACTACATTGCCATTGTTGCTACATTGACATTGCTGCTGCATTGACATTGCTGCTACATTGACATTGCTGCTACATTGACATTGCTGCTACATTGGCATTGCTGCTACATTGACACTCGTGCACAGCACGTGCCCCTGGTGTTGTTGATACACTTGGGCTACGCCCATCCCCAGACCCTTATAAAGAGTTTTCCTTGAGAGGCTGACCCCTCTGCTTGATGACGACCGCTTGGTGTTGCCATGGAAACGTCGTGATTTGTTTCATTTTATTTCCAACTAAGTGACTTTAACGAAATAACCAAAGAGAAGGTTTAGTTTTAGTCTCGATGGGTCTCTATGGTTCTCTGTGGTTCTCTATGGGTCTCTGTGTGTCTCTATGGGTCTCTATGGGTCTCTGTGTGTCTCTATGGGTCTCTGTGTGTCTCTGGGTCTCTGTGTATCTCTATGGTTCTCTGTGTGTCTCTATATGTCTCTGTGTGTCTCTATGGGTATCTGTGTATCTCTATGGGTCTCTGTGTATCTCTATGGGTCTGTGTATCTCTTTGTGTCTCTCTGTCTCTATGTATCTCTATGAGTCTCTACGTATCTCTGTGAGTCCCCATGCGTCTGTAATTTCCACATGACAACGATGACAGCGGCAACGTCGTTGAGCGATCGCCTTCCGTGGTAAAATGTAAAAATTTATTTTTTTATAGTTTAGTTTAATTACCACGGCCGTCACCGCCACCACAGCCGCCACCACCACCAGCGCCACCACAGCCGCCACCACCACCACCGTCACCACAGCCACCGCCGCCACCGCCATCACCACAGCCGCCACCACCACCACCACCACAGCCGCCGCCGCCGCCGCCGCCACCACCAGCGCCGCGTCTCGGTGCGGAAGCTTCGTAGAAATCAACTGACGCCATCTCCCCGGGCAGCCACGGCCTTCTCCGCGCCGTCCCCGCTTTGCCAACGCCGCAGCTGCGGACGCAGATTCAGGCCCAACGGCGAACGGTGAGCCGAGCGAGCGCCGAGCCTGACGCGGCCGTGACGAAGAAGACACACGGCCGCTGTGAACCTGACACACGGCCGCTGTGAACCTGACACACGGCCGCTGTGAATCTGACACACGGCCGCTGTGAACCCCATGAGAGAGACACACACACACACCCAGCATCAAGAAGATGGCCGTGGTGAACATCACACGACCATTACAAACCTGAAACGGCCACTATTAACCTGACACGACCACTATGAACCTGACATGACCACTATGAATCTGACACGACCACTATGAACCTGACATGACCATTATGAATCTGACATGACCACTATGAATCTGACATGACCATTATGAGTCTGACATGACCACTATGAATCTGACATGACCACTATGAATCTGACATGACCACTATAAATCTGACATGACCACTATGAATCTGACACAACCACTATGAATCTGACATGACCACTATGAATCTGACATGACCACTATGAATCTGACATGACCATTATGAATCTGACATGACCATTATGAATCTGACATGACCACTATTAACTTGACATGACCACTATGAATCTGACACCACGTGGTGCCGCCGTTGAACCTGGCCATTCATAAATCACGAAACGTCGTGATTCATTTTATTTCTTTATACCTACGTGACTTTAGCGAAAGAACCAACGAGTAATGTTTCTATTTATATAAAGATACCGGTTGGAAAACTCCACGAGCTAAGTGGAAAAATACCGTAGAGGTAAAAACGAATAAAACTTTTTTTAAAAAAGTTAATTTTTTTACGAATAAAACTTTTTAAAAAATTATTTTTTTTATACTTTTACCTCACCAGGTACAGCCCGCTGAGGTATTTATTAACTTAGGTAAGATAAAAAAATAAATGAAAACAACCTACGTTGTATGAAAGCTTCAAATCTAGAATTTGTTAACTTATTTTGTAAGGAAGTTAAAGCAACAGAAGTTGCTTATCGTAAGTGTGGGGGTTTTTAAAATGTAAAACATTTTTTGTAAACGCTCCTAAACATTCATATTCTTGGTTCTTTCGATAAAGTCACGTAGAAAGGAAATAATAAAATAATAAACCAATCAAGGTATCACGACGTTTCGATTGCAATCATAATGAGGTGTCAAATCCACAGCAAGAAATGTTTGATTGTTTTAATAATTATTATGTTATTGTTTCCCTTCTACGTGGTGACTTCACCCAAAGAACAATAATTTTAGTGTTTTACAATAATTGTATTGTTTTATATTTTTTTTATTTTATTGTTTCCCTTCTACGTGGTGACTTCACCGAAAGAACCAAGAATAATAATTTCATATTTTTATTATTTTATATTTTTATTAGTTTATTGTTTCCCTTCTACGTGGTGGTGACTTTACCGAAAGAACCAAGAAAAATAATTTTATTGTTTTATATTTTTATTATTTTATTGTTTCCCTTCTACGTGGTGGTGACTTTACCGAAAGAACCAAGAATAATAATTTTATTGTTTTACAATAATTTAATAGTTTTATATTTTTATTATTTTGTTTCCCTTCTACGTGGTGGTGACTTTACCGAAAGAACCAAGAATAATAATTTTATTGTTTTACAATAATTTAATAGTTTTATATTTTTATTATTTTATTGTTTCCCGTTCTACGTGGTGGTGACTTTACCAAAAGAACCAAGAATATTAATTCAATTGTTTTATATTTTTTATTATTTTATTGTTTCCCTTCTAACGTGGTGACTTTACCAAAAGAACCAAGAATAATAATTTTATTGTTTTACAATAATTTAATAGTTTTATATTTTTATTATTTTATTGTTTCCCGTTCTAAGTGGTGGTGACTTTACCAAAAGAACCAAGAATATTAATTCAATTGTTTTATATTTTTTATTATTTTATTGTTTCCCTTCTAACGTGGTGACTTTACCAAAAGAACCAAGAATAATAATTTTATTGTTTTACAATAATTTTATTTTAAATTTTTATTATTTTATTGTTTCCCTTCTACGTGGTGACTTTACCGAAAGAACCACGAATATTAATTCAATTGTTTTATATTTTTATTATTTTATTGTTTCCCTTCTAACGTGGTGACTTTACCAAAAGAACCAAGCATAATAATTGTATTGTTTTACAATAATTTTATTGGTTTATATTTGTATTATTTTATTGTTTCCCTTCTAACGTGGTGACTTTACCAAAAGAACCAAGAATAATAATTTAATTGTTTTACAATAATTTAATTGTTTTATATTTTTATTAATTTATTGTTTCCCGTTCTACGTGGTGGTGACTTTACCGAAAGAACCAAGAATAATAATTGTATTGTTTTACAATAATTTTATTGTTTTATATATTTTTTATTTTATTGTTTCCCTTCTAACGTGGTGACTTTACCAAAAGAACCAAGAATAATAATTTTATTGTTTTACAATAATTTTATTGTTTTATATTTTTTATATTATTTTATTGTTTCCCTTCTGCGTGGTGACTTTACCGAAAGAACCAAGAATAATTGTATTTTACTTTACCGAAAGAACTAAGAATATGAATCCCTGCAGTCACGAAAGCTTTAAATCGAAATATTTTGTTCACTCAATAAAAAAAATAGTTTAGATTTAAGCCCTGAGGGGAGTGGGTGGGGGGGGGCACTTATATATTAACTTTAACATAATTTAAACAGTAACACACACGTCAAATATTAGTCGATTTTTTAGTCACTGTTTAATTTGCAAAAAAAATTAAACGGTAGTTGTTTTAAACATTTTTAACGCGTTCAAAGATTACCTGAGGACACCAATATATTTAATTTCACGTAATTTAAACACAATAACACACACGCACGTCGAAACTTAAGTCACTGTTTACATTTGTAAAAAAATAAAATCATAAAAGTTGTTTTAAAAAATAATGTACGCGTTAAAAAATTACCTCAGGACTTTGCGGGGGGGTTGGTTGCTAATGAGGGAAATATTTAATTAAATACGTCATGGTGGGGGGGGAATTCGTCACGCGCTCAGATTTTTTCCCGCCAAAACCCCCTCTCCTCCCCCGCCGCGGTCACATGACGTCATCTCCCCGCTTGACGATCGCGCGGACGTGACGTCATGTAGCCGGTGTGCGGCCGTCGTCGAATCGTCTCTCTCTCTCCCTCCCCGCCCTTAACATTTCCGATCATCCGATTGGACGACATTCGAGCAGCTGCTTGGGTTAGGCCAATGGGAACGGTCGACCCTGGGGGATGCGGGGGGGGGGAAACTCACAAGCGGGCCAATAAAACTCGAGGATTTCAACCGAGGCGCTTATACGTATTGGGGAATTCGAGTACATTTATTGAACGAACTCTAGCGTGACATTTATTACTATGCATAGGGGTGGTTCTGCCTTACTCGACCAATCAGGGAAGGGAACGGAGGGGGTATTGGGGGGCTTCAACTCAACCAATCAGGGAAGGAAACAGGGGGTTGGAGGGGGGGTGGTGGGGGGTTGTGGGGGAGCCTTCAACTCAACCAATCAGTGAAGGGAACAGGTCGGGGGGTGGGGGGGGCCTTCAGTTCAACCAATCAGGAAAATATACAGAGGGTTAGAGGGGGGTGGTGAGGGGGTGGTGCCTTAAATTCAACCAATCAGGAAATGGAACAGTGGGGGTGTGGGGTGGAGGGGGTTGTCGGGAGGGCCTTAAACTTAACCAATCACGGAAGGGAACAGTGGGGGGTAGAGAGGGGTTGAGGGCGATGGTGGAGGGGGGGGGGCTTCAACTCAGCCAATCAGAGAAGAGAACAGAGGGAGGAGGTTAGGGGGGGGAAACTCCAACTCAACCAATCAGGGATGAGAATAGGGGTGGGGGGGGGTGTGGCGAGTTGGTGGTGGAGGACTCAAACTCAACCAATCGCGGGGAAGGGAACAGGATGGTAGGGGGGAGGGGGGGGAGCTCCTCCACCTCAGCCAATCAAAAGGAGAGAAGCGCGCGCGGGCGCCTCCCCCCACCGCACGGGGACAGCTACGGAAGGCGACACGAGGAGCGAAAAGGCGATCGCGAATTACCCCCCCCAGCAACCACCCCCTGACAACATTGTAAGTTTTAATGTTTTAATTGTCTGTCTTTATCTTTTAAAACGTCGGTTGCGCATAGAATACAAGTCGGGCGGGGGGGGTGGAGGCGTGTACGGTTGATAACGATGAAGAATAATTCCACACCGCCTTTTAAGATTCGATAATTGTTCGTTTGTTTAAGTGCGCCCACCACCACCACCCCCACCACCACCCACAATTCGCTTATTTATAATTTCGAGCGAAGGCTACGGAAAGCCGCGCGCTGGCCTTTTGTGGTCGGAATTAAAAAATCGCGCTTCTAGCGAGGGTGGAGGGAGGAATGTTTCCAGGGCCCGTCTATGGGTGGTGGTGGTGAATAATGAGGCAGTTGGACCCAAAAAAAAATATATAAAATTTGTTTTAACAATTAAAACGTTGTCGAGGCTTAATCAGTCGCCCGTCACGACGTTAACGACAACGCAACGCCGCTCGTCGTGTAACGTCGATGCATTTGACGTTAAAAGAATAACAATAACAACAAAAATCGATGAGGGGGAAATTATCTCCCGCCCGTCCCCACCACCTTAGGCCTTAAGGCCTCGGTCTCTCCCCGCCCAGCCCCCTACACACACGGCCCACGCATTCAGGAAAGGCCGTAGGCGTGGCGGTGACCTAGGCCCCGATTCCGTAAAACTAATTATTTATAATTTAAAATGTTAAAAGCAATTGGATCGATTGCTTTGTTATTGCGAAGTTTAAAAAACATCTACTGCACGATACTTTTGCTTTTATTGTAAAACTGACAATCGCGCTGTGCTGTAATCGGCCTTGGTCGATCGGCTGATGGATGAATAACCTCGACTCGCACAGAGACTCGCAGATACTCAGAGACACTCATAGAGACACTCACATAGAGACACAGAGAGACACTCATAGAGACACACATAGAGACACTCACATAGAGACACAGACACTCACAGAGACACACATAGAGACACTCAGAGACACTCATAGAGACACTCACATAGAGACAGAGAGACACTCATAGAGACACTCACAGAGAGACACTCACAGAGAGACACTCATAGAGACACACATATAGACACTCAGAGACACTCACATAGAGACACTCATAGTGACACACAGACACAGAGACACTCATAGAGACACTCATAGAGACACTCACATAGAGACACAGAGAGACACTCATAGAGACACTCATAGAGACACTCATAGAAACATAGAGACACTCATAGAAACAGACACATAGATACCCATAGACACACACATAGAGACACTCATAGAGACAGAGAGACACGCATAGAGACACTCATAGAGACACTCAGAGACAGAGAGACACAGAGAGACACTCACATAGAGACACTCAGAGACACTCATAGAGACACTCAGAGACAGAGAGACACACATAGAGACACTCACTCAGAGACACTCAGAGACACTCACATAGACACTCAGAGACACTCATAGAGACACTCATAGAGACTCGCAGATACTCAGAGACACTCATAGAGACACTCACATAGAGACACTCAGAGACACTCACAGAGACACAGACACAGAGAGACACTCATAGAGACACACACATAGAGATACCCGTAAAAACATAGAGACACCCAGAGACACATAGAGACACACAGAGACACATAGAGACACTCGGAGAGACACACAGAGACACAGAGAAACACAGAGACAGAGAGACACATAGATACCCATAGACACACACATAGAGACACACATAGACACACATAGAGACACATAGAGACACTCAGAGAGACACTCAGAGAGACACACATAGAGACACACATAGAGACACTCGTAGAGACAGAGAGACACACAGACACAGAGAGACACTCACATAGAGACACTCAGAGACACAGAGAGACACATACATAGAGACACACATAGAGACACTCATAGAGACTCATAGAGACACACAAAGAGACACGCAGAGAGACACATACATAGACACATACATAGACACACAGAGACTCGCAGATACGAATAGAGAGACACATAGAGACACTCACATAGAGACACCTACATAGAGACACACATAGAGACACTCATAGAGACACATAGAGACACTCAGAGACACACAGACAACAACAACCGCCATTCGCCACTAAGTGGCGGTGACGTCACCACGACGCTTGTGCTAGGCCATGTGCACCTTGAGGCCACGTGAATTGTCGAACGCCCGCGGGCAGGAGGTCACGGGGCAGACCCAGGTGCCACGGGTCGACTGACTGAGTTGACTGGCTGATGCACCACCTGTGCCCCCTACTGTGCCAACCTGCTGTGCTTTAGCCACCCGGCGCTCTGCTCGTTGTTGTGAGCATCACTCCTCCGCCCTCCGTTGTTGTTGGAGGGCGACTGCCTCCAACTGCCCAGTAGCATCCTTCACGAGCCTCCTCCACAGAGGCCGATCTTGACACCGCTGGTACCAGTCATCGGCAAGTCCACTCAGTTCCACGTCCTCCTGTACCACATCACTCCATCTTTGCTCTAGCCCGTGCCGCGCCCGTTTAGCCCCCTCGATCCGGCCGAACAAAAGCTGTTTAGGCATTCGGTGGCTGGGCATGCGGGCTACAGGACCCAGCCATCGCAGCCTTCCCCGCCGGAGGAGCTCACCGATGGGACCTTGCCCAGATCTTTCAAGGATTTGTGAGCTCCTCACACAATCCAGCTTGGTTAAACCCAGGATGGATCGTAGGCAGGCCAGCCTAAATGTTTATAACCGGCGAAGATGTTCCATTAGGGGGGGTCCACGTTTCGCAAGCGTAGAGAAGAGATGGAATGACCGTGGCCGAGAAGACCTGAAGCTTAGTGCGGAGCAACAGACCAGGTAGCTTCCACACAGCGTTATGCAACCGATGAAAATATATTGCCACTCGACTGATTCGGAGTGAGACCTCTGCTGTTAAACTGGAGCCGGTCATAAGCACACTGCCCAGATATGGGAAACTCTCCACTCTCTCCACAACTGCCCCATCACCGATTGGGAGTTGGGGTGGAGTGTCCGATGGTACAAAATACCCAGGCAGGTGCTTAGTTTCGGTGGGGCTGATGGTAAGGCCCCATCTCTTAATGGCATGCTCCAGTCTCAGCAGCAGCATCTCCAACTCCTCCTCTGAATGAGCAGTTATTACCAAATCATCGGCATACATAACGTGGTTGAGCAATAGGGAGCCATCCCTTGACCGCACTCGGGCATCGATCATCCTCCCATTATATCTGTACCAAATGGAGATTCCCCCGGTACAGCTATTGAAGGCTTCACGAACTACATGGTCAAAATAGATGTTAAATAATGTGGGAGCCAGAGGACATGCCTGTCTCACCCCAAGGTGTACAGGGAATGGCTCTTACTCCCGGCCACGTAGTTTTACCCGGGCCCGCTCACCATCATGAAGGTCCTTAATGATCGTGAGCAGAGGGTTAGGGACTCCAAAAAGCACGAAGAATAACCCAGAGCCCAGGCCTACTGATGGTATCATAGGCCTTGACCGGGTCAATAAAGCAGAGTTGTAGGTCTTGCTGGAATTCCCTACACCTCTGCTGTAGCAGACGGACAGAAAATATGGCATCTGTGCAGGACCGCCCTTTCCTGAAACCGCATTGGGGCTCCGCAAGCCTCTCCTTAGCGTGCCTGGCAAGTCGATGTTGAATAATCCTTGCCAGGACCTTTTCCGGCACACTGAGGAGTGAGATGCCCCTGTAGCTGTTACAGTCTGTGCGGTCCCCCTTCTTAAAGAGGGGGACCACCAGGGCATCCTTCCAATCCTGCGGAACCCATCCAGTGGTCCAGACTGTTGTTATGATGTCATATAGGGCAGTCTGTGCACAAACGCCACCCTCCCTCAGCATTTCGCTTGGGAGATCATCTCTGCCCGGTGCCTTTTCCGGTCTCAGACTCCGGATCGCCTTCAGTACTTCCTCAACAGATGGCACTTCAGCCAGCCACTCACAGGGGGTGACTTCCTCCAATATTTGAGGCACCGCAGCCTCAGCAGGGTCATCCCCACTTTGTGCCACGATGTTTTCCTGGCTGAGGGATTTTCCCTCCCCCAGGACCTCGCAGAAATGCTCAGCAAATCTGCAAACCTGTTCCTGGGGGTCGGAGATTGGATCATCGTTTTTTCCCCTAATGATGGTAATAGGTGTGGCACTGCAGGTTACTTTTTTGATGGAGTTAAATAGAGATTTGTGATCGCGGGCCACAAAGGCAGACTCCATCTCTTCAGCAACCCGCGACCACCACCCATCCTTGCAGCGCCTCACGGCTCTCCGAACCTCCGAGCGAAGGCTGCGGTAAGCCTCCTCATTCTCTGACGTGGGATTCTGTCATCGATGACAGTGGGCCTGTCGCTTTTTCTTAACCATCCTGAACACCTCCTCTGTCAGCCAGGGTCTCTGTGGTGGTCTGGACCGCGTACCCAAAGCAACCATTGCAGCTGCATGAGTCACAGTCCTAAACCTCGCCCATTTACCCTCGACATCAGGAGGAGTGGGGGACGATGCCAACCCCAGCCGCAAGCGATGATGAAATTCTCGCTTGGAACTTTCATCAGATAACTGAGACCAAGCCACTTTAGGTTGGAATGGGGTCCTGGGTGTACACCCACCACCGGAGTGGAATAATGGCAGGCGCATCTTACAGATGACTAGTCGATGGTCAGAGGGCAGATCAGCTCCATGGTAGGTCCTGGTATCAAGGACATGGGCTCGCATGCGCTGGTCCGTCACTATGTAGTCCAGCAGATGTTCTTGCATGGACCCGGCATGTATCCATGATGTTGTGTGGATGCGCCGATGCCGGAACAGCGTGTTGGTAATTACAAGCCCATGGGCTGCACAAAAATCTAGCAGCCTCCTACCGTTGTTATTGAGCTGATCTGGCCGATGCCCTCCAATCACTCCAGACCAGGTGCCAGCATCATGACCAACTCGGGCATTGAAATCACCCAACAAAATGACTCTATCCCGAGGGGCCACTTTAGCCAGCACCTGTGACAGGAGGTCATAGAAGGCATCTGACTCATCGGCTTTGCCTGCATCCCTCCACGGATGTTCGTCTGCGGTGGGGGCATAAGTAACCACGACCACCACTCCGCACCTCCGGTTGATGGGAAGGCGAGCCCAAAGTAGTCTGGGGCTTACAGCTTCCCACACCTCACCGCCACGCTCCCACACCCCCTTCATTATGTTGTTCAAAAGAAGAGCTACACCCTGTTGTTTGGCAGTCTGCTGTCCCGAGTAGAGGACTGTCCACGCCTCATGGTGGCAGGAGCCAGAACCGGTCCACCGGACCTCCTGAATGCCACAGAGATCCAGGCGGTACCGGTCCAGCTCCCGACAGAGGAGTGGCAGCCTCTCCTCCGCAGTGAGCGTTCGAACATTCTATGTGGCCACACGAAGTGGCTTTTGTTGTTTCTGGAGGAGCCCCGAGGGTAGTGATTCAATTTCCTGGCTCATCCAATTGGGGTTTGGCCAGGAGACGTCATAGACGCCTGTCCCCCCGGGGCCTCCGGCACAAGCTTATTAGTTATATATTTCAGTCGTGGTTTCTTGGTAATTTTTTGAAGGTGGAGGGGTTACCAGCCCCTCGCACCCGTCCAGAGCCCCCGTTTAGGCACTGTGGTGGTCACAGACGCCATGAGGGAAGAGGACCAATCGGAATTGGCCCTCTCCCCACAGCACTGTCCACGACAGTTGCCCGTCCGGCACTGCGAGGAGGTAGGGGGTTGTTTTGCAGGACATAGAGACACATACACAGATACTCGCAGATACCTATAGAGACACTCCACACAGAGACTCATAGACACACACAGATACCCATAGAGACACACACAGAGACACACAGAGACACAGATAGACACACATAGAGACACACAGAGACTCATAGACACACACAGACACTCATAGACACACACAGAGACTCAACACACAGAGACTCAGACACACAGAAACTCATAGACAACAAAGACAAAGATTTCCCATATAGCCTTAACAGACTGTAGGGGCAAGTGCTGTTAGCGAGCACTTATGAAGGCCGGAACGGTACACGAGGGGGTGGGTGGCCAGCACCACACCCGACCGCCTTTGTCTCCCTAGTGGCAATGTTTACATACCGCACCAGGTACTCATTTGAGGCTGAGTCGACCTAGGGGAGGCCCAGGACCGGTTCAGATAATCGTCACTGGTGTTGGCCGTGAGCGGGAATCGAACCCGGGTCGCCAGGTTCATAGTGCAGTGCGCTAACCGCTACACTATCGCTCCCCACTCATAGACACACACATAGACACACACATAGACACTCATAGCCACTCAGAGACTCACCACACAGAGACTCATAGACTCGCAAAGAGACCCACAGACTCATCGCACAGAGACTCATAGACTCACAAAGAGACCCACACACTCGTCGCACAGAGACTCATAGACTCACAAAGAGACCCACAGACTCATCACACAGAGACTCATAGACTCACAAAGAGACCCACAGACTCGTCGCACAGAGACTCATAGACTCACAAAGAGACCCACAGATTCGTCGCACAGAGACTCATTGACTCGCAAAGAGACCCACAGACTCGTCGCACAGAGACTCATAGACTCACAAAGAGACCCACAGACTCGTCACACAGAGACTCATAGACTCAAAAAGGGTCCCACAGACTCGTCGCACAGAGACTCATAGACTCACAAAGAGACCCACAGACTCATCACAAAGAGACTCATAGACTCACAAAGAGACCCACAGACTCGTCGCACAGAGACTCATCGACTTACAAAGAGACCCACCGACTTACAAAGAGACCCACAGAATCGTCGCACAGAGACTCATCGACTTACAAAGAGACCCACAAAATCGTCGCACAGAGACTCATAGACTCACAAAGAGTCCCACAGACTCATCGCAGAGACCCACAGTCTCACAAAGAGACCCACAGTCTCACAAAGAGACCCACAGACTCGTCGCACAGAGACTCACAAATAGACCCACAGCGCCGCACCTCCGATTACCACATTTGGCTACGTACGGTGGTCTGTCGTTTGCAGATGGACCCGGCTAGTGCGATGGATTACGAAGATGCTAGTGGCGCTGCTGGTGGTGGTGGTGGTGGCGGTGCTGGCGATGGTTGTGGTGGCGCTGCTGGTGGTGGTGGTGGCGGTGCTGGTGATGGTGGTGGTGAAGACATCCACCGTTGTCTCAAATGTCAAGTGACGATCCCCGGTCTCGACCGCTACATCCGGCATTGCCGGACGGAATGCGTCGCTCCTCCTGGGAGTGCTCCGGTGGCCCCGGTGAGTCGCGCCCCCCACCCCACCCCCCCCCACCCTCCCCACCCTCCCCACCCTCCCCACCCCCCCCACCCTCCCCACCCCCCCCACCCTCCCCACCCCCCCCACCCTCCCCACCCCCCCCACCCCCCCCACCCTCCCCACCCCCCCCACCCCCCACCCCCCCCACCCGCCCGGGCAGCGGTCGTGCGCCGAGCCGCGGTCGCAACAACGGCGGTCGCCGGCATCCCGCGCTTCCAGCAGCTTTTTACACTGCATGATACACTACACTGTACACTATACACACTACACTGTACACTACACTGTACACTATATACACTACACACTACACTGTACACTACACTATACACTACTACTATACACTACCACTATACACTACACTGCACACTACACTGTACACTATATACACTACACTGTACACTACACTGTACACTACACTATACACTACACTATACACTACACTATACACTACTATACACTACACTATACACTACACTATACACTACTATACACTACACTATACACTTTACACTACACTGTACACTACACTGTACACTACACTATACACTACACACTACACTATATACTATATACACTACACTGTACACTACACTATACACTACACTATACACTACACTACTATACACTACACTACTATACACTACACTACTATACACTACACTACTATACACTACACTACTATACACTACACTACTATACACTACACTACTATACACTACACTAAACACTTCACTATACACTACACTATACACTACACTATACACTACACTATACACTACACTATACGATACTATACACTATACACTACACTATACACTACACTATACGATACTATACACTATACACTACACTATACTATACACTACACTACTATACACTACACTATACACTACACTATACACTACACTATACACTGCACTATACACTACACTACTATACTCTACACACTACACTATTCACTATACTACTATATACTACACTATACACTATACTACTATACACTATACTACTATACACTACACTACTATACACTACACTACTATACACTACACTACTATATACTACACTATACACTACTATACACTACACTATACACTACACTATACGATACTATACACTATACACTACACTTTACACTATACTATACACTGCACTACTATACACTACACTATACACTACACTATACACTGCACTATACACTACACTACTATACACTACACACTACACTATTCACTATACTACTATATACTACACTATACACTATACTACTATACACTATACTACTATACACTACACTACTATACACTACACTACTATATACTACACTATACACTACTATACACTACACTATACACTACACTACTATACACTACAGTATACACTACACTACTATACACTACACTATACACTACACTACTATAAAGTACACTACTATACAGTACACTACTATACACTACACTATACACTACACTATACACTACACTACTATACACTACACTATACACTACACTAGTATACACTACACTACTATACACTACACTACTATACACTACACTATACACTACTACTATACACTAAACTACTATACACTACACCATTATACACTACACTATACACTACACTACTATACACTATACACTACACTACTATACACTACACTATACACTACACTACTATACACTACACTATACACTACACTACTATACACTACACTATACACTACACTAGTAGTGTAGTGTATAGTGTAGTGTATAGTAGTGTAGTGTATAGTATACACTACACTACTATACACTACACTATACACTACTATACACTACACTACTATACACTACACTACACTATACACTACACTACTATACACTACACTATACACTACACTATACACTACACTACTACACTACACTATACACTACACTATACACTACACTACTACACTACACTATACACTACACTATACACTACACTATACACTACACTATACACTACACTACTATACACTACACTATACACTACAAGTCAGCCCCCCCCAAGTCAACATCCTGGCTCAGAGAATGCTCCGGTCCATGGGGAGCTTTCTTTATTGGCGGTACTGTCACGATACTGCCAAGGATTCATCTTCTTTGGTTCGTAGAATGAGAATGAAATAATAAATTGATAAATTAAAATGACACAATAATATTCTCACGACGTTTCGGCCACAACACAAGCGGCCTTCATCAGGCGAAGGGACGAGACTGTCTGGAGGACAGCGCTGGAGCGAACAAAGCCACGCTCAGACCGCGACCTTTAAGCTGTGTGAGAGGAAACAAAGCGCCTTGACAAAGGAATTAGCATAGAATTTAGCATTGAAATGGCTGAGTGATTAGCTTGTGACTGGTCACAGAAATGGCTATGTTAAAGTCAAAGCATACACATCCACAGAGGCACCCCTTGACAAAGGAATTAGCATAGAATTTAGCATTGAAATGGCTGAGTGATTAGCTTGTGACTGGTCACAGAAATGGCTATGTTAAAGTCAAAGCATACACATCCACAGAGGCACCCCTTGACAAAGGAATTAGCATAGAATTTAGCATTGAAATGGCTGAGTGATTAGCTTGTGACTGGTCACAGAAATGGCTATGTTAAAGTCAAAGCATACACATCCACAGAGGCACCCCTTGACAAAGGAATTAGCATAGAATTTAGCATTGAAATGGCTGAGTGATTAGCTTGTGACTGGTCACAGAAATGGCTATGTTAAAGTCAAAGCATACACATCCACAGAGGCACCCCTTGACAAAGGAATTAGCATAGAATTTAGCATTGAAATGGCTGAGTGATTAGCTTGTGACTGGTCACAGAAATGGCTATGTTAAAGTCAAAGCATACACATCCACAGAGGCACCCCTTGACAAAGGAATTAGCATAGAATTTAGCATTGAAATGGCTGAGTGATTAGCTTGTGACTGGTCACAGAAATGGCTATGTTAAAGTCAAAGCATACACATCCACAGAGGCACCCCTTGACAAAGGAATTAGCATAGAATTTAGCATTGAAATGGCTGAGTGATTAGCTTGTGACTGGTCACAGAAATGGCTATGTTAAAGTCAAAGCATACACATCCACAGAGGCACCCCTTGACAAAGGAATTAACATAAAATTTAGCATTGAAATGGCTGAGTGATTAGCTTGTGACTGGTCACAGAAATGGCTATGTTAAAGTCAAAGCATACACATCCACAGAGGCACCCCTTGACAAAGGAATTAACATAGAATTTAGCATTGAAATGGCTGAGTGATTAGCTTGTGACTGGTCACAGAAATGGCTATGTTAAAGTCAAAGCATACACATCCACAGAGGCACCCCTTGACAAAGGAATTAACATATAATTTAGCATTGAAATAGCTGAGTGATTAGCTTGTGACTGGTCACAGAAGTGGCTATGTTAAAGTTAAAGCATATACATCCACAGAGGCACCCCTTGACAAAGGGGTTAGCATAGAATTTAGCATTGAAATAGCTGAGTGATTAGCTTGTGACTGGTCACAGAAATGGCTATGTTAAAGTCAGAGCATACACATCCACAGAGGCACCCCTTGACAAAGGAATTAGCATAGAATTTAGCATTGAAATGGCTGAGTGATTAGCTTGTGACTGGTCACAGAAATGGCTATGTTAAAGTCAAAGCATACACATTCACAGAGGCACCCCTTGACAAAGGAATTAACATAGAATTTAGCATTGAAATAGCTGAGTGATTAGCTTGTGACTGGTCACAGAAATGGCTATGTTAATGTCAAAGCATACACATCCACAGAGGCACCCCTTGACAAAGGAATTAGCATAGAATTTAGCATTGAAATAGCTTCATTGTGTTATTTTATTTTATCAATTCATTATTTTATTCTCATTCTACTTGGTGGTGACTTTACCACAAGAGCCAAAGAAGATGAATCCTTGCAGTCACGAAAGCTTTAAATCGACATTTACTGTCAAGGTATTTTATTTTTAGTATTTTAGCAGGTAAGGCCCCACTGAGATATGTAGGCCTGACGTTGATTCTTAATGTGGAGGGAAAAGCCGGAGGATCCGGAGACAAAATCCACGCAGTGACCACGGAGAGAGAGAGACGCAGACTCCAAATATACTTCAGCAGCAGGCGAGGTAGTTAACATCCCCTAGCCACCGTTATGATGAGAGACGCAGACTCCACATCTACAGCAGCAGCAGCAGGCGTCATGGTCACGTGATCGAACCCACGACCTCCTGCGTACCAGGCGAGGTAGTTAACATCTCCCAGGCATAGAACCGACGACCTCCTGTACACCAGGCGAGGTAGTCAACATCTCCCAGGGATCGAACCCACGACCTCCGGTACACCAGGCGAGGTAGTCAACATCTCCCAGGGATCGAACCCACGACCTCCTGTAGACCAGGCGAGGTAGTCAACATCTCCCAGGGATCGAACCCACGACCTCCTGTACACCAGGCGAGGTAGTCAACATCACCCAGGGATAGAACCCACGACCTCCTGTAGACCAGGCGAGGTAGTCAACATCACCCAGGGATAGAACCCACGACCTCCTGTAGACCAGGCGAGGTAGTCAACATCTCCCAGGGATAGAACCCACGACCTCCTGTAGACCAGGCGAGGTAGTCAACATCTCCCAGGGATCGAACCCACAACCTCCTGTAGACCAGGCGAGGTAGTCAACATCTCCCAGGCATAGAACCCACGACCTCCTGTAGACCAGGCGAGGTGGTCAACATCTCCCAGGGATCGAACCCACGACATTCTGTAGACCAGGCGAGGTAGTCAACATCTCCCAGGGATAGAACCCACGACCTCCTGTACACCAGGCGAGGTAGTCAACATCTCCCAGGCATAGAACCCACGACCTCCTGTAGACCAGGCGAGGTAGTCAACATCTCCCATGCATAGAACCCACGACGTCCTGTAGACCAGGCGAGGTGGTCAACATCTCCCAGGGATCGAACCCACGACCTCCTGTAGACCAGGCGAGGTAGTCAACATCACCCAGGGATAGAACCCACGACCTCCTGTAGACCAGGCGAGGTAGTCAACATCACCCAGGGATAGAACCCACGACCTCCTGTAGACCAGGCGAGGTAGTCAACATCTCCCAGCGATAGAACCCACGACCTCCTATAAACCAGGCGAGGTAGTCAACATCTCCCAGGCATAGAACCCACGACCTGTAGACCAGGCGAGGTAGTCAACATCCCCTAGCCACCGTGGTGATGGTGATGGTCCCCACCCCCCCCCCCCCCACCGCCTCCGGTAGGCCACCTGCGCCGCTGCCTCCACCGGGCCCCCCCAACAACCGCAGCGGCCACCGGCGACAGATCCGGCGGCGGCGATTCCGACAGAAGCCGCCGGTGGCGGTGCCGGTGGTGGTGCCGGTGGTGGTGCCGGTGGTGGTGCCGGTGGCGGTGCCGGTGGTGGTGCCGGTGGTGGTGCCACCGCCGCCGCGAGCCAGCAGGCGGCGGGACCCTGGACTAGCGGGAGCGGAGTGACGGGCCGCACCATGGGCCATGGGGCCGTGGGCCGCCGGGAGGCGGGCGCAGCAGAGGCACGCGGTGCGGTGGTCTCAGTTGGGGCCGTCGAGGAGGAGGTGGAGGAGGAGGTGGTGGAGGAGGAGGAGAAGGTGGAGGTGGAGGAGGTGGTGGAGGAGGTGGAGGAGGAGAAGGTGGAGGAGGTGGTGGAGATGGAGGTGGTGGAGAAGGAGGAGGTGGAGGAGAAGGTGGAGGAGAAGGAGAAGGTGGAGGAGAAGGAGGAGGTGGAGGAGAAGGAGGAGGTGGAGGAGAAGGAGGAGGTGGAGAAGGAGGTGGAGAAGGAGGTGGAGGTGGAGAAGGAAGTGGAAGAGGTGGAGGTGGAGAATGAGGTGGAGAAGGAGGTGGAGGTGGAGAAGGAAGTGGCGGAGGTGGAGGTGGAGAATGAGGTGGAGGTGGAGGAGAAGGAGGAGAAGGAGGTGGAGGAGGTGGAGGAGGTGGTGGAGGAGGTGGAGGAGGAGAAGGAGGTGGAGGAGAAGGAGGAGATGGAGGAGAAGGAGGAGGAGGTGGAGGAGAAGGAGGTGGAGGAGAAGGAGGAGGTGGAGAAGGAGGTGGAGAAGGAGGTGGAGGTGGAGAAGGAAGTGGAGGAGGTGGAGGTGGAGAATGAGAAGGAGGTGGAGGTGGAGAAGGAGGTGGAGAAGGAGGTGGAGAAGGAGGTGGAGAAGGAGGAGGTGGAGGAGAAGGAGAAGGAGGTGGAGAAGGAGGTGGAGAAGGAGGTGGAGAAGGAGGTGGAGAAGGAGGTGGAGGAGAAGGTGGAGGAGAAGGAGGTGGAGGAGAAGGAGGTGGAGGAGAAGGAGGTGGAAGTGGACGAGAAGGAGGAGGAGGTGGAGGTGGACGAGAAGGAGGTGGAGGTGGACGAGAAGGAGGTGGACGAAAAGGAGGAGGAGGTGGAGGTGGACGAGAAGGAGGTGGAGAAGGAGGCCAAGCAGCAGAAGGAGCAGAGCGGTCCCAAGACTCGCGGCCGCAAGCGACGGTTTCCCGGTGCCGCTCCTCCCCCTCCCACCGCCGCCGCCGCCGCCGCCGCCGCCACGGCAAGCCGGACGTCGGTGCGCCTCCAGGACCGGCGCGAGAGGACCGGCGCGGCGGCCAGGGGCTCCTGCTTCTGCTGCGGCGGCGGCGGCGGCGAGCGTCACCGGCGGGGGGGAGGAGCGGCGGCCGACGGCCAGGACGGCGCCAAACGGCCGTGCCGGGGCACCGGGGAGCCGGCGGCGAGGCGGAGGGGGCGGCCGCCGCTCAGGCCGGCGGCTTCTGCCGGCGGCGGCGGTGGTGGCGGTGGTGGAGGTGGTGGAGGTGGTGGCGGTGGTGGCGGTGGCGGCGGTGGCGGTGGAGGCGGTGGAGGCGGTGGTGGAGGTGGTGGCGACGGAGGCCCAGTGAGGACGTTTGGAGGAGGTGGACGACGAGGAGGAGGTGGACGAGGTGGACGAGGAGGAGGTGGTGGTGGCGACGGAGGCTCAGGGAGGACGTTTGGAGGAGGAGGAGGTGGACGAGGTGGAAGAGGTGGCGGGAGAGGTGGCGACGGAGGCCCATTGCGGACGTTTAGAGGAGGTGGACGAGGTGGACGAGGAGGTAGAGGAGGTAGAGGAGGAGGAGGAGGCGGTGAGGGACTTTGTGGACGCGTGGACGCGGCGCCGATTTGGCCGTGTGGGACGGTGGCCGGCGAGGGATCGGAGTGCCGGGAACACACGGCGGACAACGCCGGTGGTGGCCGTGGCGGTGCTGCTGGTGGCGGTGTTGCTGGTGGCGGTGTTGCTGGTGGCGGTGTTGCTAGTGGCGGTGTTGTTGGTGGCGGTGTTGCTAGTGGCGGTGTTGTTGGTGGCGGTGTTGTTGGTGGCGGTGTTGCTAGTGGCGGTGTTGCTGGTAGCGGTGTTGCTAGTGACGGTGTTGCAAGTGGCGGTGTTGCTAGTGGCGGTGTTGCTAGTGGCTGTGTTGTTGGTGGCGGTGTTGCTAGTGGCGGTGTTGTTGGTGGCGGTGTTGCTGGTGGCGGTGTTGCTGGTGGCGGTGTTGTTGGTGGCGGTGTTGTTGGTGGCGGTGTTGCTAGTGGCGGTGTTGTTGGTGGCGGTGTTGTTGGTGGCGGTGTTGCTAGTGGCGGTGTTGCTGGTGGCGGTGTTGCTAGTGGCGGTGATGCTAGTGGCGGTGTTGCTGGTAGCGGTGTTGTTGGTGGCGGTGTTGCTAGTGGCGGTGTTGCTAGTGACGGTGTTGCTGGTAGCGGCGTTGTTGGTGGCGGTGTTGCTGGTAGCGGTGTTGTTGGTGGCGGTGTTGCTAGTGGCGGTGTTGCTGGTAGCGGTGTTGTTAGTGGTGATGTTGTTAGTGGCGGTGTTGCTAGTAGCGGTGTTGCTGGTGGCGGTATTGCGAGTGACGGTGTTGCTGGTAGCGGTGTTGCTTGTGGCGGTGTTGCTGGTGGCGGTGTTGCAAGTGGCAGTGTTGCTGGTGGCGGTGTTGCTCGTGACGGTGTTGCTAGTAGCGTTGTTGTTGGTGGCGGTGTTGCTAGTGGCGGTGTTGCTAGTGACGGTGTTGCTGGTAGCGGTGTTGTTAGTGGCGGTGTTGCTGGTGGCGGTGTTGCTGGTAGCGGTGTTGCTAGTGACGGTGTTGTTAGTGGCGGTGTTGCTGGTAGCGGTGTTGCTAGTGACGGTGTTGCAAGTGGCGGTCTTGCTGATGGCGGTGTTGCTTCTGGCGGTGTTGTTAGTGGCGGTGTTGCTGGTGGCGGTGTTGCTGGTAGCGGTGTTGTTAGTGGTGGTGTTGCTAGTGGCGGTGTTGTTAGTGGCGGTGTTGCTGGTAGCGGTGTTGCTGGTGGCGGTGTTGCTGGTGGCGGTGTTGCTGGTGGCGGTGTTGCTGGTGGCAGTGTTGTTAGTGGCGGTGTTGTTAATGGCGGTGTTGCTGGTAGCGGTGTTGCTAGTGGCGGCGTTGCTGGTGAAGGTGTTGCTTGTGACGGTGTTGCTGGTAGCGGTGTTGCTAGTGGCGGTGTTGCTGATGGCGGTGTTGCTACTGGCGGTGTTGTTAGTGGCGGTGTTGCTAGTGGCGGTGTTGCTGGTGGCGGTGTTGTTAGTGGCGGTGTTGTTAGTGGTGGTGTTGCTAATGGCGGTGTTGTTAGTGGCGGTGTTGCTGGTGGTGGTGTTGCTGGTGGCGGTGTTGCTAGTGGCGCTGTTGCTGGTGAAGGTGTTGCTGGTGGCGGTGTTGTTAGTGGCGGTGTTGCTGGTAGCGGTGTTGCAAGTGGCGGTGTTGCTGATGGCGGTGTTGTTAGTGGCGGTGTTGCTAGTGGCGGTGTTGCTGGTGGCGGTGTTGCTGGTAGCGGTGTTGTTAGTGGCGGTGTTGCTGGTAGCAGTGTTGCTAGTGGCGGTGTTGCTGGTGAAGGTGTTGCTAGTGGCGGTGTTGCTGGTGAAGGTGTTGTTAGTGGCGGTGTTGCTGGTGAAGGTGTTGCTAGTGGCGGTGTTGCTAGTGGCGGTGTTGCTGGTGGCGGTGTTAGTGGCAGTGTTGCTGGTAGCGGTGTTGCTAGTGGCAGTGTTGCTGGTGAAGGTGTTGCTACTGAAGGTGTTGCTAGTGGTGGCGTTGCTGGTGAAGGTGTTGCTAGTGGCGGTGTTGCAAGTGGCGGTGTTGCTGGTGAAGGTGTTGCTACTGAACGTGTTGCTAGTGGTGGCGTTGCTGGTGAAGGTGTTGCTAGTGGCGGTGTTGCTAGTAGCGGTGTTGCTGGTAGCGGTGTTGCTGGTGGCGGTGTTGCTGGTGGCGGCGTTGCTGGTGGCGGTGTTGCTGGTAGCGGTGTTGCTAGTTGCGGTGTTGCTAGTGGCGGTGTTGCTAGTGGCGGTGTTGCTAGTGGCGGTGTTGCTAGTGGCGGTGTTGCTAGCGCCGGTGTTGCTAGCGGCGGTGTTGCTGGTGAAGGTGTTGCTAGCGGCGACGGTGTTGCTAGCGGCGATGGTGTTGCCCGCGGTGGTTTCGGTGGTAGCAGCAAACGAACCACGTCCGCGGCCAAACCGGCAGAGATGCCGACCGCCTCGCAATCGGAAGACGCCGACGACGCCGACGAGGACGAGGAGGAGGAGGAGGAGGAAGATTTTGGCGACGATTCGGAGACCTGGCTGCCCGGCGGCGGCGGCGGCGGGGTCGGGGGTCGGAGGCCGAGGGTCGGAGGAGCCCGGCACGGGGGCAGCCGCGCCAAAAGGCCGCGGTGGCAGCAACCGCCGGGGAGCGGCGCCGGTGCCGGCACCGGTGCCGGTGCCGGCGGCGGCGGCTCTCGTAAACGAGGGCGCTGCGAGGAATCCGACGTGATGGGGGATCCCGTCGACGCCGCGTCGCGACCACAACAGCCGCGGCACGACGCCGGCGCCGGCGCCGGCACCGGCACCGTCACCGGCCGCGCCAAGAGGCAGCGCTGCTTGGATCCGGCGACCGCCGCCGTGGCGGCAACTCCCATCGCTACAACGCAGCCACCGCCACCGCCGGAACAACAACAACAACAGCAACCGCAACAACAACCGCAGCAACAACAACAACAACCGCCACCGCCGGCAAACGGCGCCGGCGAGGCGCCGAAGCGGCGCAAGGGGCGCCCGCGCCAGGAGCGGTCGCGCGAGTGCCCCGACTGCGGCTACGTGGCGGCCACGTGCACCAACCTGGCGGTGCACGTGCGGCGCCGGCACCGGCGCCAGTACAGCTACCTGTGCCGCGCGTGCCATTACTACACGGTGACCAAGGGCGACATGGACCGGCACTGCGCCACCTGGAAGCACAAGCGGCGGGCGGCGGAGGACCTCGCCGCCGGCTCCGCCGGCATCGTCGGCGCCACCGGCATCGGCGCCGTCGTCGGCGCCGACGCCGAGGGGGGCGGCCCGGTCGCCGGGCGCCGGCCGGCGGCGTCCGACCCGGCGGGGCTTCGGGCGCCGGCGACCGAGGCTCCGGCCGGGGCGGGAGGCCCGACGTTCCGCTGCCGGGCCTGCCCCAGGGCGGTGTCGACGGCGCAGGCGCTGGAGGCGCACGCCCGGCGCAAGCACCGCGGCGACTTCGAGTTTGAGTGCACGGCGTGCGGCTACCGGGCGCTGACGCGCGCCGAGATGGCGCGGCACGCCGCCACGGCGAAGCACCGCACGCGCAGCCGCGCCCTGCTGCTGCTGCTGCGCGAGCGGCAGGAGGAGGAGGCGGAGGAGGAGCGGCGGAAGCAGGCGGCGGCGGCGGCAGGAGGTTGTGGCGGCGGTGCGGAGGAGGCGGTGGAGGCGGTGGAGGCGGTGGAGGCGGTGGAGGCGGTGGAGGCGGTGGAGGCGGTGGAGGCGGTGGAGGCGGTGGAGGCGGTGGAGGCGGTGGAGGCGGTGGGTGGAGCGGTGGTCCCGATTGGCACGGCGGACGGGGAGGCTTTGCCCGGCGGCGGCGCCGTGGAGGAGACGGAGCTCCGGCTGCCGGCCGCAGCGTCGTCGTCAGCTCCTCGTCCGCCCCCCGCCGATGCCGCCGCCGCTCCTGCCGCCGATGCCGGCGCTGCTGATTCTGCCGCCGCCGCCGCCGGCAGCGAGACGTCGATCGCCGAGGAGGCGGGAGGCTGCGCCGACGTCCTGGCGAGCCTCTGCCGGGCGCTGAGCGTGGGGGCGGCCGCACGGCCCGGGGGGACGACCGCGGTCGACGGCGAGGCGGAGGCGGAGGAGGCGGTGGAGGAGGCGGCGGAGGAGGAGGAGGAGGAGACCGTGATCGTCGCCAGAGTTCACGAGGTCGGGGGAGACCTCCTCCAGGCGCTGTGCGACACCATGGTGGGTCGGCCGGCGCCGGGAGACGAGGAGGAGGTGGTGGAGGAGGTGGAGGAGGAGGAGGGGGAGGAGGTGGTGGTGGTGATGGTGGAGGAGGAGGAGGAGGTCGAGCGGCAGCAGGAGCAGCAGGGCGAGGTGGTGGTGGTGGTGACGGCGACGCTTGCCGAGGATGACGGAGGAGGTGGTGGTGGTGGTGGTGCTGGAGGTGGTGATGGTGGTGATGGTGGTGGAGGTGGTGGTGGTGGTGCTGGAGGTGGTGCTGGAGGTGGTGGAGGTGGGGAGGCAGTGGGCGAGGTGGTGGGAGTGGAGGAGACCGCCGTGATGATGGAGGCGGCGATGTGCGGAACGGTGGTCTTGGAGTGGAACCCGCCTGGCGAAGGTGGCGGTGATGGTGACGGTGGCGATGGCGGCAATGGCGATGGCGATGGCGGCGATGGCGGCGGTGATCGTGGGCAGGCACGAGAGGCCACGATCGAGAGTGGTGGTGGTGAACACGGTGAGTGGTGGTGGTGAACACGGTGAGTGGTGGTGGTGAACATGGTGAGTGGTGGTGGTGAATCACGGTGAGTGGTGGTGGTGTTGAATACCGTGAGTGGTGAGTGGTGGTGGTGAACACGGCGAGTGGTGAGTGGTGGTGGTGGTGAATCACGGTGAGTGATGGCGGTGAATTCTGTGAGTGGTGGTGGTGAATCACGGTGAGTGATGGTGGTGAATACTGTGAGTGGTGGTGGTGGTGAACACGGTGAGTGGTGGTGGTGGTGGTAACGGTGGTGGTGTGGTGGTCGTGGTGGTGGTGGTTGAAAGAGAGACACAGACTCCACATCAGCAGCAGCAGCAGGCGTCGTCAAGGTCGGGATTGAACCCACGACCTCCTGTAGACCAGGCGAGGTGGTCAACATCTCATAGCCACTGTGATGATGATGATGAGAGAGAGACGCAGACTCCACATAGACCTCCTGTAGACCAGGCGAGGTAGTCAACATCTCATAGCCACCGTGATGATGATGATGATGAGAGAGAGAGACACAGACTTCAAATCTACAGCAGTAGGCGTCGTCAGGGTCACGTGATCGAACCCACGACCTCCCGCGTACCGGGCGAGGTAGTCAACATCTCCTGGCCACTGCGATGATGATGATGAGTGAAAGAGAGACGCAGACTCCAAATATACAGCAGCAGCAGCAGCAGGCGTCGTCAGGGTCACGGGGTCGAACCCACGACCTCCTGTAGACCAAGCGAGGTGGTCAACATCTCATAGCCAGCGTGATGATGATGATGAGTGAAAGAGAGACGCAGGCTCCGCATCTACAGCAGCAGCAGGCGTCGTCAGGGTCGGGATCGAACCCACGACCTCCTGTATACCGGGCGAGGTGGTCAACATCTCCTAGCCAGCGTGATGATGATGATGAGAGAGAGAGACACAGACTCCACATAGACCTCCTGTAGACCAGGCGAGGTGGTCAACATCTCATAGCCACCGTGATGATGATGATGAGAGACGCAGACTCCACATAGACCTCCTGTAGACCAGGCGAGGTAGTCAACATCTCCTAGCCAGCGTGATGATGATGATGATGAGAGAGAGACACAGACTTCAAATCTACAGCAGTAGGGGTCGTCAGGGTCACGGGGTCGAACCCACGACCTCCCGCGTACCGGGCGAGGTAGTCAACATCTCCTGGCCACTGCGATGATGATGAGTGAGAGAGAGACGCAGACTCCACATATACAGGAGGGGTCGGGATGGAACCCACGACCTCCCGCGTACCGGGCGAGGTGGTCAACATCTCCTAGCCAGCGAGGCGCCCCCGGTTGGCAGCAGCAGTCGAAGAGCAACAGGGAAGCAGCCGTCCAGCGCCCGTGAGCCTCACTGCGACCTCCTTGTCGCCCCCAGTCCTCTACACCGCCACGCTCGCCGTCACCGCGGCGACCGCCGTCACCGCGGCGACCGCCGTCACCGCGGCGACCGCCGGCGCTCCGGACCAACCGGCGGAGGCGGAGTTCGAGGCGCTGATCTCCGCGGCACGGACGGCCCACGGCGGAGGAGGAGGAGGAGGGGCGTCTGCGGGGGGGGCCCACGGCGGAGGGGCCCACGGCGGAGGGGCCCACGGCGGAGGGGCCCACGGCGGAGCGGGAGGGTCGGCGGAGCCGGAGTTTGACGCGACGATCGTGCGAGTGAGGAGGCCCAGGGGCAGCGCGGAGGCCGCTGGGCAGCCGGCCCTTGCTGCTCCCTCGGTGGCAGTCGGAATGGTGCGGAGAGAGGGGGGGGCGGTGGGGAGGGGGGCGGTGGGTGGGGGGGGGGCAGTGGGCGGGGGCGATGGGGGGGCAGTGGGTGGGGGGGGCAGTGGATGGGGGGGGCAGTGGGTGGGGGGGGCAGTGGGTGGAGGGGGCGGTGGGGAGGGGGCAGTGGGTGGGGGGGGGGGCAGTGGGTGGGGGGGGCAGTGGGTGGGGGGGGGCAGTGGGTGGGGGGGGGGGACAGTGGGTGGGGGCAATGGGGGAGGCAGTGGAGGGAGGGGGCAGTGGGGGGGAGGGGGCAGTGGGTGGGGGGAGGGGGTGGGTAAAACTTTTACCAGTGAATGTTTATCGTTTTCGTTGTCGGTGATGGTGGTGGTGGTGGTTGTTGTTGTTGTTGTTGTAGTTGTTTGTTTGTTTGCCAGACGGGCGATGCGGATCGCGACGCCAGCGTGGTGAGGCTGAGCCACTCCACGCCGGTGCCGGGCGCCGGCTTCCTGCCGGAACTCGTACTGGTGAGCGGGGTGCGGTGGTGGAGGTGGTGGTGGAGGTGGCGGTGGTGGTGGTGGTGGTGGTGGAGGTGGTGGTGGTGGTGGAGGTGGTGGTGGTGGTGGTGTTGGTGGTGGAGGTGGTGGCGGTGGCGGTGATGGTGGTGGTGGTGGTGGCGGTGGTGGTGATGGTGGAGGAGGTGGTGGCGGTGGTGGTGGCGATGGTGGAGGTGGTGGTGGTGGTGGTGGCGGTGGTGGTGGTGGTGGCGGTGGTGGTGGAGGTGGTGGTGGGGGTGGTGGTGGAGGTTGTGGTGATCGTGGTGGTGATCGTGGTGGTGGTGGAGGTGGAGGTGGTGGTGGAGGTGGTGGTGGCGGTGGTGGTGATGGTGGCGGTGGTGGTGGGCTAAGTGGCAGCTTTGAGCGATCGCTGCTGGTGTGAAGAGATTGGATCATTAGTCTGTGATGTGTTATGTGATGTGTCATGTGATGTGTCATGTGGTGTGTGTGTGTGGTGTGTGTGTGTGTGTGTGATGTTCCGTGTGATGTGTGGTGTGTGTGTGATGTGTGTGTGTGATGTGTGGTGTGTGTGTGGTTGGTGTGTGGTGTGTGTGTGTATGGTGTGTGTGGTGTGTATGTAGTGTATGTGGTGTGTGTGTGTGTGGTGTGTGTGTGGTGTGTGTATGTAGTGTGGTGTGTGTGTGGTGTGTGTATGTAGTGTGGTGTGGTGTGTGGTGTGTGTGTGGTGTGTGCGTGGTGTGTGGTGTGGTGTGTGTGTGGTGTGTGGTGTGGTGTGTGTGGTGTGTGTGGTGTGTGTGTGGTGTGGTGTGTGTGGTGTGTGTGGTGTGTGTGTGGTGTGTGTGTGGTGTGTGTTGTGGTGTGTGGTGTGTGTGGTGTGTATGTAGTGTGTGTGTGTGTGTGGTGTGTGTGTATGTTGTGGTGTGTTGTGTGTGTGTGTGGTGTGTGTGTTGTGTGGTGTGTGGTGTGTGTGTGGTGTGTGGTGTGTGTGGTGTGTGTGTGGTGTGGTGTGTGTGGTGTGTGTGTTGTGTGTGGTGTGTGGTGTGTGTTGTGGTGTGTAGTGTGTGTGGTGTGTGTGTTTGGTCTCTTTAGTTCTCACCCAGGTTCAAACAGCACTCCCCTCCCTCTCCTCCCTCTCCTCTCCCTCCTCCATCCCTCTCCTCCGCTCCCTCCAGGCCACAAACTACTCGCACGCCGCGGCGGCGGCGGTGCCGGCACCGGACGGAGCGACCCACGGTGACCGCCAGCGCGACGACGACGACAACGAGGTGACGGTGGCTGTGGGCGACGAGGCGGAGGAGGGGCAGCAGCAGCAGCAGCAGCGGAAGGAGGAGGAGGAGCAGCAGGAGGCGGCGGAGGAGCTAGAGGCGGAGGAGCTAGAGGAGGAGGAGCGCTTCCCGGCAGCGTTGGCCACGGACTCGGCGGCCCTGCAGCCGCACAGCGATGGCGGAGAGCACCGCCAGGCGCAGCGAGCAATGGCGGGGAGCGGCACGCAGGAGGTGGGGGGGGTGGGTGGGGGGGGTGGGGTGGGTGGGGGGGGTGGGGGGGGTGGGGTGAGTGGGGTGGGTGGGGTGAGTGGGGTGGGTGGGTGGGTTGGGTGAGTGGGGTGAGTGGGGTGAGGTGGGTGGGGTGGGGTGAGTGGGGTGGGGTGAGTGGGGTGGGTGAGTGGGGTGGGTGAGTGGGGTGGGTGAGTGGGGTGAGTGGGGTGAGTGGGGTGGGGTGGGGTCGGTGGGGTGAGTGGGTTGGGTGAGTGGGGTGGGGTGAGATTGGCAGGGTGTACAAGAGAGCTTTATCACTCATCGGGTTCACTCCTCCCCCTTCCTCCCCCCGCCAGGCCCCAGCCCCTCCCCCCGGCTCCAAGTGCTTCTGCTGCTGCGGCCCGGCTTGCCCCCCCGGCCTTCCTGAGCTGCTGTCCCACGTCCGCGGCCGCCACCGGCGGTGCCAGCAGCAGCAGCAGCAGCAGCAGCGGCGGCAGCAGCGGCAGCGGCAGCGGCAGGAGCGGCCCCCGGGCCACGACCTGGCGGCCTTCATCCGAGAGGACGCCGAGGTCATCGCGGCCGAGCGGTTGCAGGTCGCCGGCGGAGGAGGCGGCGGAGGAGGCGGCGGAGGAGGCGGCGGAGGCGGCGGAGGCGGCGGAGGAGGCGGCGGAGGCGGCGGAGGCGGCGGAGGCGGCGGAGGCGGCGGAGGCGGCGGAGGCGGCGGAGGAGGAGGAGGGCCGGCGTCGTGCGGCCACTGCGGCAGGGAGTTCCGTGGCGGGAGGGTGCCGGCCTTCATCGCTCACCTGCGCACGCACACCGGTGGGTGGGGGGGGTGGGTGGGGGGGTGGGTGGGGTGGGGTGAGCGGGAATCGAACCCGGGTCGCCGGGTTGGTAGCGCTAGCCGCTACACACACAGAGACACACACAGACACACACACAGACACACACACAGACACACACACAGACACACACACAGACACACACACAGACACACAGATACACACACAGATACACATACAGAGAGACACACAGAGACACACAGAGACACACAGAGACACACAGAGACACACAGAGACACACAGACACACACAGAGAGACACACAGAGAGACACACAGAGAGACACACACAGAGACACACACAGAGACACACACAGAGACACACACACAGACACACACACATACACACACATACACACACACATACACACACACATACACACACACAGAGACACATACACACACAGAGACACATACACACACAGAGACACACACGCAGAGACACGACACACACGCAGAGACACACAGAGACACACACACATACACACATACACACACACATACACACACACATACACACACACAGACACACACACAGACACACACACACACACATAGAGATACACACACAGACACACACACACAGACACACACACAGACACACACACACAGAGACACACACAGAGACACACACAGAGACACACACAGAGACACACACAGAGACACACACAGAGACACACACAGAGACACACACAGAGACACACACAGAGACACACACACAGACACACACACATACACACACATACACATACACACATACACACACATACACACACACAGAGACACATACACACACACAGAGACACATACACACACAGAGATACATACACACAGAGACACATACACACACAGAGACACACACGCAGAGACACGACACACACGCAGAGACACACAGAGACACACACACACATACACACATACACACACACAGACACACACACAGACACACACACACAGACACACACACACATAGAGATACACACAGAGATACACACACACAGATACACACATACACACACACAGAGACACACACAGAGACACAAACACAGACACACACACAGAGACACAAACACAGACACACACACAGAGACACACACAGAGACACACACAGAGACACACTTGGCCCTAACGGTGCGTGAGAGGCTAGCGGGGCACCTCCTCCCCCGTGTCTCTGTGTCCGCCGGTTCAGGCTCCAAGCCGTTCCAGTGCAAGATCTGCGGCTTTGCCAGCGCCCAGATGGGCGACGCCCGCAACCACATCAAGCGTCACCTGGGCCTCAAGGAGCACAGCTGTAACCTGTGTGGGTGAGTGGGGGGGTGGTGGTGGTGGTGGGTGGGTTGGTGGGTGGTGGTGAGTGGGTGGGTGGTGGTGGTGAGTGGGTGGTGGTGAGTGGGTGGGTGGTGGTGAGTGGGTGGTGGTGGTGAGTGGGTGGGTCGTAGTGAGTGGGTGGTGGTGGTGAGTGGGTGGGTGGTGGTGAGTGATTGGGTGGGTGGTGGTGAGTGGGTGGGTGGTTGGTGGTGAGTGGGTGGTTGTGGTGAGTGGGTGGTGGTGGTGAGTGGGTGGGTGGTGGTGAGTGGGTGGGTGGTGGTGGTGAGTGGGTGGTGAGTGGGTGGGTGGTGGTGAGTGGGTGGTGGTGGTGGTGAGTGGGTGGGTCGTAGTGAGTGGGTGGTGGTGGTGAGTGGGTGGTGGTGGTGGTGAGTGGGTGGGTCGTAGTGAGTGGGTGGTGGTGGTGAGTGGGTGGGTGGTGGTGGTGAGTGGGTGGGTCGTAGTGAGTGGGTGGTGGTTAGTGGGTGGGTGGGTGTGTGTGTGCCTGTCAGAGGAGGAGTTGGAGACGCTGCTTCTGAGACTAGACCCTGCTCCAGTTTAACAGCAGAGGTCTCCGAATCAGTCGAGCGGCAATATCTTTTCATCGGTTGCGTAACGCTGTGTGGAAGCTACCTGGTCTGTCGCTCCGCACGAAGCTTCAGGTCTTCTCGGCCACGGTCATTCCCTCCCTTATCTACGCTTGCGAAACATAGACCCCCCTAATAGAACATCTTCGCCGGTTAGAAACATTCAGGCTGGCCTGCCTGCGATCAATCCTGGATTTAACCAGGCTGGATTGTGTGAAGAGCTCACAAAGTCCCATCGGTGAGCTCCTCTGGCAGGCAAGGCTGCGTTGGCTGGGTCATGTAGCCCGCATGCCCAGCCACCGCATCCCCAAACAGCTTTTGTTCGGCCGGATTGAGGGGGCGAAACGGGCGTGGCATGGGCTAGAGAAGAGATGGAGTGATGTGGTACAGGAGGACGTGGAACCTGAGTGGACTTGCCGATGACTGGTACCAGCGGTGTCAAGATCGGCCTCTGTAGAGGAGGCTCGTGAAGGACGCTACTGGGCAGTTGGAGGCAGTCACCCTCCAACAACAACGGAGGGCGGAGGAGCGACGCTCAGAACAACGAGTGGAGCGCCGGGTGGCTAAAGCACAGCAGGTTGGCACAGTAGGGGGCACAGGTGGTGCATCAGCCAGTCATCTCGGTCATCTCAGTCAGTTGACCCGTGGCACTTGGGTCTGCCCCGTGACCTCCTGCCCCCGGGCGTTCGACACTTCACGTGGCCTCAAGGTGCACATGGCCTGGCACAAGCGTCGTGGTGACATCACCGCCACTAAGTAGCGAATGGCAGTTGTTGTTGTGTGTGAGTGTCTACGAGTGTCTGTGTGTGTCTGTGAGTGTCTACGAGTGTCTGTGTGTGTCTGTGAGTGTGAGTGTCTGTGTGTGAGTGTGTGTGTGTTTGTGTGTGTGAGTGTCTGTGTGTGTCTGTGAGTGTCTGTGAGTGTGTGTGAGTGTCTGTGTGTGTCTGTGAGTGTGTGTAAGTGTCTGTGTGTGTCTGTCTGCCACTACGGGTGGCCACGTGGAATGTTCGAACGCTCACTGCGGAGGAGAGGCTGCCACTCCTCTGTCGGGAGCTGGACCGGTACCGCCTGGATCTATGCGGCATTCAGGAGGTCCGGTGGACCGGCTCTGGCTCCTGCCACCATGAGGGGTGGACAGTCCTCTACTCGGGGCAGCAGACTGCCAAACAACAGGGTGTGGCTCTTCTTTTGAACAAAAGAATGAAGGGGGCTTGGGAGCGTGGCGGTGAGGTGTGGGAAGCTGTAAGCCCCAGGCTACTTTGGGCTCGCCTTCCCATCAACCGGAGGCGAGGAATGGTGGTCGTGGTTACTTATGCCCCCACCGAAGATGAACATCCGTGGAGGGATGCAGGCAAAGCCGATGAGTCAGATGCCTTCTATGACCTCCTGTCACAGGTGCTGGCTAAAGTGGCCCCTCGGGATAGAGTCATCATGTTGGGTGACTTCAATGCCCGAGTTGGTCATGATACTGGCACCTGGTCTGGAGTGATTGGAGGGCATGGGCCAGATCAGCTCAATAACAACGGTAGGAGGCTGCTAGATTTTTGTGCAGCCCATGGGCTTGTAATTACCAACACGCTGTTCCGGCATCGGCGCATCCACACAACATCATGGATGCATGCCGGGTCCAAGCAAGAACATCTGCTGGACTACATAGTGACGGACCAGCGAATGCGAGCCCATGTCCTTGACACCAGGACCTACCGTGGAGCAGATTTGCCCTCTGACCATCGACTAGTCATCTGTAAGATGCGCCTGCCATTCTTCCACTCCGGTGGTGGGTGTACACTCAGGACCCCATTCCGACCTAATGTGGCCTGGTCTCAGTTATCTGATGAAAGTTGCAAGCGAGAATTTCATCATCGCTTGCGGCTGGGATTGGCATCGTCCCCGACTCCTCCTGATGTCGAGGATAAATGGGCGAGGTTTAGGACTGTGACTCATGCAGCTGCAATGGCTGCTTTAGGTACGCGGTCCAGACCTCCCCAGAGACCCTGGCTGACAGAGGAGGTGTTCAGGATGGTTGAGAAAAAGCGACAGGCCCACTGTCATCGGCGACAGAATCCCACGTCAGAGAATGAGGAGGCTTACCGCAGCCTTCGCTCGGAGGTTCGGAGAGCCGTGAGGCGCTGCAAGGATGGGTGGTGGTCGCGGGTTGCTGAGGAGATGGAGTCTGCCTCAGTGGCCCGTGATCACAAATCTCTATTTAACTCCATCAAAAAAGTAACCTGCAGCGCCACACCTATTACCATCATTAGGGGAAAAAACGGTGATCCAATCTCCGACCCCCAGGAACAGGTTTGCAGATTTGCTGAGCATTTCTGTGAGGTCCTGGGGGAGGGAAAATCCCTCAGCCAGGAAAACATCGTGGCACAAAGTGAGGATGACCCTGCTGAGGCTGCGGTGCCTCAAATATTGGATGAAGGCACCCCCTGTGAGTGGCTGGCTGAGGTGCCATCTGCTGAGGAAGTATTGAAGGCGATCCGGAGTCTGAGACCAGAAAAGGCAGCGGGCAGAGATGATCTCCCAAGCAAAATGCTGAGGGAGGGTGGCGTTTGTGCACAGACTGCCCTATATGACATCATAACAGCAGTCTGGACCACTGGACGGGTTCCGCAGGATTGGAAGGATGCCCTGGTGGTCCCCCTTTTTAAGAAGGGGGACCGCACAGACTGTAACAACTACAGGGGCATCTCACTCCTCAGTGTGCCGGGAAAGGTCCTGGCAAGGATTATTCAGCATCGCCTTGCCAGGCACGCTGAGGAGAGGCTTGCGGAGCCCCAATGCAGTTTCAGGAAAGGGCGGTCCTGCACAGATGCCATATTTTCTGTCCGTCTGCTACAGCAGAGGTGTAGGGAATTCCAACAAGACCTACATCTCTGCTTTATTGACCTGGTCAAGGCCTATGATACCATCAGTAGGCCTGGGCTCTGGGTCGTTCTTCGTGCTTTTGGAGTACCTGACCCTCTGCTCAGAATCATTAAGGACCTTCATGATGGTGAGCGGGCCTGGATAAAACTACGTGGCCGGGAGTCAGAGCCATTCCCTGTACACCTTGGGGTGCAACAGGGATGTCCTCTGGCTCCCACATTATTTAACATCTATTTTGACCACGTAGTTCGTGAAGCCTTCAATAGCTGTACCGGGGGAATCTCCATATGGTACAGATATAATGGGAGGCTGATCGATGCCCGGGTGCGGTCAAGGGATGGCTCCCTATTGCTCAACCATGTTACGTATGCCGATGATTTGGTAATAGCTGCTCATTCAGAGGAGGAGTTGGAGACGATGCTGCTGAGACTGGAGCGTGCAACTAAGAGATGGGGCCTTACCATCAGCCCCACCAAAACTAAGCACCTGCCTGGGTATTTTATACCATCGGACACTCCACCCCCACAACTCCCAATCGGTGATGGGGCAGTTGTGGAGAGAGTGGAGAGTTTCCCATACCTGGGCAGTGTGCTTATGACTGGCTCCAGTTTAACAGCAGAGGTCTCACTGCGAATCAGTCGAGCGGCAATATCTTTTCATCGGTT
This sequence comes from Petromyzon marinus, assembly GCF_048934315.1. NCBI lineage: Eukaryota > Metazoa > Chordata > Hyperoartia > Petromyzontiformes > Petromyzontidae > Petromyzon > Petromyzon marinus. The sequence goes on from NC_133735.1 coordinate 6,248,102, forward strand.
GCGTAACACTGTGTGGAAGCTACCTGGTCTGTCGCTCCGCACTAAGCTTCAGGTCTTCTCGGCCACGGTCATTCCCTCACTTCTCTACGCTTGCGAAACGTGGACCCCCCTAATGGAACATCTTCGTCGGTTAGAAACATTTGGGCTGGCCGGCCTACGATCCATCCTGGGTTTAACCAGACTGGATTGTGTGAGGAGCTCACAAATCCTTGAAAGATCTGGGCAAGGTCCCATCGGTGAGCTCCTCCGGCGGGCAAGGCTGCGATGGCTGGGTCATGTAGCCCGCATGCCCAGCCACCGCATGCCGAAACAGCTTTTGTTCGGCTGGATTGAGGGGACTAAGCGGGCGCGGCACGGGCTAGAGAAGAGATGGAGTGATGTGGTACAGGAGGACGTGGAGCTGAGTGGACTTGCCGATGACTGGTACCAGCGGTGTCAAGATCGGCCTCTGTGGAGGAGGCTCGTGAAGGATGCTACTGGGCAGTTGGAGGCAGTCGCCCTCCAACAACAACGGAGGGCGGAGGAGCGACGCTCAGAACAACGAGCGGAGCGCCGGGTGGCTAAAGCACAGCAGGTTGGCACAGTAGGGGGCACAGGTGGTGCATCAGCCAGTCATCTCAGTCAGTCGACCCGTGGCACCTGGGTCTGCCCCGTGACCTCCTGCCAGCGGGCGTTCGACATTTCACGTGGCCTCAGGGTGCACATAGCCTGGCACAAGCGTCGTGGTGACATCACCGCCACTTAGTGGCGAATGGCGGTTGTTGTTGTTGTGAGTGTTTGTGAGTGTGTGTGAGTGTTTGTGAGTGTGTGCGAGTGTTTGTGAGTGTGTGTGTGATTGTCTATGAGTGTCTGTGAGTGTGTGTGAGTGTCTGTGTGTGTGTGAGTGTCTGTGTGTGTCTGTGTGTGAGTGTCTGTGTGTGTGTGCATAGGCGCTTCAGCTGCGCGCTGTCCACAGCACTTGCCCCTACGGTCTGTTCCAGGCTCTATACGTGAGGGGGTGGTGGTGGTGGTGTGTGGGGGTGCCTTCTCTCGTGCAGGTGGAGCTTCGTGATGAAGAAGCATCTGAACGCCCACATGGCCGGCAAGCACGGAGTGGGCGTGCGCAAGGAGAGGTGACGATGGCAGACGGGTCGGCAGCGTCATCATCGTCATCGTCATCATCATCGTCATCAGCAGCTACGTCGTCATCAGCATCGTCGTCATCAGCAGCATCATCAATCAGCTTCATCATCACCAGCAGCATTGGCAGCATCGTCATCAGCATCATGAGCAGCAGCATCATCATCGTCAGCAGCAGCATCATCATCACCAGCAGCAGCATCATCATCAGCATTGTCGTCATCATCGTCGCCATCGGCGGCATCATCATCATCAGCATCGTCGTCATCAACAGCATCAATCAACAGCATCATCATCACCAGCAGCATCGGCAGCATCGTTATCAGCATCATCATCAGCATCATCATCACCAGCATCATCATCAGCATCGTCATCAGCAGCAACGGCATCAGCAGCAGCAGCAGCATCGTCATCATCAACATCGTCATCAGTAGCATCATCAATCAGCTTCATCATCAGCAGCATCGGCGTCATCGTCATCAGCATCATCATCAGCAGCAGCATCATCAGCAGTATCATCACCAGCAGCATCATCATCAGCATCGTCATCAGCAGCATTATTAGCAGCATCATCATCATCACCAGCATCATCATCAGCATCGTCATCAGCAGCAACGGCATCAGCAGCAGCAGCATCGTCATCATCATCATCATCAGCAGCATCGGCATCATCGTCATCAGCAGCATCATCATCAGCATCATCAGCAGCATCATCAGCAGCATCATCAGCAGCATCATCAACATCAGCATCGTCATCAGCAGTAATGGCATCAGCAGCAGCAGCATCGTCATCATCAACATCGTCATCAGCAGCATCATCAATCAGCTTCATCATCATCAGCAGCAGCAGCATCATCACCAGTAGCATCAGCAGCTTCATCAGCAGCATCGTCACCATGAGCACCACGGTGGCTATGAGATGTTAGCGACCTTGCCTGGTATACAGGAGGTTGTGGGTTCGATCCCAACCCCTGGCTGTGCCTACTGCTGTGTATTTGGAGCGGGTGTCTGCTGAACTTCTTTCACTGTGCTAATCGGAGGTGCGGGGTGAGTCTGTGGGTCTCTGCGTGAGTAGTCTGTGGGTCTCTGTGTGAGTAGTCTGTGGGTCTCTGTGTGAGTAGTCTCTAGGTCTCTACTGTGTGAGTAGTCTGTGGGTCTCTACTGTGTGAGTAGTCTGTGGGTCTCTACTGTGTGAGTAGTCTGTGGGTCTCTACTGTGTGAGTAGTCTGTGGGTCTCTACTGTGTGAGTAGTCTGTGGGTCTCTACTGTGTGAGTAGTCTGTGGGTCTCTGTGTGAGTAGTCTGTGGGTCTCTACTGTGTGAGTAGTCTGTGGGTCTCTACTGTGTGAGTAGTCTGTGGGTCTCTACTGTGTGAGTAGTCTGTGGGTCTCTACTGTGTGAGTAGTCTGGGGGTCTCTACTGTGTGAGTAGTCTGTGGGTCTCTACTGTGTGAGTAGTCTATGGGTCTCTGTGTGTGAGTCTGTGGGTCTCTGTGTGTGAGTCTGTGGGTCTCTGTGTGAGTCAGTGGACCTCTGTGTGTGAGTAGTCTGTGGGTCTCTACTGTGTGAGTAGTCTATGGGTCTCTACTGTGTGAGTATAGTCTGTGGGTCTCTACTGTGTGAGTAGTCTGTGGGTCTCTACTGTGTGAGTAGTCTGTGGGTCTCTACTGTGTGAGTAGTCTGTGGGTCTCTACTGTGTGAGTAGTCTGTGGGTCTCTACTGTGTGAGTAGTCTGTGGGTCTCTACTGTGTGAGTAGTCTGTGGGTCTCTACTGTGTGAGTAGTCTGTGGGTCTCTACTGTGTGAGTAGTCTGTGGGTCTCTACTGCGTGGGATGACGACGCTGATGCCCCTTCGCAGGAAGTTTCACTGCCACATCTGCAACCGGCGCTTTGTGGAGAAGTGGGTCCTCAGCAACCACCTGAAGCTCCACTTGGGGTTCAAGCCCTTCACCTGCACGTGGCCTGGCTGCCACTACGCCTACCCCACACAGTCCGCCATGCGGGACCACTACCGTACCCACACAGGTACCCGCACTGTGACCCACACTGTGACCTACACAGGTACCGGTACTGTGACCTACACAGGTACCCGCACTGTGACCTACACAGGTACCCGCACTGTGATCTACACAGGTACCCGCATTGTGACCTACACAGGTACCCGCACTGTGACCTACACAGGTACCCACACTGTGACCTACACAGGTACCCACACTGTGACCCGCACTGTGACCTACACAGGTACCCGCACTGTGACCTACACAGGTACCCACACTGTGACCTACACAGGTACCCACACAGGTACCCGCATTGTGACCTACACAGGTACCCGCACTGTGACCTACACAGGTACCCGCACTGTGACCTACACAGGTACCCGCACTGTGACCCGCACTGTGACCTACACAGGTACCCGCACTGTGACCTACACAGGTACCCGCATTGTGACCTACACAGGTACCCGCATTGTGACCTACACAGGTACCCGCACTGTGACCTACACAGGTACCCGCACTGTGACCTACACAGGTACCCGCACTGTGACCTACACAGGTACCCGCACTGTGACCTACACAGGTACCCGCACTGTGACCTACACAGGTACCCGCACTGTGACCTACACAGGTACCCACACTGTGACCTACACTGTGACCCACACTGACCAACACTGTGACCTACACAGGTACCCGCACTGTGACCTACACAGGTACCCGCATTGTGACCCGCACTGTGACCTACACAGGTACCCGCATTGTGACCCACACTGTGACCCACACTGTGACCTACACAGGTACCCGTACTGTGACCCGCACTGTGACCCACACTGTGACCCACACTGTGACCCACACTGTGACCCACTCTGTGACCTACACTGTGACCCACACTGTGACCCACTCTGTGACCTACACTGTGACCCACACTGTGACTGACACAGCTGCCCACACTGTGACCCACACTGTGACCCACACTGTGACCCACACTGTGACCCTCACTGTGACCCACACTGTGACCCACATTGACCAACACTGTGACCCACACTGTGACCCACACTGTGACCCACACTGTGACCCACACAGGTACCCACATTGTGACCAACACTGTGACCTACACAGGTACCGGTACTGTGACCCGTACTGTGACCACACTGTGACCCACACTGTGACCCACACTGTGACCCACACTGTGACCACACTGTGACCCACACTGTGACCTACACTGTGACCCACACTGACCCACACTGTGACCTACACTGTGACCCACACTGTGACCCACACTGTGACCCACACTGTGACCCACACAGTGACCCACACAGGTACTCGCCCTGAGTACTCATCAACACGTGGACCCACACAGGGTTCCCACACACTCACAATGGGTACTCGCTCACACATGTGTATCTGTGTGTGTGTGTGTGTATCAGGGTGTGTGTGTATCTGTGTGTGTGTCTGTATGTATCTAGTCCGGCATAACAACCCCCTACCTCCTTGCTGTGCCGGACAGGCAACTCTGCCGTGGACAGTGCTGTGGGGAGAGGGCCAATTCCGATTGGCCCTCTCCCCTCATGGCGTCTGTGACCACCACAGTGGTTAAACGGGGGCTCTGGACGGGTGCGAGGGGCTGGTAACCCCCCCACGTTCAAAAAATTACCACGAAACCACGACTGAAATATGTAACTAATAAGCTTGTGCCGGAGGCCCTGGGGGGACAGGCCTCTATGACGTCTCCTGGCCAAACCCCATTTGGCGGGACCAGGAGATTGAATCTCTACCCTCGGAGCTCCTCCAGAAACAACGAAAAGCCACTTCGTGTGGCCACGTGGAATGTTCGAACGCTCACTGCGGAGGAGAGGCTGCCACTCCTCTGTCGGGAGCTGGACCGGTACCGCCTGGATCTCTGTGGCATTCAGGAGGTCCGGTGGACTGGTTCTGGCTCCTGCCACTATGAGGGATCGACAGTCCTCTACTCGGGCAGCAGACTGCCAAACAACAGGGTGTGGCTCTTCTTTTGAACAATAGAATCAAGGGGGCGTGGGAGTGTGGCGGTGAGGTGTGGGAAGCTGTAAGCCCGAGGCTACTTTGGGCTTGCCTTCCCATCAACCGGAGGCGAGGAGTGGTGGTCGTGGTTACTTATGCCCCCACCGAAGACGAACATCCGTGGAGGGATGCAGGCAAAGCCGATGAGTCAGATGCCTTCTTTGACCTCCTGTCACAGGTGCTGGCTAAAGTGGCCCCTCGGGATAGAGTCATCTTGTTGGGTGACTTCAATGCCCGAGTTGGTCATGATGCTGGCACCTGGTCTGAAGTGATTGGAGGGCATGGGCCAGATCAGCTCAATAACAACGGTAGGAGGCTGCTAGATTTTTGTGCAGCCCATGGGCTTGTAATTACCAACACGCTGTTCCGGCATCGGCACATCCCCACAACATCATGGATGCATGCCGGGTCCAAGCAAGAACATCTGCTGGACTACATAGTGACGGACCAGCGGATGCGAGCCCATGTCCTTGACACCAGGACGTGCCGTGGAGCTGATCTGCCCTCTGACCATCGACTTGTCATCTGTAAAATGCGCCTGCCATTCTTCCACTCCGGTGGTGGATGTACACCCAGGACCCCATTCCAACCTAAAGTGGCCTGGTCTCAGTTATCTGATGAAAGTTGCCAGCGAGAATTTCATCATCGCTTGCGGCTGGGGCTGGCATCGTCCCCCACTCCTCCTGATGTCGAGGGTAAATGGGCGAGGTTTAGGACTGTGACTCATGCAGCTGCAATGGCTGCTTTGGGTACGCGGTCCAGACCTCTCCAGAGACCCTGGCTGACAGAGGAGGTGTTCAGGATGGTTGAGAAAAAGCGACAGGCCCACTGCCATCGGCTACAGAATCCCACGTCACAGAATGAGGAGGCTTACCACAGCCTGCCTTCGCTCGGAGGTTGGGAGAGCCGTGAGGCGCTGCAAGGATGGGTGGTGGTCGCGGGTTGCTGAGGAGATGGAGTCTGCCTCAGTTGCCCGTGATCACAAATCTCTATTTAACTCCATCAAAAAAGTAGCCTGCAGCGCCACACCTATTACCATCATTAGGGGAAAAAATTGTGTTCCAATCTCCAACCCCCAGGAACAGGTTTTCAGATTCACTGAGCATTTCTGTGAGGTCCTGGGGGAGGGGAAATCCCTCAGCCAGGAAAACATCGTGGCACAAAGTGAGGATGACCCTGCTGAGGCTGCGGTGTCTGAAATATTGGAAGAAGTACCCCCTCTGAGTAGCTGGCTGAAGTGCCATCTGTTGAGGAAGTACTGAAGGCGATCTGGAGTCTTGAGACCAGGAAAGGCACCAGGCAGAGATGATCTCCCAAGCGAAATGCTGAGGGAGGGTTGTGTTTGTGCACAGACTGTCCTATATGACATCATAACAACAGCCTGGACCACTGGACAGGTTCCGCAGGATTGGAAGGATGCCCTGGTGGTGCCCCTCTTTAAGAAGGGGGACCGCACAGACTAACAACTACAGGGGCATCTCACTCCTCAGTGTGCCGGGAAAGATCCTGGCAAGGATTATTCAACATCGCCTTGCCAGGCACGCTGAGGAGAGGCTTGCGGAGCCCCAATGCGGTTTCAGGAAAGGGCGGTCCTGCACAGATGCCATATTTTCTGTCCATCTGCTACAGCAGAGGTGTAGGGAATTCCAACAAGACCTACATCACTGCTTTATTGACCTGGTCAGAGCCTATGATACCATAAGTAGGCCTGGGCTCCAGGTTGTTCTTCGTGCTTTGGAGTACCTGACCCTCTGCTCACGATCATTAAGGACCTTCATGATGGTGAGCGGGCCCGGGTAAAACTACGTGGCCGGGAGTCGGAGCCATTCCCTGTACACCTTAGGGTGCGACAGGGATGTCCTCTGGCTCCCACATTATTTAACATCTATTTTGACCACGTAGTTCGTGAAGCCTTCAATAGCTGTACCGGGGGAATCTCCATTTGGTACAGATATAATGGGAGGCTGATCGATGCCCGGTTGCGGTCAAGGTATGGCTCCCTATTACACAACCACGTTATGTTTGCCGATGATTTGGTAATAGCTGCTCATTCAGAGGAGGAGTTGGAGACGCTGCTGCTGAGATTGGAGGGTGCCACTAAGAGATGGGGCCTTACTAACAGCCCCACCAAAACTAAGCACCTGCCTAGATATTTTGAACCATCGGACACTCCACCCCCACAACTCCCAATCGGTGATGGGGCAGTTGTGGAGAGAGTGGAGAGTTTCCCATACCTGGGCAGTGTGCTTATGACCGGCTCCAGTTTAACAGCAGAGGTCTCACTCCGAATCAGTCGAGTGGCAATATCTTTTCATCGGTTGCGTAACGCTGTGTGGAAGCTACCTGGTCTGTCGCTCCGCACTAAGCTTCAGGTCTTCTCGGCCACGGTCATTCCCTCCCTTCTCTACGCTTGCGAAACGTGGACCCCCTTAATGGAGCATTTTCGCCGGTTAGAAAAATTTAGGCTAGCCTGCCTACGATCCATCCTTGGTTTAACCAGGCTGGATTGTGTGAGGAGCTCACAAATATTTGAAAGATCTGGGCAAGGTCCCATCGGTAAGCTCCTCTGGCAGGCAAGGCTGCGTTGGCTGGGTCATGTAGCCCGCATGCCCAGCCACCGCATGCCGAAACAGCTTTTGTTCGGCCGGATCGAGGGGGCTAAACGGGCGCGGCACGGGCTAGAGAAGAAATGGAGTGGCTTGGTAAAGGAGGACGTGGAGCTGAGTGGACTTGCCGATGACTGGTACCAGCGGTGTCAAGATCGGCCTCTGTGGAGGAGGCTCGTGAAGGACGCTACTGGGCAGTTGACGGAGGGCGGAGGAGCGACGCTCACAACAACGAGCGGAGCGCCGGGTGGCTAAAGCACAGCAGGTTGGCACAGTAGGGGGCACAGGTGGTGCACCAGCCAGTCATCTCAGTCAGTCGACCCGTGGCACCTGGGTCTGCCCCGTGACCTCCTGCCAGCGGGCGTTCGACACTTCACGTGGCCTCAAGGTGCACATGGCCTGGCACAAGCGTCGTGATGACGTCACCGTCACTTAGTGGCGAATGGCGGTTGTTGTGTGTATATGTGTGTGTCTGTGTCTGTGTGTGTATCTGTGTGTATGTGTATCTGTGTGTGTGTGTCTGTGTGTGTGTGTGTGTCTGTGTGTGTCTGTGTGTGTATCTGTGTGTATATATCTGTATGTGTGTGTGTCTGTGTGTGTCTGTGTGTGTGTGTGTCTGTGTGTGTGTGTCTGTGTGTGTGTGTGTCTGTGTGTGTGTGTATCTGTGTGTGTGTGAGTAGGGGGGAGCGGTAGTGTAGTAGTTAGCGCGCTGCGCTACAAACCTGGCGACCCGAGTTTGATTCCCGCTCACGGCCACCAACACCGGTGACGATTATCTGAACCGGTCCTGGGCCTCCCCTAGGTCGACTCAGCCTCAAATGAGTACCCGGTGCGGTGTGTAGTAAACATCGCCACTGGGGAGACAAAGGCGGCCGGGCGTGGTGCTGGCCACCCACCCCCTCGTGTGCCGTGCCGGCCTTCACAGGTGCTGCTCGCTAACGGCACTTGCCCCTACAGTCTGTTAAGGCTACACGGGGGATCTTTGCTATCTTTGCGTGTGTCTAGGAGAGAAGAAGTTTCTGTGCGATCTGTGCGGCTTCGCTGGTGGAACCAAACACGCGCTGACGAAGCACCGACGGCAACACACGGGTGAGACGTCACCATCGCCGCCATCATCAACATCGTTATTAACATCAACATCGTCACCATCGTCAACATCGTTATTAACGTCTACATCGTTATTAACGTCAACATCGTCACCATCAACGTGTTGACCACCACCTCCACCACCTTCACCACCACCACCACCCTCACCACCTTCACCACCACCACCATCCTCACCACCTTCACCACCACCACCTCCACCACCACCACCACCATCCTCACCACTTTCACCACCACTACCACCACCATCCTCACCACCACCCTCGCCATCTTCACCACCACCCTCACCACCTTCACCATCACTACCACCACCATCACCACCACTACCACCACCATCCTCACCACCACCCTCACCACCACCACCACCTCCACCTTCACCACCACCATCCTCACCACCACCACCACCATCCTCACCACCTTCATCACCACCACCTCCACCACCACCACTCTCATCACGCTAACCACCCTCACCACCCTCACCACCACCCTCACCACCACCCTCACCACCGTGCTCACCACCCTCACCACCACCACTGTGTGTTGCAGGAGACAAGCCGTTCCGGTGTGAGCTCTGTGCGTTTGCCTCAACCACGCAGTCCCACCTCACCAGGCATCGCCGAGTTCACACCGGGGAGAAGCCCTTCCGCTGCCCCTGGTGCGACTACCGGTGAGTGCCAGGCTAGGTGCACACGCGCGCCTGCGCTGGGCCCAACGGATGTGGAGCTGGGTGGGTGGGTGTGCATGTCCGATGACTTGTGGGTGGGTGGGTGGGTGCGTGAATGTGTGTGTGCGTTTGAATCTTTTGCACCGTACGTGGTCAAACCGTGGTTGTCGGCAGTGCGGGCGATTGGGTGGGTGGGTGAGTGAGTGAGTGACACAGGCTGGACACCCTCCATATCCTCCCCTCCCACCACCACCACCCTGCTCGCCCACGGCGCAGCTCCAACAGTGCGGAGAACATCCGTAAGCACATCCTGAGCGCCGGGGGGGAAAACACACGATGACTTACGCATCTACCAACCGTTCCCACCCCTTCTGCTCCCCCCACACCGTGGCGGAGAACATCCGTAAGCACATCCTGAGCGCGCCGGGGGGGGAAAACACGATGACTTACGCACGTACCAACCGTTCCCACCCGCCCCTTCTGCTCCCCCCCACACGGCACAGCTCCAACTGCGCGGAGAACATCCGTAAGCACATCCTGAGCACGGGCAAGCACGAGGGCGTGCGCATGTACAACTGCCCACGCTGCGCCTTCGGCACCAACCAGCCCAACGAGTTCCGCAACCACCTGAAGGAGGCGCACGGTGACCTGGAGAATCCTGACCTCGCCTACCTGCACGCCGGTAGGCTTTCCACGCCGCCACGAGGCGGCGGCTGAGCTGTCCAGCGGCGGACGCCCGGGAACGAGCGAGCTCTTTTAGTTTCAAAAGAAACCGCGTTTTGATGAAATTTGCCGTTAAATTTCGATTGAAAGCTTTTCGTGTAACTGCAAGGATTCATCTTCTTTGGTTCTTTCGGTAAGGTCACCACCACCACGTAGAATGAGAATGAAATTAATAAATTGATAAATTAAAATGACACAATAATATTCTCACGACGTTTCGGGCCACGACACAAGCGGCCTTCATCAGGCGAAGGGACGAGACTGCCTGGAGGACAGCGCTGGAGCGAACAAAGCCACGCTCAGATCGCGACCTTTAAGCTGTGTGAGAAGAAACAAAGCGCCTTGACAAAGGAATTAATATAGAATTTAGCATTGAAATGGCTGAGTGATTAGCTTGTGACTGGTCGCAGAAATGGCTATGTTAAAGTCAAAGCATCCACATCCACAGAGGCACCCCTTGACAAAGGAATTAGCATATAATTTAGCATTGAAATGGCTGAGTGATTAGCTTGTGACTGGTCGCAGAAATGGCTATGTTAAAGTCAAAGCATACACATCCACAGAGGCACCCCTTGACAAAGGAATTAGCATAGAATTTAGCATTGAAATAGCTGAGTGATTAGCTTGTGACTGGTCGCAGAAATGGCTATGTTAAAGTCAAAGCATACACATCCACAGAGGCACCCCTTGACAAAGGAATTAGCATAGAATTTAGCATTGAAATAGCTGAGTGATTAGCTTGTGACTGGTCGCAGAAATGGCTATGTTAAAGTCAAAGCATACACATCCACAGAGGCACCCCTTGACAAAGGAATTGGCATAGAATTTAGCATTGAAATAGCTGAGTGATTAGCTTGTGACTGGTTGCAGAAATGGCTATGTTAAAGTCAAAGCATACACATCCACAGAGGCACCCCTTGACCAAGGAATTAGCATAGAATTTAGCATTGAAATAGCTGAGTGATTAGCTTGTGACTGGTCGCAGAAATGGCTATGTTAAAGTCAAAGCATACACATCCACAGAGGCACCCCTTGACAAAGGAATTAGCATAGAATTTAGCATTGAAATAGCTGAGTGATTAGCTTGTGACTGGTCGCAGAAATGGCTATGTTAAAGTCAAAGCATACACATTCATAGAGGCACCCCTTGACAAAGGAATTAGCATAGAATTTAGCATTGAAATAGCTGAGTGATTAGCTTGTGACTGGTCACAGAAATGGCTATATTAAAGTCAAAGCATACACATCCACAGAGGCACCCCTTGACAAAGGAATTAGCATAGAATTTAGCATTGAAATAGCTGAGTGATTAGCTTGTGACTGGTCGCAGAAATGGCTATGTTAAAGTCAAAGCATACACATCCACAGAGGCACCCCTTGACAAAGGAATTAGCATAGAATTTAGCATTGAAATAGCTGAGTGATTAGCTTGTGACTGGTTGCAGAAATGGCTATGTTAAAGTCAAAGCATACACATTCACAGAGGCACCCCTTGACAAAGGAATTAGCATAGAATTTAGCATTGAAATAGCTGAGTGATTAGCTTGTGACTGGTCGCAGAAATGGCTATGTTAAAGTCAAAGCATCCACATCCACAGAGGCACCCCTTGACAAAGGAATTGGCATAGAATTTAGCATTGAAATAGCTGAGTGATTAGCTTGTGACTGGTCGCAGAAATGGCTGTTAAAGTCAAAGCATCCACATCCACAGAGGCACCCCTTGACAAAGTAATTAGCATAGAATTTAGCATTGAAATAGCTGAGTGATTAGCTTGTGACTGGTCGCAGAAATGGCTATGTTAAAGTCAAAGCATACACATCCACAGAGGCACCCCTTGACAAAGGAATTAGCATAGAATTTAGCATTGAAATAGCTGAGTGATTAGCTTGTGACTGGTCACAGAAATGGCTATATTAAAGTCAAAGCATACACATCCACAGAGGCACCCCTTGACAAAGGAATTAGCATAGAATTTAGCATTGAAATAGCTGAGTGATTAGCTTGTGACTGGTCGCAGAAATGGCTATGTTAAAGTCAAAGCATACACATCCACAGAGGCACCCCTTGACAAAGGAATTAGCATAGAATTTAGCATTGAAATAGCTGAGTGATTAGCGTGTGACTGGTTGCAGAAATGGCTATGTTAAAGTCAAAGCATACACATTCACAGAGGCACCCCTTGACAAAGGAATTAGCATAGAATTTAGCATTGAAATAGCTGAGTGATTAGCTTGTGACTGGTCGCAGAAATGGCTATGTTAAAGTCAAAGCATACACATCCACAGAGGCACCCCTTGACAAAGGAATTAGCATAGAATTTAGCATTGAAATAGCTGAGTGATTAGCTTGTGACTGGTCGCAGAAATGGCTATGTTAAAGTCAAAGCATACACATCCACAGAGGCACCCCTTGACAAAGGAATTAGCATAGAATTTAGCATTGAAATAGCTGAGTGATTAGCTTGTGACTGGTCACAGAAATGGCTATATTAAAGTCAAAGCATCCACATCCACAGAGGCACCCCTTGACAAAGGAATTGGCATAGAATTTAGCATTGAAATAGCTGAGTGATTAGCTTGTGACTGGTCACAGAAATGGCTATGTTAAAGTCAAAGCATACACATCCACAGAGGCACCCCTTGACAAAGCTATTTCAATGCTAAATTCTATGCTAATTCCTTTGTCAAGGGGTGCCTCTGTGGATGTGTATGCTTTGACTTTAACATAGCCATTTCTGTGACCAGTCACAAGCTAATCACTCAGCTATTTCAATGCTAAATTCTATGCTAATTCCTGAGTGATTAGCTTGTGACTGGTCGCAGAAATGGCTATGTTAAAGTCAAAGCATACACATCCACAGAGGCACCCCTTGACAAAGGAATTAGCATAGAATTTAGCATTGAAATAGCTGAGTGATTAGCTTGTGACTGGTCGCAGAAATGGCTATGATAAAGTCAAAGCATACACATCCACAGAGGCACCCCTTGACCAAGGAATTAGCATAGAATTTAGCATTGAAATAGCTGAGTGATTAGCTTGTGACTGGTCGCAGAAATGGCTATGTTAAAGTCAAAGCATACACATCCACAGAGGCACCCCTTGACAAAGGAATTGGCATAGAATTTAGCATTGAAATAGCTGAGTGATTAGCTTGTGACTGGTCGCAGAAATGGCTATGTTAAAGTCAAAGCATACACATTCACAGAGGTGCCTAGTGCAAATCAAACAGGAGAATTTAGCATTGAAATAACTAGGAGAATTTAGCATTGAAATAACTGAGTGATTAGCTTGTGACTGGTCACAGAAATGGCTATGTTAAAGTCAAAGCCTACACATCTGAGCTATTCACAGTAACTGGGTATACACTACACTATATATTGAATACTATATACTATGTAGTAAAATTTACCGTTGTAATGGAAGGACCCCCACAAGTCCAGGAAGTAGGGCCCCCAAAGCTTTGCCGTAACGTAAAGGGGGGGACCATATTCCTGTTTCTTTCGGTAAAGTCGCGTAGAAGGGAAACCATAAAATAGTTATGTTTTTATTATATAATAATTTTAGTGTTTTACAATAATTTTATTGTTTTATGTTTTTATTATTTTGTTGTTTTCCTCCTACATGGTGGTGACTTTACCGAAAGAACCAAGAATAATAATTTTATTGTTTTACGATAATTTTATTGTTTTATATATTTACTATTTTATTGTTTCCCTTCTACGTGGTGGTGACTTTACCGAAAGAACCAAGAA
>NC_133735.1:6267102-6472102 GCF_048934315.1 Petromyzon marinus
CAACAGGGTGTGGGTCTTCTTTTGAACAAAAGAATGAAGGGGGCGTGGGAGCGTGGCGGTGAGGTGTGGGAAGCTGTAAGCCCCAGGCTACTTTGGGCTCGCCTTCCCATCAACCGGAGGCGAGGAATGGTGGTCGTGGTTACTTATGCCCCCACCGAAGATGAACATCCGTGGAGGGATGCAGGCAAAGCCGATGAGTCAGATGCCTTCTATGACCTCCTTTCACAGGTGCTGGCTAAAGTGGCCCCTCGGGATAGAGTCATCATGTTGGGTGACTTCAATGCCCGAGTTGGTCATGATACTGGCACCTGGTCTGGAGTGATTGGAGGGCATGGGCCAGATCAGCTCAATAACAACGGTAGGAGGCTGCTAGATTTTTGTGCAGCCCATGGGCTTGTAATTACCAACACGCTGTTCCGGCATCGGTGCATCCACACAACATCATGGATGCATGCCGGGTCCAAGCAAGAACATCTGCTGGACTACATAGTGACGGACCAGCGAATGCGAGCCCATGTCCTTGACACCAGGACCTACCGTGGAGCTGATCTGCCCTCTGACCATCGACTAGTCATCTGTAAGATGCGCCTGCCATTCTTCCACTCCGGTGGTGGGTGTACACCCAGGACCCCATTCCAACCTAAAGTGGCCTGGTCTCAGTTATCTGATGAAAGTTGCAAGCGAGAATTTCATCATCGCTTGCAGCTGGGATTGGCATCGTCCCCGACTCCTCCTGATGTCGAGGGTAAATGGGCGAGGTTTAGGACTGTGACTCATGCAGCTGCAATGGCTGCTTTGGGTACGCGGTCCAGACCTCCCCAGACACCCTGGATGACAGAGGAGTTGTTCAGGATGGTTGAGAAAAAGCGACAGGCCCACTGTCATCGGCTACAGAATCCCACGTCAGAGAATGAGGAGGCTTACCGCAGCCTTCGCTCGGAGGTTCGGAGAGCCGTGAGGCGCTGCAAGGATGGGTGGTGGTCGCGGGTTGCTGAGGAGATGGAGTCTGCCTCAGTGGCCCGTGATCACAAATCGCTATTTAACTCCATCAAAAAAGTAACCTGCAGCGCCACACCTATTACCATCATTAGGGGAAAAAACGGTGATCCAATTTCCGACCCCCAGGAACAGGTTCGCAGATTTGCTGAGCATTTCTGTGAGGTCCTGGGGGAGGGAAAATCCCACAGCCAGGAAAACATCGTGGCACAAAGTGAGGATGACCCTGCTGAGGCTGCGGTGCCTCAAATATTGGATGAAGTCACCCCCTGTGAGTGGCTGGCTGAGGTGCCATCTGCTGAGGAAGTATTGAAGGCGATACGGAGTCTGAGACCAGGAAAGGCAGCGGGCAGAGATGATCTCCCAAGCGAAATGCTGAGGGAGGGTGGCGTTTGTGCACAGACTGCCCTATATGACATCATAACAACAGTCTGGACCACTGGACGGGTTCCGCAGGATTGGAAGGATGCCCTGGTGGTCCCCCTTTTTAAGAAGGGGGACCGCACAGACTGTAACAACTACAGGGGCATCTCACTCCTCAGTGTGCCGGGAAAGGTCCTGGCAAGGATTATTCAGCATCGCCTTGCCAGGCACGCTGAGGAGAGGCTTGCGGAGCCCCAATGCGGTTTCAGGAAAGGGCGGTCCTGCACGGATGCCATATTTTCTGTCCGTCTGCTACAGCAGAGGTGTAGGGAATTCCAACAAGACCTACATCTCTGCTTTATTGACCTGGTCAAGGCCTATGATACCATCAGTAGGCCTGGGCTCTGGGTCGTTCTTCGTGCTTTTGGAGTACCTGACCCTCTGCTCACGATCATTAAGGACCTTCATGATGGTGAGCGGGCCCGGGTAAAACTACGTGGCCGGGAGTCAGAGCCATTCCCTGTACACCTTGGGGTGCGACAGGGATGTCCTCTGGCTCCCACATTATTTAACATCTATTTTGACCACGTAGTTCGTGAAGCCTTCAATAGCTGTACCGGGGGAATCTCCATATGGTACAGATATAATGGGAGGCTAATCGATGCCCGGGTGCGGTCAAGGGATGGCTCCCTATTGCTCAACCACGTTATGTATGCTGATGACTTGGTAATAGCTGCTCAGTCAGAGGAGGAGTTGGAGACGCTGCTGCTGAGACTGGAGCGTGCCACTAAGAGGTGGGGCCTTACCATCAGCCCCACCAAAACTAAGCACCTGCCTGGGTATTTTGTACCATCGGACACTCCACCCCCACAACTCCCAATCGGTGATGGGGCAGTTGTGGAGAGAGTGGAGAGTTTCCCATACCTGGGCAGTGTGCTTATGACTGGCTCCAGTTTAACAGCAGAGGTCTCACTCCGAATCAGTCGAGCGGCAATATCTTTTCATCGGTTGCGTAACGCTGTGTGGAAGCTACCTGGTCTGTCGCTCCGCACTAAGCTTCAGGTCTTCTCGGCCACGGTCATTCCCTCCCTTCTCTACGCTTGCGAAACGTGGACCCCCCTAATGGAACATCTTCGCCGGTTAGAAACATTTAGGCTGACCTGCCTACGATCCATCCTGGGTTTAACCAGACTGGATTGTGTGAGGAGCTCACAAATCCTTGAAAGATCTGGGCAGGGTCCCATCGGTGAGCTCCTCCGGCAGGCAAGGCTGCGATGGCTGGGTCATGTAGCCCGCATGCCCAGCCACCGCATGCCGAAACAGCTTTTGTTTGGCCGGATTGAGGGGGCTAAGCGGGCGCGGCACGGGCTAGAGAAGAGATGGAGTGATGTGGTACAGGAGGACGTGGAGCTGAGTGGACTTGCCGATGACTGGTACCAGCGGTGTCAAGATCGGCCTCTGTGGAGGAGGCTCGTGAAGGATGCTACTGGGCAGTTGGAGGCAGTCGCCCTCCAACAACAACGGAGGGCGGAGGAGCGACGCTCACAACAGCGAGCGGAGCGCCGGGTGGCTAAAGCACAGCAGGTTGGCACAGTAGGGGGCACAGGTGGTGCATCAGCCAGTCATCTCAGTCAGTCGACCCGTGGCACCTGGGTCTGCCCCGTGACCTCCTGCCAGCGGGCGTTCGACACTTCACGTGGCCTCAGGGTGCACATAGCCTGGCACAAGCGTCGTGGTGACGTCACCGCCACTTAGTGGCGAATGGCGGTTGTTGTTGTTGTTGTTGTTGTGTGTGTGTGTGTCTGTGTGTGTGTGTCTGTGTGTGTGTGTCTGTGTGTGTGTCTGTGTGTGTGTCTGTGTGTGTGTCTGTGTGTGGTGTGTCTGTGTGTGTGTGTGTGTCTGTGTCTGTGTGTCTGTGTGTGTGTCTGTGTGTGTGTGTCTGTGTGTGTGTGTCTGTGTGTGTGTCTGTGTGTGTGTGTCTGTGTGTGTGTGTCTGTGTGTGTGTCTGTGTGTGTGTGTGTGTCTGTGTGTGTGTCTGTGTGTGTGTGTGTCTGTGTGTGTGTCTGTGTGTGTGTGTCTGTGTGTGTCTGTGTGTGTGTGTCTGTGTGTGTGTGTGTGTGTCTGTGTGTGTGTCTGTGTGTGTGTGTGTCTGTGTGTGTGTGTGTCTGTGTGTGTGTCTGTGTGTGTGTGTGTGTCTGTGTGTGTGTGTGTCTGTGTGTGTGTCTGTGTGTGTGTGTCTGTGTGTGTGTCTGTGTGTGTGTGTCTGTGTGTGTGTCTGTGTGTGTGTGTCTGTGTGTGTGTCTGTGTGTGTGTGTGTGTCTGTGTGTGTGTCTGTGTGTGTGTCTGTGTGTGTGTGTGTGTCTGTGTGTGTGTCTGTGTGTGTGTGTCTGTGTGTGTGTCTGTGTGTGTGTCTGTGTGTGTGTGTGTGTGTCTGTGTGTGTGTGTGTGTCTGTGTGTGTGTGTGTGTCTGTGTGTGTGTGTCTGTCTGTGTGTGTCTGTGTGAGTGTGTGTGTGGGGAGCGGTAGTGTAGTGGTTAGCGCTACGCTGCGCTACGAACCTGGCAACCCGGGTTCGATTCCCGCTCACGGCCAACACCGCCAGTGACGATTATTTGAACCGTTCCTGGGCCTCCCCTAGGTCGACTTTGCCTCAAATGAGTACCTGGTGCGGTGTGTAAACATCGCCACTGGGGAGACAAAGGCGGCCGGGCGTGGTGCTGGCCACCCACCCCCTCTGTGTGTGCCACAGTGCCGGTAGCCTTCACAGGCGCTGCTGCTGCTGCTATTCGCGACTAACAAGTCACTTGCCCCTACATCCTGCTGGAGGCTACACGGGGGACCTTTGTCTGTGTGTCTATAGGGCACTGCTGCTGCTACTCACAGCACTTGCCCCTACAGCCCTGCTGGAGGCTACACAGGGGACCTTTGTCTGTGTGTCTATAGGGCACTGCTGCTGCTACTCACAGCACTTGCCCCTACAGCCCTGCTAGAGGCTACACGGGGGACCTTTGTCTGTGTGTCTATAGGGCACTGCTGCTGCTACTAACAGCACTTGCCCCTACAGCCCTGCTTGAAGCTACACGGGGGACCTTTGTCTGTGTGTCTATAGGGCACTGCTGCTGCTACTAACAGCACTTGCCCCTTCAGCCCTGCTAGAGGCTACACGGGGGACCTTTGTCTGTGTGTCTATAGGGCACTGCTGCTGCTACTCACAGCACTTGCCCCTGCATCCTGCTGGAGGCTACACGGGGGACCTTTGTCTGTGTGTCTATAGGGCACTGCTGCTGCTACTCACAGCACTTGCCCCTACATCCTGCTGGAGGCTACACGGGGGACCTTTGTCTGTGTGTCTATAGGGCACTGCTGCTGCTACTCACAGCACTTGCCCCTACATCCTGCTGGAGGCTACACGGGGGACCTTTGTCTGTGTGTCCAGGCCGAGGATTTTGCTGGGAGGATCAGCGTGGAGGCGCCGTCAGGAAGCGCTGGCGGAACGCTGCAGGTCGCCGTTGTTGTTGTTGTTGTGGTGTTGTGGTGTTGTTGTTGTTGTTGTGGTGTTGTTGTTGTGGTGGTGGTGTTGTTGTGGTGTTGTTGTTGTTGTGGTGTCGTTGTGGTGTTGTCGTTGTTGTGGTGGTGTTGTTGTTGTTGTGGTTGTGGTGGTGTTGTGGCGTTGTTGTTGTGGTGTCGTTGTTGTTGTGGTGTTTTTGTTGTGGTGTTGTTGTGTTGTTGTTGTGGTGTTGTGTTGTTGTTGTTGTTGTGGTGTTGTTGTGGTGTTGTTGTGTTGTTGTTGTGGTGTTGTTGTGTTGTTGTTGTGGTGTTGTGGTGTTGTTGTTGTTGTGGTGTCGTTGTTGTTGTTGTGGTGTCGTTGTTGTTGTTGTGGTGTTGTTGTTGTTGTGGTGTTGTTGTTGGGTCGTTGTTGTGGTGTTGTTGTTGTGGTGTTGTTGTTGTGGTGTTGTTGTTGTTGTGGTGTTGTTGTTGATGTGGTGTTGTGGTGTTGTTGTTGTTGTTGTTGTGGTGTCAACGTTGTTGTGGTGTTGTTGTTGTGGTGTCAACGTTGTTGTTGTGTCGTTGTTGTTGTTGTTGTGGTGTCGTTGTTGTTGTTGTGGCGTTGTTGTTGTGGTGTCGTTGTTGTGGTGTTGTTGTTGTTGTGTTGTTGTTGTGGTTGTTGTTGTTGTTGTTGTGGTGTCGTTGTTGTTGTGTTGTTGTTGTTGTGGTTGTTGTTGTTGTGGTGTTGTTGTTGTTGTTGTGGTGTTGTTGTTGTTGTGGTGTTGTGGTGGTGTTGTTGTTGTTGTGGTGTTGTGGTGGTGTTGTTGTGGTGTTGTTGTGGTGTTGTGGTGGTGTTGTTGTGGTGTTGTTGTTGTGGTGGTGTTGTTGTGGTGTTGTTGTTGTGGTGGTGTCGTTGTGGTGGTGTCGTTGTTGTGGTGTTGTTGTGGTGTTGTTGTGGTGGTGTTGTGGTGGTGTTGTTGTGGTGTTGTTGTTGTGGTGTCGTTGTTGTTGTTGTGTTGTTGTGGTGTCAACGTTGTTGTTGTGGTGTCAACGTTGTTGTGGTGTTGTTGTTGTGGTGGTGTCAACGTTGTTGTTGTGTTGTTGTTGTGGTGTCAACGTTGTTGTTGTGTTGTTGTTGTGTTGTTGTTGTGGTGGTGTTGTGGTCTTGTTGTGTTGTTGTGTCGTTGTTGTTGTGGTGTTGTTGTTGTTGTGTCGTTGTTGTTGTGTCAACTTTGCTGTTGTGATGTCACCGTTGTTGTTGTGTAGTGTTGTATGTGCGGTGTTGTGTGGTGGTGTTGTGTGGTGGTGTTGTGTGCGGTGTTGTGTGGTGGTGTTGTGTGGTGGTGTTGTGTGCTGTGTTGTGTGGTGGTGTTGTGTGGTGGTGTTGTGTGGTGGTGTTGTGTGGTGGTGTTGTGTGGTGGTGTTGTGTGGTGGTGTTGTGTGGTGGTGTTGTGGTGTTGTGTTGTGGTGTTGTTGTGTTGTGTCGCTGTGTTGTAGTGTTGTGTGGTGGTGTTGTGGTGTTGTGTCACTGTGTTGTGTGGTGGTGTTGTGTTGCTGTGTTGTTGTGTGGTGGTGTTGTGTTGTTGTGTCGCTGTGTTGTGGTGTTGTTGGTGTGTTGTTGTGGTGTTGTGTTGTGGTGTTGTGTTGTTGTTGTGTTGTGGTGTTGTTGTTGTGTTGTTGTGGTGTTGTGTTGTTGTGGTGTTGTGTTGTTGTTGTGTTGTGGTGTTGTGTTGTTGTTGTGTTGTGGTGTTGTGTTGTTGTTGTGGTGTTGTTGTGTTGTTGTTGTTGTGTCGTTGTTGGTGTTGTGTTGTCGTTGTGTTGTTGTGGTGTTTTGTTGTTGTGGTGTTGTGTTGTTGTGTTGTCGTTGTGGTGTTGTGTTGTTGTGTTGTTGTTGTTGTGGTGTTGTTGTTGTTGTTGTGCGTGCATTGTGTAGCTGCGTTGTGTTGTTAGATGTTGCGTCGCGTTGTTGCGTTACAATGCACTGCATCATCGTGCGTAGCAATGCAAAAAATTCCCTCACCCCCCTCCCCCCCTGCAGGCGCTGGCCGTGGCGGCTCACATGGCAGAGATGGGCCACGTGGCGCCGCCTGACGCCACCGCCTCCGCCGCCTCCGCCGCCTCCACCGCCTCCACCGCCTCCGCCGCCCGCGACGAAGTCGCCGGCTTCCACAGAGTCGGTGTCAACGCCGGCCTCGGCGTCGGCACCGCGGTGGTGCACATCACGGAGGACGGCCGCGTGGTGTCCACGCAGGAGCAGCTGCCCAGTGCCACCACCGCCACCGCCGCCGCCACCACCACCACCACCACGCTGCTCATCGGTAGCGGGCCCAACGGAGAGGTGGGTGGTGGTCGTGGTGGTGACGGTTGTGGTGTTGGTGGTGGTGATGGTGGTGGTGGTGACGGTGGTGGTGGTGGTGGTGACGGTGATGACCGTGGTGGTTGTGGTGACGGTGGTGGTGGTGGTGGTGGTTGTGGTGACGGTGGTGGTTGTGGTGACGGTGGTGGTTGTGGTGACGGTGGTGGTTGTGATGACGGTGGTGACGGTGGTGGTTGTGGGTGACGATGGTGACGATGGTGACGGTGGTGACTGTGGTGACGGTGGTGGTCGTGGTGGTGGTGACGGTGGTGGTGGTGACGGTGGTGGTGGTGACGATGGTGGTGACTGTGATGACGGTGGTGACGGTGGTGACGGTGGTGGTTGTGGTGACGGTGGTGGTGGTGACGGTGGTGGTGGTGGTGACGGTGGTGGTGACGGTGGTGGTGGTGGTGACGGTGGTGGTTGTGGTGACGGTGGTGGTTGTGGTGACGGTGGTGGTTGTGGTGACGGTGGTGGTTGTGGTGACGGTGGTGGTGACGGTGGTGACGGTGGTGACTGTGGTGGTTGTGGTGACGGTGGTGGTGGTGACGGTGGTGGTTGTGGTGACGGTGACGGTGGTGGTTGTGGTGACGGTGACGGTGGTGGTTGTGGTGGTTGTGGTGGTGACGGTGGTGGTGGTTGTGGTGACGGTGGTGGTTGTGGTGGTGACGGCGGTGGTGGTTGTGGTGGTTGTGGTGACGGCGGTGAGAGGGCTGTAGTACAGCAGCGAGTGTGTACTAGTCCCCGTCTGTTCCACACTCAATGGGAAGAGCAGTCCCCCCCCCCCCAAAACTCACTCCCTCATCTCCCCCCCCCCCCCACCACCTCCGCAGGTGATCTTCCAAACGGTGTTGGGCGACGAAGATCAGCAGATGGGTCTGGGCGAGGAAGAGGTGGCGGAGGAGGTGGTGGAGGAGGAGGAGGTGGACCACGAGGAGGTGGACGACGTGGTGGAATGTTCCCAGCTGTACGACACAACAACAACAACAACAGCAGAAGCAGCCGGCAGCGGCGGTGGTGGTGGCGGTGGTGGTGGCGGTGGTTGTGCCACCACCACCACCACCACCTTGGTGGTGAGCGGCGCCCGGCAGCTGCAGCTGGCGCTGGAGAGAGCCGGCGTGGCGCCGGGCGATGCCCTGGCCGCCCTGGCACGGGCGGTGGGGTACGGGCCGGGACTGCTCACCACACAGGTGAGGAACGGGAGGGGAGGGAGGGGGAGGGTGGTGGTGGTGGAGTTCATGAAGTGTGGTGGGATTCACACACTCTGTGACCCCCCTCTCCACCCTCCCTCTCACCCCCCCTCTCCCTCCCCCCTCTCCCTCCCCCCTCTCCCTCCCCCCTCTCCCCCCTCCCTCTCCCCCCCCCTCTCCCTCCCCCCTCTCCCCCCCCTCCCCTCTCCCCCCTCGCCCCCCTCCCTCTCCTCCCTCCCTCCCTCTCCCCCCTCTCCCCCCTCCCTCTCCCCCCTCCCTCTTCTCCCTCTCCCCCCTCTCCCCCCCTCCCTCTCCCCCCTCCCTCTCCCCCCTCCCTCTCCCCCCTCCCTCTCCTCCCTCCCTCCCTCCCTCCCTCTCACCCCTCCCTCCCTCTCCCCCCTCCTCCTCCCCTCTCCCCCCTCCCTCTCACCCTCCCCCCCCTCCCTCCCTCTCCCCCCTCCCTCTCCCCCCTCCCTCTTCTCCCTCTCCCCCCTCTCCCCCCTCCCTCTCCCCCCTCCCTCTCCCCCCTCCCTCTCCTCCCTCCCTCCCTCCCTCTCCCCCTCCCCTCTCCCCCCTCCCTCTCACCCTCCCCCCCTCCCTCCCTCTCCCCCCTCCCTCTCCCCCCTCCCTCTCCTCCCTCTCCCCCCTCTCCCCCCTCCCTCTCCTCCCTCCCTCTCACCCCTCCCTCCCTCTCCCCTCTCCCCCCTCCCTCTCCCCCCTCCCTCTCACCCCTCTCCCCCCTCCCTCTCCCTCTCCTCCCTCTCCTCCCCCTCCCTTCAAATTAAATCTGTCACAGTTTTTTTTATCTTACCAGGTAAGCCAGGTAAGTGGAGCTGCTCTTGTTTCAGCAGCGATCTGGGCCATCACAGATGATAGCAGCTCCACCACGTGGATTGGCATCATCATCATCATCACCACGTGGACATTGATAGCAGCTCCACCACGTGGCTTGGCATCATCATCATCATCACGTGGCTTGGCATCGTCATCATCATCATCATCATCACGTGGCTTGGCATCGTCATCATCATCATCATCACGTGGACATTGATAGCAGCTCCACCACGTGGCTTGGCATCGTCATCATCATCACGTGGTTTGGCATCGTCATCAT
The DNA here is from genome assembly GCF_048934315.1 of Petromyzon marinus. Lineage (NCBI taxonomy): Eukaryota > Metazoa > Chordata > Hyperoartia > Petromyzontiformes > Petromyzontidae > Petromyzon > Petromyzon marinus. Next base: position 6,276,607 of record NC_133735.1, read on the forward strand.
CATCATCATCACGTGGACATTGATAGCAGCTCCACCACGTGGCTTGGCATCGTCATCATCATCACCACGTGGCTTGGCATCGTCATCATCATCACCACGTGGCTTAGCATCATTATCATCATCACCACGTGGCTTGGCATCGTCATCATCATCACCACGTGGCTTGGCATCGTCATCATCATCACCACGTAGCTTAGCATCGTCATCATCGTCACGTGGACATTGATAGCAGCTCAACCACGTGGCTTAGCATCGTCATCACCACCACGTGACTTAGCATCGTCATCGTCATCACGACGTGGACATTGATAGCAGCAATCAAATACTCAGAACGCGCGGAGAGAGAGAGAAAGAGACGCAGACTCCAAATCTACAGCAGACATTGATAGCAGCTCAACCACGTGGTTTGGCATCGTCATCATCACCACGTGGTTTGGCATCGTCATCATCATCATCATCATCACGTTGACATTGATAGTAGCTCCACCACGTGGCTTGGCATCGTCATCATCATCACCACGTGGCTTAGCATCGTCATCACCACGTGGCTTGGCATCGTCATCATCATCATCACTACCACGTGGACAATGATAGCAGCTCCACCACGTGGCTTGGCATCGTCATCATTGTCACGTGGACATTGATAGTAGCTCAACCACGTGGCTTGGCATCATCATCATCATCACGTGGCTTGGCATCGTCATCATCACCATCACGTGGACATTGACAGCAGCTCAACCACGTGGTTTAGCATCGTCATCACCACCACGTGACTTAGCATCGTCATCATCACCACGTGGACATTGATAGCAGCTCAACCACGTGGCTTAGCATCGTCATCGCCACCACGTGACTTAGCATCGTCATCATCACCACCACGTGGAGATTGATAGCAGCTCAACCACGTGGTTTAGCATCGTCATCGCCACCACGTGACTTAGCATCGTCATCGTCATCACCACGTGGACATTGATAGCAGCAATCAAATACTCTGAACGCGGGGAGAGAGAGAAAGAGAGAGAGAGACGCAGACTCCAAATCTACAGCAGAAGGCATTGTCGGGGTCGGGATCGAACCCGCGACCTCCCGCGTACCAGGCGAGGTAGTCAACATCTTGCACCTCCCTACCCCCCTCCACCCCTCCCCGTGCGTGCCCACAGTCGTTGGCGCGGCTGGGCAGCGAGGAGGAGGAGGGGGGGGGCGGCACCTTCACCCTGCTGGGCGGCTCGGACGGCTCGGAGTTCATCGTCATGACGGACGTCGATCACCACCACCACCACCACCGTCACCACGGCGACGACGCCGCCCACGGCGACGGCGACGTCATCGCCCACGGCGACGGCGACGTCATCGGCGACGGCGACGTCATCGGCGACGGCGACGTCATCGGCGACGGCGACGTCATCGCCCACGGCGACGTCATCGCCCACGGCGACGTCATCGCCCACGGCGACGTCATCGCCCACGGCGACGGCGACGTCATCGCCCACGCCGACGTCATCGCCCACGGCGACGGCGACGTCATCGCCCACGCCGACGGCGATGTCATCGCCCACGGCGACAGCGTCGGTGACATCGTCGCCCACGCGGACATCGTCGCCCACGGCGACGTCGTCGGTGACATCGTCGCCCACGGCGACGTCGTCGGTGACATCGTCGCCCACGGCGACGTCATTGTCCACGGTGACGTCATAGACCACGCGGACATCGTCGCCCACGGCGACGTCGTCCATGGTGACGACGTCGCCCACGGCGACGTCATCGGCGACGTCGTCGCTGGCCACGCCGACGCCGTAGCCACCACCACCCAAGGACCGGAGGTGCCGGGCGGCGGCGGCGGCGGTGGCGGCGGTGGTGGCGGTGGTGAGGACGAGGGCGAAGGTTGCGGTGAAGGTCACAGATACGGTGAATGTCCCGGTGAAGGTCACGGTGAAGGTCACGTTGAAGGCGGTGGAGGCCATGGTGAAGGTCACGGCAAAGGTCACGGTGAAGGTCACGGACACGGCGAAGGTCGCGGTGAATGTCGCGTTGAAGGCGGTGGTGAAGGTCACGGTGAAGGTCGCGGACACGGTGAAGGCCACGGTGAAGGTCACGGTGAAAGTCACAGGCACTGTGCGGACGGAGGGCCTCTGGGCGCCGGTGGGGACGGTGGTGGTGGCGGTGGTGGAGATGGCGGTGGTGGTGGCGGTGGTGGAGACATTGGTGGTGGTGGTGGAGACATTGGTGGTGGTGGTGGTGGTGGAGACATTGGTGGTGGAGACATTGGTGGTGGTGGTGGAGACATTGGTGGTGGTGGAGATGGCGGTGCCGGTGGTAGCGACGGTAGTGGCGGCTGTTATGATTGCGGCGGCGGCGCTGAGACGTCAGCCGCTCCGCCGGAGGAGGAGGAGGAGGCGGTGGTGGTGGTGGTGTACTCTGTGGTAGAAGGGTGAGCGAGCGTGTCTGAGTGTCTGTGTGTGCGTGTCTGAGTGTCTGTGTATGTGTCTGAGTGTCTGTGTGTGTGTCTGAGTGTCTGTGTATGTCTCTGAGTGTGTGTGTCTGTGAATGTGTGTCTGTGTGTGTGTGTCTGTGAATGTGTGTCTGAGTGTGTGTCTGTGTGTGTGTCTGTGAATGTGTGTCTGTGAATGTTTATCTGTGTGTGTGTGTCTGAGTGTGTGTCTGTGAATGTGTGTCTGTGAGTGTGTCTGAGTGTGTGTGTCTGTGAATGTCTGTGAGTGTGTCTGAGCGTGTGTGTGTCTTTGCCTTATCCGAGTGTGTGTGTGTGTCTGTGAGTAGTCTGTGTGTGTGTCTAAGTGTGTGCGTGCGTGCGAGTAGTCTCTGTGTGTAGACAAACATTCCCCGTGTAGCCACTGAGGCACACACAGAGGGGGTATGGGTGGCCACCACCACGCCCGGCCGCCTTTGTCTCCCCCCCCCCCCCCCAGTGGCGATTTGTCCACAGACCCCACCAGGTCACTCGTTTGAGGCCGAGTCGACCTAGGGGATGAGGCCCCGGCACCGGTTCGAGATGAATCGTCAACTGGCGGCGGCGTTGGCCGTGAGCGGGAGTCAAAGTCAGGGATTCCGGAGCGCTAACCGCTGCACCACCGCTCCCCATACACTCACGCAGACACACAGGCACAGACACACACAGACACACACACACAGACACACACAGACACACACAGACACACAGACACACACAGGCACAAAAGACAAAGACACACACAGACACACACAGACACACACACACACAGACACACACAGGCACACACAGGCACACACACAGACACACACACAGACACACAGGCACAGACACACACACAGACACACACACAGGCACACACACAGATAAAGACAAAGATCCCCCATATAGCCTTAAAAGACTGTAGGGGCAAGTGCTGTTAGCGAGCACCTATGAAGGCCAGAACGGTACACGAGGGGGTGGGTGGCCAGCACCACGCCCGACCGCCTTAGTCTCCCCAGTGGCAATGTTTTTATCCACCGCACCAGGTACTCATTTGAGGCTGAGTCGACCTAGGGGAGGCCCAGGACCGGTTCACATAATCGTCACTGGTGTTGGCCGTGAGCGGGAATCGAACCCGGGTCGCCAGGCTCGTAGCGCAGCGTAGCGCTAACCACTACACTACCGCTCCACACACACAGGCACAGACACACACACAGACACACACACAGACACACACACAGACACACAGGCACAGATACACAGACACACACACACAGACACACACACACACAGACACACACAGACACACACACACAGACACACACAGACACACACACAGACTCTCACACACGCGGAGACACACACACACAGACTCTCACACAGACACACACACACACACAGACAGTCAGACGGCCGTGAGCGAAAATCAAACTTGGACGCACAGCTCCAGGCTTAAATAATAAAGACGCAGATAACGACGGTGATGGTGGTGATGGTGGTGGTGATGATGGTGATGGGTGATGATGGTGGTGGTGATGATGGTGATGGGTGATGATGGTGGTGGTGATGATGATGGGTGATGGTGATGATGATGGTGATGGTGGTGATGATGATGATGGGTGATGATGGTGGTGATGATGATGGTGGTGGTGATGATGACGGGTGATGGTGGTGGTGGTGATGATGACGATGGTGATGATGATGGTGATGATGATGGTGGTGATGGTGATGATGGTGAGGATGATGGTGGTGATGATGATGGTGGTGATGATGATGATGGTGACGATGATGGTGATGATGATGGTGATGATGATGGTGGTGGTGGTGATGATGATGGTGGTGGTGATGATGATGATGGTGACGATGATGGTGATGATGATGGTGATGATGATGGTGATGATGATGATGACGACGGTGATGGCAAGTGATGGGTTTCGTCTGCACTGTTGAGTGTTGCGGCGGGGGGGGGGGGTGCTGATGCCCCCCTCCTCCTCCTCTCCCCCTTGCACCACCCCCCCCCCTCCCCCCCCTCCCCCCGGGCTGCCGCCGTTCGAGTCTTGGGCCTCCCCGCCTCGTGGCTGGCTCTCCGCCGCCTCGCGTTAATCTGCCTCCCACTACCCCCCCCCGTAAACCACCACTCGCGCTGCGGGCGCTGCGGGTACGCCCGCACACCCGGACACGCGCTCGAAAAGTTATCTGCGGCAGGAATTTTGATTTAAAGCTTTCGTGACTGCGGTAATTCATATTCTTGGCTCTTTCGGTAAGGTCACGTTTTATATGTATATTTGTATTTGTGTTATTTTATCGTTTCCCTTCAACGTGACTTTACCGGAAAGAGCTAAGGGTATCTGCGGCTCAGCTCGGCTCGGCTCGGCTCGGATTACGCAGCGAGACGTCACCCTTGATGCGATCGTCGCCAACGTGAAACACCGCCTTGCGTGAGAGCGCGCCGGGTAAATCCTGCCGATGGTGATATTCACGCGTTGATGCCCTGTACAAACAGGGTAGGCGATCCTACCGATGGTGATATTCGCGCGTCGATGCCCTGTACAAACACGGCAGAGGCAGGCGATCCTACCGATGGTGATATTCACGCGTTGATGCCCTGTACAAACAGGGCAGGCGATCCCGCCGATGGTGATATTCGCGCGTTGATGCCCTGTACAAACAGGGCAGGCGATCCTGCCGATGGTGATATTCGCGCGTTGATGCCCTGTACAAACAGGGTAGGCGATCCTACCGATGGTGATATTCGCGCGTCGATGCCCTGTACAAACAGGGCAGGCGATCCTACCGATGGTGATATTCGCGCGTTGATGCCCTGTACAAACATGGCAGGCGATCCTACCGATGGTGATATTCGCGCGTTGATGCCCTGTACAAACACGGCAGGGGCAGGCGATCCCGCCGATGGTGATATTCGCGCGTTGATGCCCTGTACAAACAGGGCAGGCGATCCTACCGATGGTGATATTCACGCGTTGATGCCCTGTACAAACACGGCAGGGGCAGGCGATCCTACCGATGGTGATATTCGCGCGTTGATGCCCTGTACAAACAGGGCAGGCGATCCTACCGATGGTGATATTCACGCGTTGATGCCCTGTACAAACAGGGTAGGCGATCCTGCCGATGGTGATATTCGCGCGTCGATGCCCTGTACAAACACGGCAGGGGCAGGCGATCCTACCGATGGTGATATTTGCGCGTCGATGCCCTGTACAAACACGGCAGGGGCAGGCGATCCTACCGATGGTGATATTCGCGCGTTGATGCCCTGTACAAACAGGGTAGGCGATCCTACCGTTGGTGATATTCGCGCGTTGATGCCCTGTACAAACATGGCAGGCGATCCTACCGATGGTGATATTCGCGCGTTGATGCCCTGTACAAACACGGCAGGGGCAGGCGATCCTACCGATGGTGATATTCGCGCGTTGATGCCCTGTACGAACAGGGCAGGCGATCCCGCCGATTGTGATATTCGCGCGTCGATGCCCCCGGGGGGGCGGACGAGGCCCGCGAAATCATTTGGTCCTCTGGCCCTGCCAAGTCGACCGCGGGCGGGTACTCGAAATTCAATAAATCTTCGGAGCAAACCTGGCCAGGGCGGTCGCGAGGAGCGACAACACCGTCGATACCGGCCAACATCATCACCCGCAAGCCTCGCCAAAGAGAAGCAGTTCCAGCCCATCGCGTTGCGGGGGTGCCGAGTGAATTAAACGTTTGACCGAATGCAACGGGCTAATTTTTAAGTTGGTGAATTTCGCATGGCCCGCGAATGACCATACGTAGATGTCCCAAAGGGCCCTTGGGCAGAGAAAAAGGCTCCCCACCCCCTCGTCTCAAAAACGCCTCTCAAAGCGTCTTCCCTTCCGCCGGAAGCCGCCGCCGCCGCCGCTGCGATTCTGTGTTTTTTTTTAGGTCTTCCAGACGAGTCGCCAATTGGTGGCACAAAAAAACACCGCGGCCGTTGACGCAATCGCCACGAGAAAAAAGTCGCAGGGTGCGGTGAAACGCACGCTGCACCGCAACTTGCGGATTCGGTCTTGCCGAACTGCTGAACGCAAAACGCCCCTTGTGTTGCGGGGATCACCGTCTCGCGAATGAACGAGGCTAGGGGCTGTTTGTGCGCTGGGAGAGGCGTCTCGCGGCCATCATTTGAAACTCTGTGCCACCGCTCTTTCAAGGCGGTGAGGGTTTCATTCATGGGCGGTTCGTGGTTGCACTCACCCGCCCACCTACCCACATACTTACGCATCCACGCACTCACTCACTCACCCACCCATCCACTCACCCATACACTCACCCACTAACCCACCCACTTAACCACTCACCACCCACTTACACACCCACGCACTCACTCACCCAAACACCCACCCACACTCTCACCCACCCAAACACTCACCCACACACTCACCCACTAACCCATCCACTTAACCACTCACCATTCACTTACACACCCACGCACTCACTCACCCAAACACCCACCCACACTCTCACCCACTCACTCACCCAAACACTCACCCACACTCTCACCCACTCACCCACCCACTAACCCACCCACTAACCTACCCACTCACCCACCAACTCACCCACACCTACTCACTCACCCACCTACTCACTCACCCACCTACTCACCCACCCACCTACTCACCCACCCACCCGCTCAACCCACCCACCCACTCACTAACCCACCCACTCACGAACCCACCTACGAGGGGGGCGTGGCCTCAGCGAGGGGGGCGTGGCCTCAGCGAGGGGGGGCGTGTTAGCTGCCTCCCCCCTGGTGCTTTTTCATTGCAGGTTTCAGGACGAGACCAGCGAGCCTAAATATATCTTTATTACACAATACGTGGGAATAAGTTACCCGGAGTATGGGAAGGCGAGGACGTGAAATGAATGGGTCCACGAACATCACGTTGGTGACACGCCGAGATAGTAACGGGCACGGGCTTGTTAGCCCGCGCTCCATATCAAGTTACCGAGGGGTTGCGCAATCAGAGGGGAGGCAGAGCTCGTCGCTGCCTCACCTCCCGTCTCCCCCCTGCGGTATTTGCAGCGGAGCTCCGCAAATTTGTCGACTTGGACTCTAAAAACCGCTCGGAATCGTACGGAAGCGACATTTATAAAACGCAGATCGGTGGGAAAAACATCTTAATATTTATTTTATTTATTCTTAGTTTTTTTTTTACACACACTGTTCGTAACAGATATTTTCATTGGGAGCATGACGGGCGAGGCTTTGCCTCCCCTGACCGCACGTCCCCTCGGTGTAAACGCAACCGAAGAAGGATTGAATCTTCACTCGAAGCTTCAGCGACTTTACCATTTGGTCCTTTCCTCACCAGGCGGTGACAATCGGGGGGCGAGGAAATTCAGGATTTCATTCACCAGGTGGTGACAATCGGGGGGCGAGGAAATTCAGGATTTCATTCACCAGGCGGTGACAATCGGGGGGCTAGGAAATTCAGGATTTCATTCACCAGGTGGTGACAATCGGGGGCAAGGAAATTCAGGATTTCATTCACCAGGTGGTGACAATCGGGGGCGAGGAAATTCAGGATTTCATTCACCAGGTGGTGACAATCGGGGGCGAGGAAATTCAGGATTTCATTCACCAGGTGGTGACAATCGGGGGCGAGCAAATTCAGGATTTCATTCACCAGGTGGTGACAATCGGGGGGCGAGGAAATTCAGGATTTCATTCACCAGGTGGTGACAATCGGGGCGAGGAAATTCAGGATTTCATTCACCAGGTGGTGACAATCGGGGGGCGAGGAAATTCAGGATTTCATTCACCAGGTGGTGACAATCGGGGGCGAGGAAATTCAGGATTTCATTCACCAGGTGGTGACAATCGCGGTGAGGAAATTCAGGATTTTATTCACCAGGTGGTGACAATCGCGGTGAGGAAATTCAGGATTTCATTCACCAGGCGGTGACAATCGGGGGCGAGGAAATTCAGGATTTCATTCACCAGGTGGTGACAATCGGGGCAAGGAAATTCAGGATTTTATTCACCAGGTGGTGACAATCGGGGGCGAGGAAATTCAGGATTTCATTCACCAGGTGGTGACAATCGGGGGCGAGGAAATTCAGGATTTCATTCACCAGGCGGTGACAATCGGGGGCGAGGAAATTCAGGATTTCATTCACCAGGTGGTGACAATCGGGGGCGAGGAAATTCAGGATTTCATTCACCAGGCGGTGACAATCGGGGGGCGAGGAAATTCAGGATTTCATTCACCAGGCGGTGACAATCGGGGGCGAGGAAATTCAGGATTTCATTCACCAGGCGGTGACAATCGCGGTGAGGAAATTTAGGATTTCATTCACCAGGTGGTGACAATCGCGGTGAGGAAATTTAGGATTTCATTCACCAGGTGGTGACAATCGGGGGCGAGGAAATTCAGGATTTTATTCACCAGGTGGTGACAATCGGGGGCGAGGAAATTCAGGATTTCATTCACCAGGTGGTGACAATCGGGGGCGAGGAAATTCAGGATTTCATTCACCAGGTGGTGACAATCGCTGTGAGGAAATTCACGATTTTATTCACCATGTGGTTTTTTTCCAGCTGATGAAGATCGAAAAGTCGCGATTTAAAAAAAAAATTCACTTATACCTACGTTACTTCACTGAAAGAGCCACGTGGTATGATAATAGTGGTTTTCCCCCTTTTATTTTTCTGGCAACAAAACTGAAACCTTTTTGGCAAGGATTCACGTTTACTGCATTAACCACACTACCTGCAGTCGAAATGCAAACAAAAAAAACACTGATAATATGATGATGCATTGTCCTTGAAACTGATTGGTCCACACCAAGGGACGGCTTTCTTTTGAGCCTCGACCCAATTGGTGCTCGACCAGATGACGCCAAAAACAGGGGGAAACCCCCCTATTATTATATTTTGGTGCTGGCAAAGGAGGTCTAATGACGGACCACAGAGTATGTCAAGGAGTATAGTAATAGGTTTTACCCTTTTTAACTGGCACAAAAACTGACACCTTTATACAAGGGGATCGTGTTTGCAATAACCACAACACAAGCAGTCAAAATGCAAACATAAAAAGAGACAACTCTGTTAATAATATGCACTGTCCTTGAATTTGATTGGTCCACACCCCGAGACGGCTTTTTCTTAGAGCCCTTTAGTCTCCACCGGTGTTGGACCAGAAGACGCCAAAAGGCGTACAACTCAAAAACAGCGCACCGTCAGAGTATTGAGGGCTCAGGGTGAGCATTTACATTATGAGACCTCCTTTGCCAGTAACAAGATATAGGAATAGGTTTTACCCTTTTATCTGGCACAAAAACTGACACCTTTATTCAAGGGGATCGTGTTTGCAATAATCGCAACACAAGCAGTCAAAATGCAAACATAAAAAGAGACAACTCTGATGATAATCATATTGGCACTGTCCTTGAATTTGATTGGTCCACACCCCGAGACGGCTTTTTCTTAGAGCCCTTTAGTCTCCACCGGTGTTGGACCAGATGACGCCAAAAGGCGTTACTAGTACGCCAAGGAGGCCTTGAGAAAGCGTTCTAGATTCTGGGGCGGCCGACGATGACGGCCGACCGACCGACGATTGATCAAATAAAAATCGAACGTGCTCCAAATGCTCCCCACAGTGTGGCTAGGGTCAGGTACCCCATGGCTCAGGCGGCGGCTAGCCGCGGGGGGCGGGAACCGGGAAGGCACCGCGCCCGTCACCGTGGGGACGCTGGGAACACCGCCAACGCATCGCCGGCCGGTGGCCTTGCGTGCCCGAGCCGCCCCAGAATCTAGAACGCTTTCTCAAGGCCTCCTTGCCGTACTAGTAACGCCTTTTGGCGTCATCTGGTCCAACACCGGTGGAGACTAAAGGGCTCTAAGAAAAGCCGTCTCTCGGGTGTGGACCAATTAAATTCAAGGAGCCGCCGCCTGAGCCATGCGGACCTGACCCTAGCCACACTGTGGGGAGCATTTGGAGCACGTTCGATTTTTATTTGATCAATGGTCGGTCGGTCGTCATCGTCTGCCGTCATCGACCCACTACTGGATGAAGGCCATCCCAAGAGTGGGTGACTGAGTGAGTGGGTGAGTGACTGAGTGGGTGAGTGACTGAGTGGGTGAGTGACTGAGTGGGTGGGTGACTGAGTGGGTGGGTGACTGAGTGGGTGGGTGACTGAGTGGGTGAGTGACTGAGTGGGTGGGTGAATGAGTGACTGACTGAGTGACTGAGTGACTAAGTGACTGAGTAAGTAACTGAGTGAGTGATTGACTGAGTAAGTGATTGACTAAGTGACTGACTGAGTGAGTGACTGACTGAGTGATTGACTGAGTGAGTGACTGAGTAAGTGATTAAGTAAGTGATTGACTGAGTAAGTGAGTGACTGAGTGATTGACTGAGTGAGTGACTAAGTGATTGAGTGAGTGATTGAGTGAGTGACTGAGTGATTGACTGAGTAAGTGATTGAGTAAGTAAGTGATTGACTGAGTGACTGAGTAAGTGACTGAGTGAGTGACTGAGTAAGTGACTGAGTAAGTAACTGACTGAGTGAGTGAGTGAGCAAGCTCTGCTCATTTCGCTTTCTGTTTCCGCTGTTTCCGCTGCTGCTTCTGCTGCTGCTTCTGCTGCTGCTTCTGCTGCCGCTTCCGCTGGCCTCCGCCCTTGCGACCGCCCCTCCCGGCTGCCCTCAGCGCCACAATCTCCTGCACCTTCCGCTTCGCGTAGCTGCCACACACACAGATAAAGACCCCCCGTGTAGCCTTCACAGACTGTAGGGGCAAGTGCCGTTCGTAGCAGCAGCACGTGTACACACACACACAGAGACAAAGACCCCCCCCGTGTAGCCTTAACAGACTGTAGGGGCAAGTGCTGTTAGTGGTAGCAGCAGCGGCTACACACACCACCGTCACCCACCACCGTCACCACCACCGTTGTCGCCACCACCACCACCGTGGTCACCACCGTCGTCGCCACCGTTGCCGTAACCACCACCGTCACCACCACCGTCACCACCACCACCACCGTCACCACCACCGTCACCGTCACCACCGTCACCACCACCACCGTCACCACCACCACCGTCACCGTCACCACCGTCACCACCACCACCACCGTCACCACCACCGTCACCACCACCACCACCACCGTCACCACCGTCACCACCGTCACCACCACCACCGTCACCACCGTCACCACCACCACCGTCACCACCACCACCGTCACCACCACCACCATCTTCACCACCATCACCACCGTCGCCACCGGCCAGCGGTGGACAGAGCCCGGCCTCCCCACCTGCGCAGCGTGGCGTCCGCCAGCAGCTCCTCCACCAGCGTCCGCTTGCGCTGGCGACGCGGCACCCTCGCGTGGAAGAAGTCGATGGGGTTGTCCACCACCCGTGCCAGCTGGGGGTGGGGTTGGGGTGACCAACGCAGACACGGTTCACGGGAAAAGTAAAAAAAAAAAAAGTTTTTCCACTGCCGCTATCGGAACCAGGCCAGCACGGTTTTGCCGTGAGCGGGAATCGAATTCGGCTCGCCGGGGTTTGTAGCACAGTGCAGCGCTAACCACGACACACGCACAGAGACACGCACAGACAGACACGCACAGAGACACACACAGACACGCAGACAGACACATGCAGTCACGCACACAGAACAGACACACGCACAGAACAGACACACGCACAGAACAGACACACGCACACAGTCACACACACAGAGAGACACAGACACGCACAGACAGACACACACAGAGACACACACAGTCGCAGACAGACACGCACACAGACACGCACACAGACACGCACACAGACACGCGCAGTCACACACACACAGAACAGACACACGCACACAGTCACACCCACAGGTACACGCACAGACAGACGCGCGGACACGCACGCACACGGACACGCACGCACACGGACAGACACGGACACGCGCACACGGACACACGCACACGGACACACACGGACACACGCACACGGACACACGCACACGGACACACACGCTCGCCCTGCCGCGTTCACCTCGAAGTGAGCGGGCGCACCGTCGCGGTCGGCCTTCTTGTAGAAGCGTTTGCTGTCGGCGGCCCCGCGCAGCCGCAGGGCCGCGAAGCCCTGGGCGACCTCCGGCGTCACCTCCGGCGCCGTCATGCCAAACCAGCCGGCGCCCGCGCTGCTCTGGCGCAGCTCCTGCAGGAGGGAGGGGGGGCGTAGTTGGGGTTCACACGCTACCACACGCAGCGCACACACACACCTACACACACACCTACATACACACATACACCTACACACACACCTACATACACCTACACACACACCTACATACACCTACACACACACCTACATACACCTACACACACACCTACACACACACACACACACCTACATACACACACCTACATACACACACCTACACACACACACCTACACACACACACCTACATACACACACCTACATACACACACACACCTACACACACACACCTACATACACCTACATACACCTACACACACACCTACATACACCTACACACACACCTACATACACCTACACACACACCTACATACACCTACACACACACCTACATACACCTACACACACACCTACATACACCTACACACACACCTACATACACCTACACACACCTACACACACCTACATACACACCTACACCTACATACACACCTACACCTACATACACACACCTACATACACACACCTACACACACCTACATACACACACCTACATACACACACCTACATACACACACCTACATACACACACCTACATCTACATACACACACCTACACCTACATACACACACCTACACCTACATACACACACCTACACCTACATACACACACCTACACCTACATACACACACCTACACCTACATACACACACCTACACCTACATACACACACCTACACCTACATACACACACCTACACCTACATACACACTCCTACACCTACATACACACTCCTACACCTACATACACACACCTACACCTACATACACACACCTACACCTACATACACACACCTACACCTACATACACACACCTACACCTACATACACACACCTACACCTACATACACACACCTACACCTACATACACACACCTACACCTACATACACACACCTACACCTACATACACACACCTACACCTACATACACACACCTACACCTACATACACACACCTACACCTACATACACACACCTACACCTACATACACACACCTACACCTACATACACACACCTACACCTACATACACACACCTACACCTACATACACACACCTACACCTACATACACACACCTACACCTACATACACACACCTACACCTACATACACACACCTACACCTACATACACACACCTACACCTACATACACACACCTACACCTACATACACACACCTACACCTACATACACACACCTACACCTACATACACACACCTACACCTACATACACACACCTACACCTACATACACACACCTACACCTACATACACACACCTACACCTACATACACACACCTACACCTACATACACACACCTACACCTACATACACACACCTACACCTACATACACACACCTACACCTACATACACACACCTACACCTACATACACACACCTACACCTACATACACACACCTACACCTACATACACACACCTACACCTACATACACACACCTACACCTACATACACACACCTACACCTACATACACACACCTACACCTACATACACACACCTACATACACACACCTACACCTACATACACACACCTACACCTACATACACACACCTACACCTACATACACACACCTACACCTACATACACACACCTACACCTACATACACACACCTACACCTACATACACACACCTACACCTACATACACACACCTACACCTACACCCACACACCTACACACACACACCTACACCTACATACACACACCTACACCTACATACACACACCTACACCTACATACACACACCTACACCTACATACACACACCTACACCTACATACACACACCTACATACACACACCTACATACACACACCTACATACACACACCTACATACACACACCTACATACACACACCTACATACACACACCTACATACACACACCTACACACACCTACACATACACACACCTACACATACACACACCTACACATACACACACCTACACATACACACACCTACATACACACACCTACATACACACACCTACATACACCTACACACACACCTACATACGCCTACACACACACCTACACACACCTACACACACACCTACACACACCTACACACACACCTACACACACCTACTTACATACACCTACACACACCTACATACACACCTACACACACACACCTACATACACACCTACATACACACCTACACACACACCTACATACACACCTACACACACACCTACACACACACCTACACACACACCTACACACACACACCTACACACACACCTACATACACACACACATTATGCTTTGGGGGTGTTTTTCTGCTAAGGGGACAGGAAAACTTCACCGCATCAAAGGGACGATGGACGGGGCCATGTACCGTCAAATCTTGGGTGAGAACCTCCTTCCCTCAGGCAGGGCATTGAAAATGGGTCGTGGATGGGTATTCCAGCATGACAATGACCCAAAACACTCGGCCAAGGCAACAAAGGAGTGGCTCAAGAAGAAGCACATTAAGGTCCTGGAGTGGCCTAGCCAGTCTCCAGACCTTAATCCCATTGAAAATCTGTGGAGGGAGCTGAAGGTTCGAGTTTCCAAACGTCATCCTCGAAACCTTAATGACTTGGAGAAGATCTGCAAAGAGGAGTGGGACAAATTCCCTCCTGAGATGTGTGCAAACCTGGTGGCCAACTACAAGAAACGTCTGACCTCTGTGATTGCCAACAAGGGTTTTGCAACCAAGTACTAAGTCATGTTTTGCAGAGGGGTTAAATACTTATTTCCCTCCTTAAAATGCAAATCAATTCATAACATTTTTGACATGCGTTTTTCTGGATGTTTTTGTTATTCTGTCTCTCAATGTTCAAATAAACCTACCATTAAAATTATAGACTGATAATTTCTTTGTCAGTGGGCAAACGTACAAAATCAGCAGGGGATCAAATACTTTTTCCCCTCACTGTAGGTGTGTGTGTATGTGTGTGGGTATAGGTGTGTATGTGTATGTAGGTGTGTGTGTGTAGGTGTGTGTGTATGTAGGTGTGTGTGTATGTAGGTGTGTGTGTGTAGGTGTGTGTGTATGTAGGTGTGTGTATGTAGGTGTGTGTATGTAGGTGTGTGTGTATGTAGGTGTGGTGTGTCTGGTGTGTGTGTGTAGGTGTGTGTGTAGGTGTGTATGTAGGTGTGTATGTAGGTGTGGTGTGTAGGTGTGTCTGTGTGTGTGTGTGTAAGTATTAGTTAGATATTTTAGGCGTGGTTTGGTGGTAAAATTTTGAAGGTGGAGGGGTTACCAGCCCCTCGCACCTGTCCAGAGCCCCCGTTTAGCCCCTGTGGTGGTCACATTATTTAATATCTATTTTGACCACGTAGTTCGTGAAGCCTTCAATAGCTGTACCGGGGGAATCTCCATTTGGTACAGATATAATGGGAGGCTGATCGATGCCCGGATGCGGTCAAGGGATGGCTCCCTATTGCTCAACCACGTTATGTATGCCGGTGATTTGGTAATAGCTGCTCAGTCAGAGGAGGAGTTGGAGACGCTGCTGCTGAGACTGGAGCGTGCCACTAAGAGATGGGGCCTTACCATCAGCCCCACCAAAACTAAGCACCTGCCTGGGTATTTTGTACCATCGGACACTCAACCCCCACAACTCCCAATCGGTGATGGGGCAGTTGTGGAGAGAGTGGAGAGTTTCCCATACCTGGGCAGTGTGCTTATGACTGGCTCCAGTTTAACAGCAGAGGTCTCACTCCGAATCAGTCGAGCGGCAATATCTTTTCATCGGTTGCGTAACGCTGTATGGAAGCTACCTGGTCTGTCGCTCCGCACTAAGCTTCAGGTCTTCTCGGCCACGGTCATTCCCTCCCTTCTCTACGCTTGCGAAACGTGGACCCCCCTAATGGAACATCTTCGCCGGTTAGAAACATTTAGGCTGGTCTGCCTACGATCCATCCTGGGTTTAACCAGACTGGATTGTGTGAGGAGCTCACAAATCCTTGAAAGATCTGGGCAGGGTCCCATCGGTGAGCTCCTCCGGCAGGCAAGGCTGCGATGGCTGGGTCATGTAGCCCGCATGCCCAGCCACCGCATGCCGAAACAGCTTTTGTTTGGCCGGATTGAGGGGGCTAAGCGGGCGCGGCACGGGCTAGAGAAGAGATGGAGTGATGTGGTACAGGAGGACGTGGAGCTGAGTGGACTTGCCGATGACTGGTACCAGCGGTGTCAAGATCGGCCTCTGTGGAGGAGGCTCGTGAAGGATGCTACTGGGCAGTTGGAGGCAGTCGCCCTCCAACAACAACGGAGGGCGGAGGAGCGACGCTCACAACAACGAGCGGAGCGCCGGGTGGCTAAAGCACAGCAGGTTGGCACAGTAGGGGGCACAGGTGGTGCATCAGCCAGTCATCTCAGTCAGTCGACCCGTGGCACCTGGGTCTGCCCCGTGACCTCCTGCCAGCGGGCGTTCGACACTTCACGTGGCCTCAGGGTGCACATAGCCTGGCACAAGCATCGTGGTGACGTCACCGCCACTTAGTGGCGAATGGCGGTTGTTGTTGTTGTTGTATGTGTGTGTGTATGTGTATGTGTGTGTATGTGTGTGTGTATGTGTATGTGTGTGTATGTGTGTGTGTATGTGTGTGTATGTGTGTATGTGTATGTATGTGTGTGTGTACGTGTGTGTGTGTGTGTACGTGTGTGTATGTGTGTGTGTGTGCTCACCCTGCGCTTCTTCTTCGCTTGCCGCTCACCCGCTGCCATCGGTAGCGCCGGCCTCTTCTCCACTCCGCCGGACAGGATGCTTCGCGACAACAGCTGTAGAGACAGCGAGCCTTAGTCTGGCTCAGTGAGCCTCCCACTGAACCCTGTGAGAGCCTTAGTCTGGCTCAGTGAGCCTCTCACTGAACCCTGTGGGAGCCTTAGTCTGGCTCAATCAGCCTCTCACTGAACCCTGTGGGAGCCTTAGTCTGGCTCAGTGAGCCTCTCACTGAACCCTGTGGGGGCCTTAGTCTGGCTCAGTGAGCCTCCCACCGAACCCTGTGGGAGCCTTAGTCTGGCTCAGTGAGCCTCTCACCGAACCCTGTGGGAGCCTTAGTCTGGCTCAGTGAGCCTCCCACTGAACCCTGTGGGGGCCTTAGTCTGGCTCAGTGAGCCTCCCACTGAACCCTGTGGGAGCCTTAGTCTGGCTCAGTGAGCCTCTCACCGAACCCTGTGGGAGCCTTAGTCTGGCTCAGTGAGCCTCCCACTGAACCCTGTGGGGGCCTTAGTCTGGCTCAGTGAGCCTCCCACTGAACCCTGTGGGAGCCTTAGTCTGGCTCAGTGAGCCTCCCACTGAACCCTGTGGGAGCCTTAGTCTGGCTCAGTGAGCCTCTCACCGAACCCTGTGGGAGCCTTAGTCTGGCTCAGTGAGCCTCCCACTGAACCCTGTGGGGGCCTTAGTCTGGCTCAGTGAGCCTCCCACTGAACCCTGTGGGAGCCTTAGTCTGGCTCAGTGAGCCTCCCACTGAACCCTGTGGGGGCCTTAGTCTGGCTCAGTGAGCCTCCCACTGAACCCTGTGGGGGCCTTAGTCTGGCTCAGTGAGCCTCCCACTGAACCCTGTGGGAGCCTTAGTCTGGCTCAGTGAGCCTCCCACCGAACCCTGTGGGAGCCTTAGTCTGGCTCAGTGAGCCTCCCACTGAACCCTGTGGGAGCCTTAGTTTGGCTCAGTGAGCCTCTCACTGAACCCTGTGGGGGCCTTAGTCTGGCTCAGTCAGCCTCCCACTGAACCCTGTGGGAGCCTTAGTCTGGCTCAGTGAGCCTCTCACTGAACCCTGTGGGAGCCTTAGTCTGGCTCAGTGAGCCTCCCACTGAACCCTGTGGGAGCCTTAGTCTGGCTCAGTGAGCCTCCCACTGAACCCTGTGAGAGCCTTAGTCTGGCTCAGTGAGCCTCCCACTGAACCCTGTGGGAGCCTTAGTCTGGCTCAGTGAGCCTCTCACTGAACCCTGTGGGAGCCTTAGTCTGGCTCAGTGAGCCTCCCACTGAACCCTGTGAGAGCCTTAGTCTGGCTCAGTGAGCCTCCCACTGAACCCTGTGGGGGCCTTAGTCTGGCTCAGTGAGCCTCCCACTGAACCCTGTGGGGGCCTTAGTCTGGCTCAGTGAGCCTCTCACTGAACCCTGTGGGAGCCTTAGTCTGGCTCAGTGAGCCTCCCACTGAACCCTGTGGGGGCCTTAGTCTGGCTCAGTGAGCCTCTCACTGAACCCTGTGGGAGCCTTAGTCTGGCTCAGTGAGCCTCCCACTGAACCCTGTGGGAGCCTTAGTCTGGCTCAATCAGCCTCTCACTGAACCCTGTGGGAGCCTTAGCCCGGCTCAATCAGCCTCTCATTGAACCCTGTGGGAGCCTTAGTCTGGCTCAGTCAGCCTCTCACTGAACCCTGTGGGGGCCTTAGTCTGGCTCAGTCAGCCTCCCACTGAACCCTGTGGGAGCCTTAGTCTGGCTCAGTGAGCCTCTCACTGAACCCTGTGGGAGCCTTAGTCTGGCTCAGTGAGCCTCCCACTGAACCCTGTGGGAGCCTTAGTCTGGCTCAGTGAGCCTCTCACTGAACCCTGTGGGGGCCTTAGCCTGGCTCAGTGAGCCTCTCACTGAACCCTGTGGGAGCCTTAGCCTGGCTCAGTGAGCCTCCCACTGAACCCTGTGGGAGCCTTAGTCTGGCTCAGTGAGCCTCTCACTGAACCCTGTGGGAGCCTTAGTCTGGCTCAGTGAGCCTGGGGGGAGCCTTAGTCTGGTTCACACACACATAGACACACACACGCACAAAGACACACACAGACAGACACACACAGAGACACACAGACAGAGACACACAGAGACACACAGACAGAGACACACACAGAGACACACACGCAGAGACACACACAGACACACAGAGACACACACAGACACACAAACAAAGACACAGACACACACACAGACACACAAACAAAGACACAGACACACACACAGACACACACAGACACACACACACAGAGACAAAAACATACACACAGACACACACATAGACACACAGATACACACAAACGCACACACACACAGACACACACACACAGAGACACACACACACACAGACACACAGAGACACACACAGAGACACACAGAGACAAACACAAACAGACACACAAACACACACACAGACACACACAGACACACACACAGACACACACACACAGAGACACACACACAGACACACACAGACACAGAGACACACACACAGACACACATAGACACACAGAGACACACAGAGACACACACACACAGACACACACACAGACACACACACACACACTCACCGAGTCTGTGAGTGCCGGGCGCACTGTGTGTTTGCTGGAGGCTCCACCCAGGTAGGATCCTCCATACTTGAACAGCTCAATGCCAGGGTCCAGACTGTGAACAGACACAGACAAAGATCCCCCGTGTAGCCTGTTACAGACTGTTGGGGCAAGTGCTGCTTGTCGTGAGCAGCCCCTCCCCCTCCCCCCCCCTCCTCCACCCCCCCAACCCCCCCCCCCCTCACCTCTGCACCTTGACCTTCTTCTTCATCCCCTTGCTCATGAAGGCCGCCCTCTTCCTCAGCAGCCTCCTCACCTCCTCCTCCTCCTCCTCCACCACCACCACCCCCTGCCCCTCCTCCTCCACCACCTCCTCCTCCTCCTCCTCCTCGTCGTCGCCGGCGGTGACGTCGCCGCCGCCCCCGTGGCCGGGCGTGCGGTCGATGACGAACGCCGCTCGCCCCTGGTGCTCGCCGCCACCACCACCACCACCTCGTCCACCACCACCTCGTCCACCATCACCACCTCGTCCACCACCTCCATCATCACCACCACCTCGTCCACCATCACCATCACCACCACCACCTCGTCCACCACCACCACCACCACGCTCCTGGCGCTCGCCGCCGCCGAGGTCGGGGGGGGGCGACTCCGGCCTCCGACGAGGTGGGGTTCACCTCGTCGTCATCGTCGTCATCGTCGTCGTCATGGTGATCGTCGTCATGGTGATCGTCAACCAGCAGTTTCAAACCCTCGACCTTCCGTGTCCCAACCATCGGCCGCGGTGTCTTCCTCTCCACCACCTCCTCCTCCTCCTCCACCTCCTCCACCTCCTCCTCCTCCTCCTCCACCTCCTCCACCTCCTCCTCCTTGCCGCCGTCGTCGCCGCGGCCGGGCGTGCGGTCGATGGCGAAGAGGAGATTGGCGGCGTCGTCATCACCGTCGTCGTTATCGCCGTCGTCATCAACGTCGTCATCAACGTCGTCATCGCCGTCGTCATCACTGACGTCATCATGATCACCATCGTCATCACTGACGTCATCACTGTCGTCGTCGTCGTCACTGTCGAGGAGCTCCGGACGACGGAGCTCCGACGGCTTCCTCCTCGTCACGAGTCTCTTGGCTCCGAGCTTCGGCGCCGGCTTGCTCCTCCTCACCTCGTCCACCTCTTCCGAAGCCGCCCGGTCGGCACGGGGGGGCAGCTGCGGTGAATGGAACGATGGGGAGGGGGGGCGTTAACTGGCGTGGACGTGTCCTCATCTCCCCCTCGCTCGCTCGCCCGTCCACTCGCTCACCCGCTCACTCACTCGTCCACCCGCTCGCTCGCCCGTCCACTCGCTCGTCCGGCCACTCGCTCGTCCACGCACTCACTCGTCCGGCCACTCGCTCGTCCACCCGCTCGCTCGTCCACCCGCTCGCTCGCCCGTCCACTCGCTCGTCCGCCCACTCGCTCGTCCAATCACTCGCTCGTCCGGCCACTCGCTCGTCCACCCACTCGCTCGTCCACCCACTCGCTCGCCCGTCCACTCGCTCGCCCGTCCACTCGCTCGTCCAATCACTCGCTCGTCCGGCCACTCACTCGTCCGGCCACTCGCTCGTCCAATCACTCGCTCGTCCGGCCACTCGCTCGTCCAATCACTCGCTCGTCCGGCCACTCACTCGTCCAATCACTCGCTCGTCCACCCGCTCGCTCGCCCGTCCACTCGCTCGTCCGCCCACTCGCTCGTCCAATCACTCGCTCGTCCGGCCACTCACTCGTCCAATCACTCGCTCGTCCGGCCACTCACTCGTCCAATCACTCGCTCGTCCGGCCACTCACTCGTCCGGCCACTCGCTCGTCCACGCACTCGCTCGTCCGGCCACTCGCTCGTCCACCCACTCACTCGTCCACCCGCTCGCTCGTCCACCCGCTCGCTCGTCCGCCCACTCGCTCGTCCGGCCACTCACTCGTCCACGCACTCATCAGTCTAGCCACTCACTCGTCCGGTCACTCGCTCGTCCACCCACTCGCTCGTCCACCCACTCGCTCGTCCACCCACTCGCTCGTCCACCCACTCGCTCGTCCACCCACTCGTCCAGCCCGCTCACTCACTCGTCCGGCCACTCACTCGTGAACCCACTCGCTCGTCCACCCACTCGCTCGTCCACCCACTCGCTCGTCCACCCACTCGCTCGTCCACCCACTCGCTCGTCCACCCACTCGCTCGTCCACCCACTCGCTCGTCCACCCACTCGTCCAGCCCGCTCACTCACTCGTCCGGCCACTCACTCGTGAACCCACTCGCTCGTCCGCTCACTCACTCGTCCGCCCACTCGCTCGGCCACTCGCTCGTCCGCTCACTCACTCGTCCACCCGCTAACTCGTCCACCCGCTAACTCGTCCACCCGCTAACTCGTCCACCCACTCGCTCGTCCGGCCACTCGCTCGTCCGCCCGCTCGTCCGCCCACTCGCTCGTCCAGCCACTCACTCGTCCACCCACCACACTCGTTCAATCACTCATTCGTCCACCCACTCACTCGTCCACCCACTCACTCGTCCACCCACTCACTCGTCCACCCACTCACTCGTCCACCCACTCACTCGTCCACCCACTCACTCGTCCACCCACTCACTCGTCCACCCACTCACTCGTCCACCCACTCACTCGTCCACCCACTCACTCGTCCACCCATTCACTCGTCCACCCACTCATTCGTCCACTCATTCATCCACCCATCCACTCATTCATTCATCCACTAAACACTACACTCTTATATACTACACTACATTTTACACAAAACTATACACTACACCGGTGGTTCTTAACCTTTTACTGCAGCCTTTGCAACACCCTCTTGGTTCACGATCGTGAAACAACGTGCAATGTTAAGAACACAAACACTACACAACTATATACTACACTATATACTACTATACACTACACTATACACTACACTATATACTACTATACACTACACTACTCTACTACACACACTACTACACACTATACTATACACTACTACTATACACTACACAATAAACTACACTATACACTACATTGCTATACACTACACTACTAAACACTACACACTACTACACTATACTATACACTACACTATACACTACACTCTACACACACTACACTACAACACACTACACTACTATACACTACACTACTATACACTACACTATGCGCTACACCACTATGCGCTACACTACTATACGCTACACTACTATACGCTACACTACTATACGCTACACTACTATACGCTACACTACTATACACTACACTACTATACACTACACTACTATACACTACACTACTATACACTACACACTACACTACTACACTACTATACACTACACTATACACTATACTATACACTACTATACACGCTACACACACATATAGTGCAAGCACAAACAGAACAGCGTACACGTACAGTACGCACTGCACAAACAGTACGCACTGTCTGCACTGTACACACTGTCCGCACCGCGCGTACAGTGCGCGGATCGCGCCGTGAGCAGAGTGCCCGCCGCAGAGCGCACTGTACGTACAGTTCACTCCGCCTGTACTGTATGTACAGTACGCACGCACACAATGCACCGAATTAACGCGCGCGACTCGCCTGGTCGCGAGACGCTGCCGCCTCGACTCCAACTTCGCCTCCTCCACCTCCTCCTCCTCCACCTCCTCCGCCTCCTCCACCTCCTCCGCCTCCTCCGCCTCCTCCTCCTCCACCGCCTCCATCGCTACCGATGCCGCGGCCTCCTCCGCCCCCGCGCGACTGCGCGCGCGTTACCACCATGGCGCTCGACCCACGAGGGGAAACCACCAACACCAAACACCACCAAACACCACCACCACCAACACAACCAACACCAAACACCAACACCACCACCACCACCAAACACCACCAAACACCAACACTACCAAACACCACCACCACTACCACGCGGCACCACCACCACTACCAAACACCACCACCACCAAACACCACCACCAAACACCACAACCAAACACCACAACCACGCGGCACCACCACCACCACGTGTGTGAGAGTGCGAGGCTGTTGGGCAGGCGGTGATTTCACTTCTTTCCGGTGGCAACGTCACTTCCGCCCCTGCACGGTCGCGTCCCCCTTACGCCACCGTGACGTCACGTCGCCAGCTTCCGATCGAGAGCGCGCAATTACGTCATTTTCGCGCCCCCTCCCCCTCTGTGCCCCCCTCCCCCCCCCGTGCCCCCCTCCCCCCCCCGTGCCCCCCTCCCCCCCCCCGTGCCCCCCCCCCCCCGTGCCCCCCCCGTGCCCCCCCCGTGCCCCCCATCCACCACCGCCGACGCCGTTGCCCAAGGCGTCAAATTGTTTTTATTACCGCTGCGTGGCGTCACGTCACCACTTCCGTTTTCCTACCTAGCGTCACTTCCGTCCTCCCCCCACCATCACTTGGCGGCCGCCGCCACTTCCGTTTCCCCAGCCAACGTCACTTCCGCTTTACCCCCACCAACGCCCATGACAGCGACCCCGGTTGCCATGACGTAAAATAATCTCAGTTGCCTGCCGCGTGACGTCACGTGACCACTTCCGTTACCCCCGCAAGCGTCACTTCCGTCCTCCCGTGACAGCGATGGCGGCATCGACCATCGCCGCAGCGGTCGCCACGGGCGACGCCGCCGCCGCCGCGGTTGCCACGGGCGACGCCGCCGCCGCGGTTGCCACGGGCGACGCCGCCGCCGCGGTTGCCACGGGCGACGCCGCCGCCGCGGTTGCCACGGGCGACGCCGCCGCCGCTCTTGCCCCTGGGGAGAAGTCTGCGATGCAGAGGGCCACGGTGAGTTCGCCTGGCCCTGCGGTGAGCTCGAAGAGCTCCACGTTCATGCCCTGCACAACACGCGACTGTACACTACACTATACACTACACTATACACTACACTATACTACTACACTATACACTACACTACTATACACTACACTATACTACTACACTATACACTACACTACTATACACTACACTACTATACACTACACTACTATACACTACACTATACACTACACTATACTACTACACTATACACTACACTATACACTACTACTACACTATACTACTACACGATACACTACTACTACACTATACTACTACACTACACTATACACTACACTATACACTACACTATACACTACACTATACACTACATTATACACTACACTATACATTACACTACTATACACTACACTACTACTACACTATACACTACTATACACTACACTATACTACTACACTACTATACACTACACTACTATACACTACACTACTATACTACTATACACTACTATACACTACACTACTATACACTATACTACTATACACTACACTACTATACTACTACACTATACTACTACACTACACTATACACTACACTATACTACTATACACTACACTACTATACACTACACTACTATACACTACACTACTATACACTACACTACTATACACTACACTACTGTAGTGGGTTCCAGGACACGGAGACGGCAGAATAGAAGCAGCACTATTTATTTAAACCTTAACAAGGGTTACACTAGAAGGGGTAGCGGCCCCTCCACCCGTATAACTCAGGAACACACCCCAGGCTCTCTAGCCTAAGCTGTAGGCTCCCAGTTCCTCCTGGTAGGGCTCTAAGGGAGGCTATCAGATCACCTGGCCCTGGTTAGGCACAGATCTCGGCACCCCGCCGACCAGACCGGCCCTTAGAAGGACTCTGACTCTGGGGCTCTGGGGCCGCACCACTGGCTTGCTGTGCCGGTCCTGAAAGGGGCAGCGGTCACAGGAGTCCCAGGGTCTCGCCTAGCCGGCCTTCTTTCTTCACTGGTTGCTTCAGCCTCGGGCCCCACACTCTGCCCCGAGCTCCCTGGCTCCCCCCCCCACACTTTATACCCACTGGAGCCTTAGCGGACGTTGTTGTAGCCACCAAGGTGTGGGTGAACCACACCTTCCCGTGCCATGTGTTTATTCCCCATAGCACCCCTACACTACTATACACTACACTACTACACTATACACTACACTAATATACACTACACTAATATACACTACACTACTATACGCTACACTACTATACACTACACTACTACACACTACACTACACTATACACTACACTAATATACACTACACTAATATACATTACACTACTATACACTACACTACTACACACTACACTATACACTACTACACACTACACTATACACTACTACACTATACACTTCACTACTACACACTACACTATACACTACACTACTATACACTACACTACTACACACTACACACTACACTACACTACTACACACTACACCATACCTTATTAACCCCTTATCAGTGCCCTACCTTATTACAGACCAATTCAGACCTCATCGGTCACCACCCATGGTGCCCCTTATACAGCTCGATCTTCATCCTACAAAGCCCCGACATCGCAGGGGGAGAAACACAGCCACGTAGACGCATCATTAATTTGAGTTTCGCCCCTGCCGAAACGGGCTGTTAACGCCCTGTGGACCTGACTTACACTAAAAGTTTTCCCCCCGCGCGAGCATACGCTGCAAAACCGTGACGGGCTTGACAGCAGAACCGGTAACCGTTTTGCGCCGGTTAGAAACGTTCGAGAGCGAGGGAGGGACAATTTTGTCTCCACCGTCGGCTGCCTAACCCTGCCGCGTGGAAGCTGCCCGGTCTGTCGCGTCCCGCACAAAGCTTCGGGTCTTCTCGGCCCGCGGATACATGCCCTGACTTCTCTACGCGAGCGGGTGTGCCTATAGGAGCCGCCATCGCCGCTGCTGCTGCTGCTACTCACAGGCCACTTGCCCCTACAGCCCTGCTAGAGGCTACACGGGGGACCTTTGTCTGTGTGTCTACAGGGGGCAGCTACTGCTACTCACAGCACTTGCCCCTACAGTCTGTCCAAGGCTACACGGGGCACCTTTGTCTGTGTGTCTATAGACCACTGCTGCTGCTACTCACAGCACTTGCCCCTAAAACCCGGGTAGAGGCTACACGGGGGACCTTTGTGTGTCTACAGGGGGCAGCTACTGCTACTCACAGCACTTGCCCCTTCAGTCTGTCCAAGGCTACACGGGGGACCTTTGTCTGTGTGTCTATAGGGCACTGCTGCTGCTACTCACAGCACTTGCCCCTACAGCTTGCTAGAGGCTACACGGGGGACCTTTGTCTGTGTGTCTATAGGGGCTGCTACTCACAGCACTTGCTCCTACAGTCTGTCCAAGGCTACACGGGGGACCTTTGTCTGTGTGTCTACAGGGCACTGCTGCTGCTACTCACAGCACTTGCCCCTACAGCCCTGCTAGAGGCTACACGGGGGACCTTTGTCTGTGTGTCTATAGTAGCTGCTGCTGCTACTCACAGCACTTGCCCCTACAGCCCTGCTAGAGGCTACACGGGGCACCTTTGTCTGTGTGTCTATAGGGCACTGCTGCTGCTACTCACAGCACTTGCCCCTACAGCTTGCTAGAGGCTACACGGGGGACCTTTGTCTGTGTGTCTATAGGGGCTGCTACTCACAGCACTTGCTCCTACAGTCTGTCCAAGGCTACACGGGGGACCTTTGTCTGTGTGTCTACAGGGCACTGCTGCTGCTACTCACAGCACTTGCCCCTACAGCCCTGCTAGAGGCTACACGGGGGACCTTTGTCTGTGTGTCTACAGGGCACTGCTGCTGCTACTAACAGCACTTGCCCCTACAGCCCTGCTAGAGGCTACACGGGGGACCTTTGTCTGTGTGTCTATAGTAGCTGCTGCTGCTACTCACAGCACTTGCCCCTACAGCCCTGCTAGAGGCTACACGGGGCACCTTTGTCTGTGTGTCTACAGGGCACTGCTGCTGCTACTAACAGCACTTGCCCCTACAGCCCTGCTAGAGGCTACACGGGGGACCTTTGTCTGTGTGTCTATAGGGCACTGCTGCTGCTACTCACAGCACTTGCCCCTACAGCTTGCTAGAGGCTACACGGGGGACCTTTGTCTGTGTGTCTATAGGGGCTGCTACTCACAGCACTTGCTCCTACAGTCTGTCCAAGGCTACACGGGGGACCTTTGTCTGTGTGTCTACAGAGGCGCTGCTGCTGCTACTCACAGAACTTGCCCCTACAGCCCTGCTAGAGGCTACACGGGGGACCTTTGTCTGTGTTGCAGGAGGAGGTGGAGGCTCTGTACGCGTTCCGGGACCGCTACTTTGAGCAGCACGGCCTTCACGAAGCGGGGCTCAAGGGCAGCCGCGTGGAATCGCGCAGGACGGAGGCCCTGCGCCTTCTGGCGGAGCTCGAAGGTTCGAGTCCCGGACGGGGGTGTGTGGGGTGTTGTTGTTGTTGTGCGTGCGGGAGCATCCTGCGGCGGCGGCTAGCGGCTTTGCCGGGCGCTCGCTCGCTCGCTCGAAACGCCACTCATCCAGTGACTCGGTCATCTCACTCGCTCGCTCAGGCACGCAGTCATCCACGCATTCAGTCGCTCATCCACTTATTCAGTCGCTCATCCACGCATTCAGTCGCTCATCCACTCACTCACTCACTCGCTCATCCACTCACTCACTCGCTCATCCACTCACTCACTCGCTCATCCACTCACTCACTCACTCACCCATCTACTCACTCACTCGCTCAATCACTCACTCATCCACTCACCTACTCACTCACTCGCTCATCCACTCACTCACTCACCCATCTACTCACTAACTCGCTCAATCACTCACTCATCCACTCACCTACTCACTCATCCACTCACTCGCTCAATCACTCGCTCATCCACTCACTCGCTCAGGCACGCACTCATCCACGCATTCAGTCGCTCATCCACTCACTCGCTCATCCACTCACTCGCTCATCCACGCATTCGCTCGCTCATCCATTCACTCACCCATCCACTCACTCACTCGCTCAATCACTCACTCATCCACTCACCTACTCACTCATCCACTCACTCGCTCAATCACTCGCTCATCCACTCACTCGCTCAGGCACACACTCATCCACGCATTCAGTCGCTCATCCACTCACTCGCTCATCCATGCACTCGCTCATCCACTCACTCACTCATCCACTCACTCGCTTATCCACTCACTCACTCATCCACTCACTCACTCGCTCAATCACTCACTCATCCACTCACCTACTCACTCATCCACTCACTCGCTCAATCACTCGCTCATCCACTCACTCGCTCAGGCACACACTCATCCACGCATTCAGTCGCTCATCCACTCACTCGCTCATCCACTCACTCGCTCATCCACGCACTCGCTCATCCACTCACTCACTCATCCACTCACTCGCTCATCCACTCACTCGCTCATCCACTCACTCGCTCATCCACTCACTCGCTCATCCACTCACTCACTCATCCACTCACTCACTCGCTCAATCACTCACTCATCCACTCACCTACTCACCCATCCACTCACTCGCTCATCCACTCACTCGCTCATCCACTCACTCGCTCATCCACTCACTCGCTCATCCACTCACTCATCCACTCACTCACTCGCTCAATCACTCACTCATCCACTCACCTACTCACCCATCCACTCACTCGCTCATCCACTCATTCGCCTCGCACGCCTGTGTGTGTGTGTGTACGTTGAACTTCTTTTTCACCGTACGTAGCCAACCGTGCTAATCAGAGGTGCGGTGGAAGGACAACAAACTATGGGTCTCTGTGTGAGTAGTCTGTGGGTCTCTACTGTGTGAGTAGTCTATGGGTCTCTGTGTGAGTAGTCTGTGGGTCTCTACTGTGTGAGTAGTCTGTGGGTCTCTACTGTGTGAGTAGTCTGTGGGTCTCTACTGTGTGAGTAGTCTGTGGGTCTCTACTGTGTGAGTAGTCTGTGGGTCTCTACTGTGTGAGTAGTCTGTGGGTCTCTACTGTGTGAGTAGTCTGTGGGTCTCTGTGTGAGTAGTCTATGGGTCTCTACTGTGTGAGTAGTCTGTGGGTCTCTACTGTGTGAGTAGTCTGTGGGTCTCTACTGTGTGAGTAGTCTGTGGGTCTCTACTGTGTGAGTAGTCTGTGGGTCTCTACTGTGTGAGTAGTCTGTGGGTCTCTACTGTGTGAGTAGTCTGTGGGTCTCTACTGTGTGAGTAGTCTGTGGGTCTCTACTGTGTGAGTAGTCTATGGGTCTCTACTGTGTGAGTAGTCTATGGGTCTCTACTGTGTGAGTAGTCTGTGGGTCTCTACTGTGTGAGTAGTCTGTGGGTCTCTACTGTGTGAGTAGTCTGTGGGTCTCTACTTTGTGAGTAGTCTATGGGTCTCTACTGTGTGAGTAGTCTGTGGGTCTCTACTGTGTGAGTAGTCTGTGGGTCTCTGAGTAGTCTGTGGGTCTCTACTGTGTGAGTAGTCTGTGGGTCTCTACTGTGTGAGTAGTCTGTGGGTCTCTACTGTGTGAGTAGTCTATGGGTCTCTACTGTGTGAGTAGTCTGTGGGTCTCTACTGTGTGAGTAGTCTGTGGGTCTCTACTGTGTGAGTAGTCTGTGGGTCTCTACTGTGTGAGTAGTCTGTGGGTCTCTCTACTGTGTGAGTAGTCTGTGGGTCTCTGAGTAGTCTATGGGTCTCTGAGTAGTCTGTGGGTCTCTGAGTAGTCTATGGGTCTCTGAGTAGTCTGTGGGTCTCTGAGTAGTCTGTGGGTCTCTGAGTAGTCTGTGGGTCTCTGAGTAGTCTGTGGGTCTCTGTGTGAGTAGTCTATGGGTCTCTGAGTAGTCTATGGGTCTCTGAGTAGTCTATGGGTCTCTGAGTAGTCTGTGGGTCTCTGAGTAGTCTGTGGGTCTCTGAGTAGTCTGTGGGTCTCTCTACTGTGTGAGTAGTCTGTGGGTCTCTGAGTAGTCTGTGGGTCTCTGAGTAGTCTGTGGGTCTCTGAGTAGTCTGTGGGTCTCTACTGTGTGAGTAGTCTGTGGGTCTCTACTGTGTGAGTAGTCTGTGGGTCTCTACTGTGTGAGTAGTCTGTGGGTCTCTGAGTAGTCTGTGGGTCTCTGAGTAGTCTGTGGGTCTCTCTACTGTGTGCACCTCGCCCGCCCATTGCTCACCGCCTCCCCCTGCCCTTCGCCGGACCCCAGCGGAGTGCGGTGACCGTGCGGGCTTCCTGGCCCTCCGCGGCCGCGCGCTGAACGTCGTGCCGGACTACGTGGCTGAGGCTGAGGAGGCGCTGGCGCGTGCCGTCAAGCTGCGCCCGGCGCTCGTCCACGCCTGGAACGAGTTGGGCGACGTCTACTGGAAGAAGGGCGACGTCGCCGCCGCCACCAGCTGCCTCGAGGGGGCGCTGGCGCACGTGAGCGGACGCGGGTCTAGTGACTAGTGACGAGTCTAGTGACTAGTGACTAGTTTAGTGACTAGTGACTAGTCTAGTGACTAGTCTAGTGACTAGTCTAGTGACAAGTCTAGTGACTAGTCTAGTGACTAGTCTAGTGACAAGTCTAGTAACTAGTCTAGCGACTAGTCTAGTGACTAGTCTAGTGACTAGTCTAGTGACTAGTCTAGTGACAAGTCTAGTGACTAGTCTAGTGACTAGTGACTAGTCTAGTGACTAGTCTAGTGACTAGTCTAGTGACTAGTCTAGTGACTAGTGACTAGTCTAGTGACTAGTCACTAGTGACTAGTCTAGTGACTAGTGACGAGTCTAGTGACTAGTCTAGTGACTAGTGACGAGTCTAGTGACTAGTGATGAGTCTAGTGACTAGTGACGAGTCTAGTGACTAGTCTAGTGACTAGTCTAGTTACTATTCTAGTGACTAGTCTAGTGACTAGTCACTAGACTAGTCTAGTGACGAGTGACGAGTCTAGTGACTAGTGACTAGTCTAGTGACGAGTGACGAGTCTAGTGACTAGTGATGAGTCTAGTGACTAGTGACTAGTGACGAGTCTAGTGACTAGTCTAGTGACTAGTCTAGTTACTATTCTAGTGACTAGTCTAGTGACTAGTCACTAGACTAGTCTAGTGACTAGTCTAGTGACTAGTGACGAGTCTAGTGACTAGTGATGAGTCTAGTGACTAGTGACGAGTCTAGTGAC
This sequence comes from Petromyzon marinus, assembly GCF_048934315.1. Lineage (NCBI taxonomy): Eukaryota > Metazoa > Chordata > Hyperoartia > Petromyzontiformes > Petromyzontidae > Petromyzon > Petromyzon marinus. Next base: position 6,308,625 of record NC_133735.1, read on the forward strand.
TAGTCTAGTGACTAGTCTAGTTACTATTCTAGTGACTAGTCTAGTGACTAGTCACTAGACTAGTCTAGTGACGAGTGACGAGTCTAGTGACTAGTGACTAGTCTAGTGACGAGTGACGAGTCTAGTGACTAGTGATGAGTCTAGTGACTAGTGACTAGTGACGAGTCTAGTGACTAGTCTAGTGACTAGTCTAGTTACTATTCTAGTGACTAGTCTAGTGACTAGTCACTAGACTAGTCTAGTGACTAGTCTAGTGACTAGTGACGAGTCTAGTGACTAGTGACGAGTCTAGTGACTAGTCTAGTGACTAGTCTAGTGACTAGTGACTAGTCTAGTGACGAGTCTAGTGACTAGTCTAGTGACTAGTGACGAGTCTAGTGACTAGTGACGAGTCTAGTGACTAGGCTAGTGACTAGTCTAGTGACTAGTCTAGTGACTAGTGACTAGTCTAGTGACGAGTCTAGTGACTAGTCTAGTGACTAGTCTAGTGACGAGTCTAGTGACTAGTCTAGTGACTAGTCTAGTGACTAGTCTAGTGACTAGTCTAGTGACGAGTCTAGTGACTAGTGACTAGTCTAGTGACTAGTGACTAGTGACGAGTCTAGTGACTAGTGACTAGTCTAGTGACGAGTTTAGTGACTAGTGACGAGTCTAGTGACTAGTGACTAGTGACGAGTCTAGTGACGAGTGACTAGTGACGAGTCTAGTGACTAGTGACTAGTCTAGTGACGAGTCTAGTGACGAGTCTAGTGACTAGTCTAGTGACTAGTGACGAGTCTAGTGACGAGTCTAGTGACTAGTCTAGTGACTAGTGACGAGTCTAGTGACGAGTCTAGTGACTAGTGACGAGTCTAGTGACTAGTCTAGTGACTAGTGACGAGTCTAGTGACTAGTCTAGTGACGAGTCTAGTGATTAGTCTAGTGACTAGTGACGAGTCTAGTGATTAGTCTAGTGACTAGTGACTAGTCTAGTGACGAGTCTAGTGATTAGTCTAGTGACTAGTGACGAGTCTAGTGACGAGTCTAGTGACGAGTCTAGTGACTAGTGACGAGTCTAGTGACGAGTCTAGTGACTAGTGACTAGTCTAGTGACGAGTCTAGTGACGAGTCTAGTGACTAGTGACGAGTCTAGTGACTAGTGACGAGTCTAGTGACGAGTCTAGTGACTAGTGACGAGTCTAGTGACTAGTGACGAGTCTAGTGACGAGTCTAGTGACTAGTCACTAGTCTAGTGACTAGTGACGAGTCTAGTGACGAGTCTAGTGACTAGTGACGAGTCTAGTGACGAGTCTAGTGACTAGTGACGAGTCTAGTGACTAGTGACGAGTCTAGTGACGAGTCTAGTGACTAGTCACTAGTCTAGTGACTAGTGACGAGTCTAGTGACTAGTGACGAGTCTAGTGACGAGTCTAGTGACTAGTCACTAGTCTAGTGACTAGTGACGAGTCTAGTGACGAGTCTAGTGACTAGTGACGAGTCTAGTGACTAGTGACGAGTCTAGTGACGAGTCTAGTGACTAGTGACTAGTCTAGTGACTAGTGACGAGTCTAGTGACGAGTCTAGTGACTAGTGACTAGTCTAGTGACGAGTCTAGTGACTAGTCTAGTGACGAGTCTAGTGACTAGTGACGAGTCTAGTGACGAGTCTAGTGACGAGTCTAGTGACTAGTCTAGTGACTAGTGACGAGTCTAGTGACGAGTCTAGTGACTAGTGACTAGTCTAGTGACGAGTCTAGTGACGAGTCTAGTGACGAGTCTAGTGACTAGTGACGAGTCTAGTGACTAGTCTAGTGACGAGTCTAGTGACGAGTCTAGTGACTAGTGACGAGTCTAGTGACGAGTCTAGTGACTAGTGACTAGTCTAGTGACGAGTCTAGTGACGAGTCTAGTGACGAGTCTAGTGACTAGTGACGAGTCTAGTGACGAGTCTAGTGACTAGTGACTAGTCTAGTGACGAGTCTAGTGACGAGTCTAGTGACTAGTGACGAGTCTAGTGACGAGTCTAGTGACTAGTGACTAGTCTAGTGACGAGTCTAGTGACGAGTCTAGTGACGAGTCTAGTGACTAGTGACTAGTCTAGTGACGAGTCTAGTGACGAGTCTAGTGACTAGTCTAGTGACTAGACTAGTGACTAGTCTAGTGACTAGTGACGAGTCTAGTGACTAGTGACTAGTCTAGTGACGAGTTTAGTGACTAGTGACGAGTCTAGTGACTAGTGACTAGTGACGAGTCTAGTGACTAGTGACTAGTGACGAGTCTAGTGACGAGTGACTAGTGACGAGTCTAGTGACTAGTGACTAGTCTAGTGACGAGTCTAGTGACGAGTCTAGTGACTAGTCTAGTGACTAGTGACGAGTCTAGTGACGAGTCTAGTGACTAGTCTAGTGACTAGTGACGAGTCTAGTGACGAGTCTAGTGACTAGTGACGAGTCTAGTGACTAGTCTAGTGACTAGTGACGAGTCTAGTGACGAGTCTAGTGACTAGTGACGAGTCTAGTGACTAGTCTAGTGACGAGTCTAGTGATTAGTCTAGTGACTAGTGACGAGTCTAGTGACGAGTCTAGTGACGAGTCTAGTGACTAGTGACGAGTCTAGTGACGAGTCTAGTGACTAGTGACTAGTCTAGTGACGAGTCTAGTGACGAGTCTAGTGACTAGTGACGAGTCTAGTGACTAGTGACGAGTCTAGTGACGAGTCTAGTGACTAGTGACGAGTCTAGTGACTAGTGACGAGTCTAGTGACTAGTGACGAGTCTAGTGACGAGTCTAGTGACTAGTCACTAGTCTAGTGACTAGTGACGAGTCTAGTGACGAGTCTAGTGACTAGTGACGAGTCTAGTGACGAGTCTAGTGACTAGTGACGAGTCTAGTGACTAGTGACGAGTCTAGTGACGAGTCTAGTGACTAGTCACTAGTCTAGTGACTAGTGACGAGTCTAGTGACTAGTGACGAGTCTAGTGACGAGTCTAGTGACTAGTCACTAGTCTAGTGACTAGTGACGAGTCTAGTGACGAGTCTAGTGACTAGTGACGAGTCTAGTGACTAGTGACGAGTCTAGTGACGAGTCTAGTGACTAGTGACGAGTCTAGTGACTAGCGACTAGTCTAGTGACGAGTCTAGTGACTAGTCTAGTGACGAGTCTAGTGACTAGTGACGAGTCTAGTGACGAGTCTAGTGACGAGTCTAGTGACTAGTGACGAGTCTAGTGACGAGTCTAGTGACTAGTGACTAGTCTAGTGACGAGTCTAGTGACGAGTCTAGTGACTAGTCTAGTGACTAGTGACGAGTCTAGTGACGAGTCTAGTGACTAGTGACTAGTCTAGTGACGAGTCTAGTGACGAGTCTAGTGACGAGTCTAGTGACTAGTGACGAGTCTAGTGACGAGTCTAGTGACGAGTCTAGTGACTAGTGACGAGTCTAGTGACGAGTCTAGTGACTAGTGACTAGTCTAGTGACGAGTCTAGTGACGAGTCTAGTGACTAGTCTAGTGACTAGTGACGAGTCTAGTGACGAGTCTAGTGACTAGTGACTAGTCTAGTGACGAGTCTAGTGACGAGTCTAGTGACGAGTCTAGTGACTAGTGACGAGTCTAGTGACGAGTCTAGTGACTAGTCTAGTGACGAGTCTAGTGACGAGTCTAGTGACTAGTGACGAGTCTAGTGACGAGTCTAGTGACTAGTGACGAGTCTAGTGACTAGTGACTAGTCTAGTGACGAGTCTAGTGACGAGTCTAGTGACGAGTCTAGTGACTAGTGACGAGTCTAGTGACGAGTCTAGTGACTAGTCTAGTGACTAGTGACGAGTCTAGTGACGAGTCTAGTGACTAGTGACGAGTCTAGTGACGAGTCTAGTGACTAGTGACTAGTCTAGTGACGAGTCTAGTGACGAGTCTAGTGACTAGTCTAGTGACTAGTGACGAGTCTAGTGACGAGTCTAGTGACTAGTGACTAGTCTAGTGACGAGTCTAGTGACGAGTCTAGTGACGAGTCTAGTGACTAGTGACGAGTCTAGTGACGAGTCTAGTGACTAGTCTAGTGACGAGTCTAGTGACGAGTCTAGTGACTAGTGACGAGTCTAGTGACTAGTGACGAGTCTAGTGACGAGTCTAGTGACTAGTCACTAGTCTAGTGACTAGTGACGAGTCTAGTGACTAGTGACGAGTCTAGTGACGAGTCTAGTGACTAGTCACTAGTCTAGTGACTAGTGACGAGTCTAGTGACGAGTCTAGTGACGAGTCTAGTGACTAGTGACGAGTCTAGTGACTAGTGACGAGTCTAGTGACGAGTCTAGTGACTAGTGACGAGTCTAGTGACTAGCGACTAGTCTAGTGACGAGTCTAGTGACTAGTCTAGTGACGAGTCTAGTGACTAGTGACGAGTCTAGTGACGAGTCTAGTGACGAGTCTAGTGACTAGTGACGAGTCTAGTGACGAGTCTAGTGACTAGTGACTAGTCTAGTGACGAGTCTAGTGACGAGTCTAGTGACTAGTCTAGTGACTAGTGACGAGTCTAGTGACGAGTCTAGTGACTAGTGACTAGTCTAGTGACGAGTCTAGTGACGAGTCTAGTGACGAGTCTAGTGACTAGTGACGAGTCTAGTGACGAGTCTAGTGACTAGTCTAGTGACGAGTCTAGTGACGAGTCTAGTGACTAGTGACGAGTCTAGTGACTAGTGACTAGTCTAGTGACGAGTCTAGTGACGAGTCTAGTGACGAGTCTAGTGACTAGTGACGAGTCTAGTGACGAGTCTAGTGACGAGTCTAGTGACTAGTGACGAGTCTAGTGACGAGTCTAGTGACTAGTGACGAGTCTAGTGACTAGTGACGAGTCTAGTGACGAGTCTAGTGACTAGTGACTAGTCTAGTGACGAGTCTAGTGACGAGTCTAGTGACTAGTCTAGTGACTAGTGACGAGTCTAGTGACGAGTCTAGTGACTAGTGACTAGTCTAGTGACGAGTCTAGTGACGAGTCTAGTGACGAGTCTAGTGACTAGTGACGAGTCTAGTGACGAGTCTAGTGACTAGTCTAGTGACGAGTCTAGTGACGAGTCTAGTGACTAGTGACGAGTCTAGTGACTAGTGACGAGTCTAGTGACGAGTCTAGTGACTAGTCACTAGTCTAGTGACTAGTGACGAGTCTAGTGACGAGTCTAGTGACTAGTGACGAGTCTAGTGACTAGTGACGAGTCTAGTGACGAGTCTAGTGACTAGTGACGAGTCTAGTGACTAGCGACTAGTCTAGTGACGAGTCTAGTGACTAGTCTAGTGACGAGTCTAGTGACTAGTGACGAGTCTAGTGACGAGTCTAGTGACGAGTCTAGTGACTAGTGACGAGTCTAGTGACGAGTCTAGTGACTAGTGACTAGTCTAGTGACGAGTCTAGTGACGAGTCTAGTGACTAGTCTAGTGACTAGTGACGAGTCTAGTGACGAGTCTAGTGACTAGTGACTAGTCTAGTGACGAGTCTAGTGACGAGTCTAGTGACGAGTCTAGTGACTAGTGACGAGTCTAGTGACGAGTCTAGTGACTAGTGACGAGTCTAGTGACGAGTCTAGTGACTAGTGACGAGTCTAGTGACGAGTCTAGTGACGAGTCTAGTGACTAGTCTAGTGACTAGTGACGAGTCTAGTGACGAGTCTAGTGACTAGTGACTAGTCTAGTGACGAGTCTAGTGACGAGTCTAGTGACGAGTCTAGTGACTAGTGACTAGTCTAGTGACGAGTCTAGTGACGAGTCTAGTGACTAGTCTAGTGACTAGTGACGAGTCTAGTGACGAGTCTAGTGACTAGTGACTAGTCTAGTGACGAGTCTAGTGACGAGTCTAGTGACGAGTCTAGTGACTAGTGACGAGTCTAGTGACGAGTCTAGTGACTAGTCTAGTGACGAGTCTAGTGACGAGTCTAGTGACTAGTGACGAGTCTAGTGACTAGTGACTAGTCTAGTGACGAGTCTAGTGACGAGTCTAGTGACGAGTCTAGTGACTAGTGACGAGTCTAGTGACGAGTCTAGTGACGAGTCTAGTGACTAGTGACTAGTCTAGTGACGAGTCTAGTGACGAGTCTAGTGACTAGTGACGAGTCTAGTGACTAGTGACGAGTCTAGTGACGAGTCTAGTGACTAGTGACTAGTCTAGTGACGAGTCTAGTGACGAGTCTAGTGACTAGTCTAGTGACTAGTGACGAGTCTAGTGACGAGTCTAGTGACTAGTGACTAGTCTAGTGACGAGTCTAGTGACGAGTCTAGTGACGAGTCTAGTGACTAGTGACGAGTCTAGTGACGAGTCTAGTGACTAGTCTAGTGACGAGTCTAGTGACGAGTCTAGTGACTAGTGACGAGTCTAGTGACTAGTGACGAGTCTAGTGACTAGTGACTAGTCTAGTGACAAGTCTAGTGCCGGCACAAGGTGTCCCTGTGCAGCCTGTCCATGCTGCCGCTGCCGCCGTCACCACCACCGCCGTCACCACCACCACCGTCACCACCACCACCGTCACCACCACCGTCACCACCGCCTCCATCACCACCACCACCGTCACCACCACCACCACCGTCACCACCACCACCACCATCACCACCACCGTCACCACCACCATCACCACCACCACCGTCACCACCACCACCACCGTCACCACCACCACCACCGTCACCACCACCTCCGCCGTGTCTCCGCTTTTCCCCGCCCGCCCCGGCAGTGCCGGAACAAGGTGTCCCTGCGCAGCCTGTCCATGCTGCTGCGGCAGCAGCCAAGCTCAGAGCAGCGGCGGCGGCAGGATCCGGCACGGCTCATCATGGACAGCGTGGCACACGCCAAGGACGCCGTCGCCATGGACACCGGGGACGGCACCTCGTGGTGTAAGCGTGGGTGGCGAGGGTGGGTGTGGGGTGGGGTTGAGTGGGTGGGGTGGGTGGGTGGGTGTGGGGTGGGTGGGTGGGTGGGGTGGGTGAGTGGGTGGGTGGGTGAGTGGTGGGTAGGTGAGTGGGTGAGTGCGTGGTGAGGGTGAGTGGTGGGTGGGGTGGGTGAGTGGGTGGGGTGGGTGAGTGGGTGAGGGTGAGTGGGTGGTGAGGGTGAGTGGTGGGTGGGTGAGTGAGTGGTGAGGGTGAGTGGTGGGTGGGTGGGTGAGTGGTGAGGGTGAGTGGTGGGTGGGTGGGTGAGTGGTGGGTGGGTGAGTGGTGAGGGTGAGTTGGTGGGTGGATGAGGGTGTGTGACGGTGAGGGTAGCTGGTTGGGTGAGTGGTGGGTGGGTGGGTGAGTGGTGGGTTGGTGAGTGGTGAGGGTGGGTGGGTGAGTGAGTGGTGAGTGGTGGCGGTGAGTGGTGAGGGTGGGTGGGTGGGTGAGTCAGTGAGTGGTGGGTGGGTGAGTGGTGAGGGTGGGTGGGTGAGTGGGTGAGCGTGTCGTGATGCGGGTATGGGGTACAGCTGGTGGTGGTGCATCTACCGGTCATCTCAGTCAGCCACAACCCATGGCACCTGCTGGGTCTGTCACGTGACCTCCTCCTCCTGCACCTAGCCTGGCACAGTAGTCAACCCATGGCACCTGCTGGGTCTGTCCCGTGACCTCCTCCTGCACCTAGCCTGGCACAGTAGTCAACCCATGGCACCTGCTGGGTCTGTCACGTGACCTCCTCCTCCTGCACCTAGCCTGGCACAGCAGTCAGCCCATGGCACCTGCTGGGTCTGTCCCGTGACCTCATGCACCTAGCCTGGCACAGCAGTCAACCCACGTCACCTGCTGGGTCTGTCACGTGACCTCCTCCTGCCACCAGCGAGAGCTTTCGCCACTTCACGTAGCGACCTCAAAGTGCACCTAGCCTGGCACAGGCGGCCGCGGCGACGTCACCGTGCTCGTAGTTGGGTCATGCGGTGTGATGTGGCTATGACGATGTGGTGTGATGTGCTGTGGTGTGATGGTGTGGTGTGATGTGGTGTGGTGTGATGTGGTGGTGTGATGTGATGTGGTGTGATGTGGTGGTGTGATGTGATGTGGTGTGATGTGGCTATGACGATGTGATGTGGTGTGATGTGGCTATGACGATGTGGTGTGATGTGGTGTGATGTGGTATGATGTGGTTATGACGATGTGGTGTGATGTGGCTATGACGATGGTGATGGTGTGCTGATGGTCACGATGGTGACGGTGACGATGGTGATGTGATGTGCTGTCACGTGCTGTGCTGTCACGTGCTGTCACGTGCTGTGCCGTCACGTGCTGTCACATGCTGTCGTCATGTCTGCTCCTCCCCCAGACATCTTGGGCAACGCGTATTTCTCACTGTTCTTCGTGACGGCCCAGGACCCACGCATCCTGCAGCTGTCCCTCAACGCCTACGCACAGGCGGTGAGAACTCTGGGGGTCTCTCTCAGGGGGTTCACGATGGCCGTGTCAGAGACACTGAGAGTCTGGGTTCAAGCCCTGGGTCTGGGTGTCTCTCTCAGGGGGTTCACGATGGCCGTGTCAGAGACACTGAGAGTCTGGGTTCAAGCCCTGGGTCTGGGTGTCTCTCTCTCTCTCAGGGGGTTCACGATGTCCGTGTCAGAGACACTGAGAGTCTGGGTTCAAGCCCTGGGTCTGGGTGTCTCTCAGGGGGTTCACGATGGCCGTGTCAGAGACACTGAGAGCCTGGGTTCAAGCCCTGGGTCTGGGTGCCTCTCTCTCTCTCAGGGGGTTCACGATGGCCATGTCAGAGACACTGAGAGTCTGGGTCCTGGGTCTGGGTGTCTCTCTCTCTCAGGGGGTTCACGATGGCCGTGTCAGAGACACTGAGAGCCTGGGTTCAAGCCCTGGGTCTGGGGGTCTCTCTCTCTCTCAGGGGGTTCACGATGGCCGTGTCAGAGACACTGAGAGCCTGGGTTCAAGCCCTGGGTCTGGGTGTCTCTCTCAGGGGGTTCACGATGGCCGTGTCAGAGACACTGAGAGCCTGGGTTCAAGCCCTGGGTCTGGGTGCCTCTCTCTCTCTCAGGGGGTTCACGATGGCCGTGTCAGAGACACTGAGAGCCTGGGTTCAAGCCCTGGGTCTGGGTGTCTCTCTCAGGGGGTTCACGATGGCCGTGTCAGAGACACTGAGAGCCTGGGTTCAAGCCCTGGGTCTGGGTGTCTCTCTCTCTCTCAGGGGGTTCACGATGGCCTTGTCAGAGACACTGAGAGTCTGGGTTCAAGCCCTGGGTCTGGGGGTCTCTCTCAGGGGGTTCACGATGGCCGTGCCAGAGACACTGAGAGCCTGGGTTCAAGCCCTGGGTCTGGGTGTCTCTCTTTCTCTCAGGGGGTTCACGATGGCCGTGTCAGAGACACTGAGAGCCTGGGTTCAAGCCCTGGGTCTGGGTGTCTCTCTCTCTCTCAGGGGGTTCACGATGGCCGTGTCAGAGACACTGAGAGTCTGGGTTCAAGCCCTGGGTCTGGGTGTCTCTCTCAGGGGGTTCACGATGGCCGTGTCAGAGACACTGAGAGTCTGGGTTCAAGCCCTGGGTCTGGGTGTCTCTCTCTCAGGGGGTTCATAATGGCGGTGTCAGAGACACTGAGAGTCTGGGTTCAAGCCCTGGGTCTGGGTGTCTCTCTCTCTCTCTCAGGGGGTTCACGATAGCCGTGTCAGAGACACTGAGAGTCTGGGTTCAAGCCCTGGGTCTGGGTGTCTCTCTCTCTCTCTCTGGGGGTTCACGATGGCCGTGTCAGAGACACTGAGAGTCTGGGTTCAAGCCCTGGGTCTGGGTGTCTCTCTCTCTCTCGGGGGATTCACGATGGCCGTGTCAGAGACACTGAGAGTCTGGGTTCAGGCCCTGGGTCTGGGTGTCTCTCTCTCTCAGGGGGTTCACGATGGCCGTGTCAGAGACACTGAGAGCCTGGGTTCAAGCCCTGGGTCTGGGTGTGTCTCTCTCTCAGGGGGTTCACGATGGCCGTGTCAGAGACACTGAGAGTCTGGGTTCAAGCCCTGGGTCTGGGTGTCTCTCTCAGGGGGTTCACGATGGCCGTGTCAGAGACACTGAGAGCCTGGGTTCAAGCCCTGGGTCTGGGTGTCTCTCTCAGGGGGTTCACGATGGCCGTGTCAGAGACACTGAGAGTCTGGGTTCAAGCCCTGGGTCTTGGTGTCTCTCTCTCTCTCTCAGGGGGTTCACGATAGCCGTGTCAGAGACACTGAGAGTCTGGGTTCAAGCCCTGGGTCTTGGTGTCTCCCTCTCTCTCTCACAGGGGGTTCACGATGGCCGTGTCAGAGACACTGAGAGTCTGGGTCCTGGGTCTGGGTGTCTCTCTCTCTCAGGGGGTTCACGATGGCTGTGTCAGAGACACTGAGAGTCTGGGTCCTGGGTCTGGGTGTCTCTCTCTCTCTCTCTCAGGGGGTTCACAATGGCCGTGGCAGAGACACTGAGAGCCTGGGTTCAAGCCCTGGGTCTGGGTGTCTCTCTCTCTCAGGGGGTTCACGATGGCCGTGTCAGAGACACTGAGAGCCTGGGTTCAAGCCCCACACATCGTCCACCCACCCCACCCACACCACCCACCCCACCACCACCCACCCCACCACCACCCACCCCACCACCACCCACCCCACCACCACCCACCCCACCACCACCCACTTCACCCCCTCACCCTCACCCACCCAGAGCGGTTCCTAGGCCCGCCCACCGGCGGCAAACTCAGCCCGGGATGAGCACGCGGGGCGGCGTTTAAACATCGGTGCTGGGCGGGGCGGTGTAGCGGGTGTCGGGGAGAGACAAAGGCGGCCGGGCCGTGGCCCCGGTCGTCCGCGGCGGCTTAACGGAGTCGTCGGGGGGCTTTGGGGGGCTGTCTCCGTCTCTGCCTCTGCAGGAGAAAGTCGACACCACGGCAGGGAGTAACGCGGACCTGCACCTGAACAGAGCGACGGTGAGCGGTGGTGGTGGGTGGGTGAGGGTTGGGGTGAGGGTGGAGAGGTGAGTGTCCTCGGGGTGGAGAGGTGAGTGTCCTCGGGGTGGAGAGGTGAGTGTCCTCGGGGTGGAGAGGTGAGTGTCCTTGGGGTGGAGAGGTGAGTGTCCTTGGGGTGGAGAGGTGAGTGTCCTCGGGGTGTAAGAGGTGAGTGTCCTTGGGGTGGAGAGGTGAGTGTCCTCGGGGTGGAGAGGTGAGTGTCCTTGGGGTGGAGAGGTGAGTGTCCTCGGGGTGGAGAGGTGAGTGTCCTCGGGGTGGAGAGGTGAGTGTCCTTGGGGTGGAGAGGTGAGTGTCCTCGGGGTGGAGAGGTGAGTGTCCTTGGGGTGGAGAGGTGAGTGTCCTCGGGGTGGAGAGGTGAGTGTCCTCGGGGTGGAGAGGTGAGTGTCCTTGGGGTGGAGAGGTGAGTGTCCTCGGGGTGGAGAGGTGAGTGTCCTTGGGGTGGAGAGGTGAGTGTCCTTGGGGTGGAGAGGTGAGTGTCCTCGGGGTGTAAGAGGTGAGTGTCCTTGGGGTGGAGAGGTGAGTGTCCTTGGGGTGGAGAGGTGAGTGTCCTCGGGGTGGAGAGGTGAGTGTCCTCGGGGTGGAGAGGTGAGTGTCCTTGGGGTGGAGAGGTGAGTGTCCTTGGGGTGGAGAGGTGAGTGTCCTCGGGGTGTAAGAGGTGAGTGTCCTTGGGGTGGAGAGGTGAGTGTCCTTGGGGTGGAGAGGTGAGTGTCCTCGGGGTGGAGAGGTGAGTGTCCTCGGGGTGGAGAGGTGAGTGTCCTTGGGGTGGAGAGGTGAGTGTCCTTGGGGTGGAGAGGTGAGTGTCCTCGGGGTGTAAGAGGTGAGTGTCCTTGGGGTGGAGAGGTGAGTGTCCTTGGGGTGGAGAGGTGAGTGTCCTCGGGGTGGAGAGGTGAGTGTCCTTGGGGTGGAGAGGTGAGTGTCCTTGGGGTGGAGGGGTGGAGAGGTGAGTGTCCTTGGGGTGGAGAGGTGAGTGTCCTTGGGGTGGAGGGGTGGAGAAGTGAGTGTCCTTGGGGTGGAGAGATGAGCGTCCTCGGGGTGGAGAGGTGAGTGTCCTCGGGGTGGAGAGGTGAGTGTCCTCGGGGTGGAGAGGTGAGTGTCCTCGGGGTGGAGAGGTGAGTGTCCTCGGGGTGGAGAGGTGAGTGTCCTTGGGGTGGAGAGGTGAGTGTCCTCGGGGTGGAGAGGTGAGTGTCCTTGGGGTGGAGAGGTGAGTGTCCTTGGGGTGGAGAGGTGAGTGTCCTCGGGGTGGAGAGGTGAGTGTCCTCGGGGTGGAGAGGTGAGTGTCCTCGGGGTGGAGAGGTGAGTGTCCTCGGGGTGGAGAGGTGAGTGTCCTCGGGGTGGAGAGGTGAGTGTCCTTGGGGTGGAGAGGTGAGTGTCCTCGGGGTGGAGAGGTGAGTGTCCTTGGGGTGGAGAGGTGAGTGTCCTTGGGGTGGAGAGGTGAGTGTCCTTGGGGTGCCTCGCTCGGTGATTCTCTGCCCGTCAACCCCTCGCGAGTGCCGTGCATCCGTGTCTTGTCTCAACGTTCATCCTATACACTACACTATACACTACACTACTATACACTACACTACTATACACTACACTACTATACACTACACACGACTACTATACACTACACTATACACTTCACTATACACTACACTACTATAAACTACACTATACACTACACTATACACTACTATACACTACACTATACGTGTCAACCCCTTATCAGTGCCCTACCTTATTACAGACGAATACAGCCTGTGAGTGACACACACACAGTGACACACAGTGCCACACACAGTGACACCTGGATCTGCCTCACTGAGTGACACACACACTGACACACACAGTGACACACAGCTCTGCCTCACTGTGAGTGACACACACACTGACACACACAGTGACAGGTGGCTCTGCCTCACTGTGAGTGACACACACACACACTGACACACACAGTGACACACACACACAGTGACACACTGACACACACAGTGACACACCACCACCCCCTGGACGCGTGCGTAGCTGCTGCAGTACCGGGAGCTGTTCGCCGAGGCCCTCGACGGCTTTGCGAGGGCCTCTGCGCTGGAGCCCACGTGGACGGAGCCGGCCCAGCGCCGCTCCGAGCTCCTCCACTTCCTGCGAAGACTCTCGGCGCTCGTCGCTAGCAAGGTGGGGGGTAGGAGGGGGGGAGGGGCCGGTGGGGAGGGTGGGGCTGGGAGGGGCTGGGAGGGGCTGGGTGGGGAGGGTGGGGAGGGGCTGGGAGGGGAGGGTGGGGCTGGGAGGGGAGGGTGGGGCTGGGAGGGGCTGGGTGGGGAGGGTGGGGCTGGGTGGGGAGGGGCTGGGAGGGGTGGGGCTGGGTGGGGCTGGGTGGGGAGGGGCTGGGAGGGGAGGGTGGGGCTGGGAGGGGAGGGGAGGGTGGGGCTGGTGGGGATGGGCTGGGTGGGTGGTTAGGGGAGGGGCTGGGTGGTTAGGGGAGGGGCTGGGTGGGTAGGGGAGGGGCTGGGTGGGTAGGGGCTGGGTGGGTGGGTAGGGGAGGGTGGAGCTAGGTAGGGGAGGGGCTGGGTGGGTAGGGGAGGGGCTGGGTGGGGAGGGGCTGGGTGGAGAACGGAGGGTGGGTAGAGGTAGTTCACTACTTTAGCCCACCCGCGTGTTGAAGAGTGAATCAACAACATTTACAAGTTTGAGTAGTACGACGTTTCGCTGGTAATTACATCCAGCATCATCGGGCTAAAGCAGTGAACTATTTTGTCTTTTGTAAATGTAACACATTTTGTTACTGTTTGGCCATGTCGGGTGGTGGAGGGTTACGACACATTTATAAATAACGCGATCTCACCCAATGAATAATATTGGTCGCGAAAGCTTTACGTGTTAAACTGACGATACTACATACCTGTCAACCCGTTATCTGTGTCTGTGTTTCTGTGTGTGTCTGTCTGTGTCTGTGTGTCTGTGTGTGTGTCTGTGTGTGTCCGTGTGTCTGTGTCTGTGTTTCTGTTTGTCTGTGTGTCTGTCTGTGTGTCTGTGTGTGTGTGTGTTTGTGTGTCTCTGTGTGTCTATGTGTGTGTCTGTGTGTCTGCCCGTGTGTCTGTGTCTGTGTGTGTGTCTGTGTGTATCTGTGTGTCCGTGTGTCTGTCTGTGTGTCTACCTGTGTGTCTGTGTGTGTGTGTGACTGTCTGTGCGTGTCTGTGTGTCTACCTGTGTGTGTGTGTCTGTGTGTGTGACTGTCTGTGTGTGTGTGACTGTCTGTGTGTGTGTGTGACTGTCTGTGTGTGTCTGTGTGTCTGCCCGTGTGTGTGTGTCCGTGTGTCTGTCTGTGTTTCTGTCTGTGCGTGTCTGTGTGTGTGTGTGTCTGTGTGTCTGTGTGTGTGCGTGTCTGTGTGACTGTCTGTGTGTGTCTGCCCATGTGTGACTGTCTGTGTGTGTGTGTGTGTCTGTGTGTCTGTGTGTGTGTGTGTCTGTGTGTAACTGTGTGTGTGTGTGTGTCTGTGTGTGTCTTATCCGTGTGTCCGTGCGTCAGGGCAAGGTGAAGGCTAAGAAGCTGCAGGCCTTCATGAAGGGGCTACGCGACGCCGACCTCGGCCCCTACGCCGCTGGAGGCGGCCCCCAGCCCACGGCCGGAAGCGGCGGCGGCGGCGGCGGCGGTGCCGAAGGGCCGGAGGGGCCACGCGGCCGGGCGGCTGCGGCGCCGGCGCCGGCGCCGCTGTCCCCGCGGTCGCTGGCCGAGCTGAGCGAGGGCGCCAACGCTGGCGCCGTGCTGCTGGGCAGGGTGCTGTTCAGCGTCACCACGGAGCACAGCCTGCCGTTGTGGGTGTGGGTGGGGGGGGATGGGTGATGGTGTGTGTACGTGTGTACGTGTGTGTGTGTGTACGTGTAGGGGAGCGGTAGTGTAGCGGTTAGCGCTACGCTGCGCTATGAACCTGGCGACCCCGGGTTCGATTCCCGCTCACGGCCAACACCAACAGTGACGATTATCTGAACCGGTCCCGGGCCTCCCCTAGGTGGACTCGGCCTAAAAATGAGTTACCTGGTGCGGTGTGTAGTAAACATCGCCACTAGGGAGAGACAAAGGCGGTCGGGCGTGGTGCTGGCCACCCACCCCCTCGTGTACCGTTCCGGCCTTCATAGGTGCTCGCTAACAGCACTTGCCCCTACAGTCTGTTAAGGCTATATGGGGGATCTTTGTCTTTTATCTTTGTGTGTACGTGTGCGTGTGTGTGTACGTGTGTGTGTGCGTGTGTGTGTGTACGTGCGTGTGTGTGTGTACGCGGGGGCGGAGCCGGGGGGGGGGGTGACTCGGGTGACATTCTGCGTGTAAGCGTGCGACGCTCGGTCTGGCGGAATCCGTGCAACTGTCTTCATCTTCTTTGGTTCTTTCGGTAAAGTCACCACCACGTAGAATGAGAATAAAATAATAAGTTGATAAAATAAAACAACGCAATGAAATTCTCGCGACGTTTCGGGCCACAACACAAGCGGCCTTCTTCACCGAGAGAACCAAAGAAGATGAATCCCTGCAGTCACGAGAGCTTTAAATCGAAATCCGTGCAACTGCATTGTCAGAGCGTGTCACCAGCCGATGGCGTCTAGTTCAACAGCCTGACTCTCTAAATCATTCTTGAAATTAACATTTGTTGAATGTCACCCCGGCCTGAAATCCTGGCTCCGCCCCTGTGTGTACGTGTGTGTGTGCGTGTGTGTGTACGTGTGTGTACGTATGTACATGTGTACGTGTGTGTGTGCGTACGTGAGCGGCTCCGAATCGCCGGACGAACGAGGCGTCTCCCATTCCTCCTCCTCTGCTGCCGTTCCGGCCTCCGAGCCCGAAACGTCGGACACTGCTCCCGACCGGCCGCCGTCCCAACCCCAAGGGCCCGGGGCGGGGGGCGTCGACGCCGGCGGCGGTGGCGCCGGCGCCGGCGAAGCCTCGCGGCCTCGCGAAGACGCGGCTCCGCTGTCCGTCGTGACGACGACGACGCCGGAGGTGGAGGAGGTGGAGGAGGAGGTAGAGGAGGAGGTGGAGGAGGAGGAGGCACCGCGAGAGTCCCGGGGTCCGCCGCCGAGGGGAGACGGAGCCTCGGAGCCGACCGCCGGCGCCGCCGAAGGTCGCGACCTCGGGGACGGATCGCCGGAAGTTCGTCCGGCGGCGCCCTCGGCGGCGGCCGCCGGCGAGGGCACGGCGGAGAAGCTCCACGCTGCCGGCGAGGCCACCGGGGCGGCGGCGGTGGTGGATAGGCCGGCAGCGGAGAGAGAATGTGACGTCACCGCCGCCGCCGCCGCCACGGTGACGGCGGCGGTGGCCGGGGAGGGAGATGCCGACGCGGCGGGCAGCGGCGTCCCCGAGCGGCCGACGAGCGTTGCCGGGATGCCGAAGCAGCCACCATCTTCCGTGGGCGACGAGGAGGAGGATGAGGAGCAGAAAGATGGAAACCTCTTCTCATACGAGGCGCCCAACAGGAAGATCTCGCGAGACTACAGTGGAAGTCCTGTTGAGAAACCTGGACCACCTCCTCTCTTCGGAGATGATGAAGAAGACGACGATGATGTGGATTGGTTGAAATGAAGATGTCTGTGTGTGTGTGTGTGTACGTGTGTGTGTGCGTGCGTACATTTGTGTGTGTGTGTGAGTACGTGGATGTAGTGTTTGTGTGTACGCACGTTTGTGTGCGTGCACGTGCGTGTGCGTGCGTGCGTGTACATGTGTGTACGTGTGTGTACGTGTGTGGGCGTGCGCGCACAGCATGTTGGCACAGTAGGGGGCACAGGTGGTGCATCAGCCAGTCATCTCAATCAGTTGAAACCGTGCCAGCGGGCGTTCGACACTTCACGTGGCCTCAACATGCACATGGCCTGGCACAAGCGTCGTGGTGACGTCACCGCCACTTAGTGGCGAATGGCGGTGGTTGTTGGTTGTGTGTGTACATGTGTGTGTGTACGTGTGTGTGTACGTGCGTGTGTGTACATGTGTGTACGTGTGTGTGTACATGTACGTGTGTGTGTGTACGTGTGTGTGTACGTGTGTGTGTGTACGGGTGTCTGTACATGTGTACGTGTGTGTGTGTGTACGTGTGTTATCTGATGAAAGTTGCAAGCGAGAATTTCATCATCGCTTGCGGCTGGGATTGGCATCGTCCCCCACTCCTCCTGATGTCGAGGGTAAATGGGCGAGGTTTAGTACTGTGACTTATGCAGCTGCAATGGCTGCTTTGGGTACGCGGTCCAGACCTCCCCAGAAACCCTGGCTGACGGAGGAGGTGTTCAGGATGGTTGAGAAAAAGCGACAGGCCCACTGTCATCGGCTACAGAATCCCACGTCAGAGAATAAGGAGGCTTACCGCAGCCTTCGCTCGGAGGTTCGGAGAGCCGTAAGGCGCTGCAAGGATGGGTGGTGGTCGCGGGTTGCTGAGGAGATGGAGTCTGCCTCAGTGGCCCGGGATCACAAATCTCTATTTAACTCCATCAAAAAAGTAACCTGCAGCGCCACACCTATTACCATCATTAGGGGAAAAAACGGTGATCCAATCTCCGACCCCCAGGAACAGGTTTTCAGATTTGCTGAGCATTTCTGTGAGGTCCTGGGGGAGGGAAAATCCCTCAGCCAGGAAAACATTGTGGCACAAAGTGAGGATGACCCTGCTGAGGCTGCGGTGCCTCAAATATTGGAAGAAGTCACCCCCTGTGAGTGGCTGGCTGAGGTGCCATCTGTTGAGGATGCACTGAAGGCGATCCGGAGTTTGAGACGGGCAGAGATGATCTCCCAAGCGAAATGCTGAGGGAGGGTGGCGTTTGTGCACAGACTGCCCTATATGAGATCATAACAACAGTCTGGACCACTGGACGGGTTCCGCAGAATTGGAAGGATGCCCTGGTGGTCCCCCTTTTTAAGAAGGGGGACCGCACAGACTGTAACAACTACAGGGGCATCTCACTCCTCAGTGTGCCGGGAAAGGTCCTGGCAAGGATTATTCAACATCGCCTTGCCTGGCACGCTGAGGAGAGGCTTGTGGAGCCCCAATGCGGTTTCAGGAAAGGGCAGTCCTGCACAGATGCCATATTTTCTGTCCGTCTGCTATAGCAGAGGTGTAGGGAATTCCAACAAGACCTACATCTCTGCTTTATTGACCTGGTCAAGGCCTATGATACCATCAGTAGGCCTGGGCTCTGGCTTGTTCTTCGTGCTTTTGGAGTACCTGACCCTCTGCTCACGATCATTAAGGACCTTCATGATGGTGAGCGGGCCCGGGTAAAACTACGTGGCCGGGAGTCAGAGCTATTCCCTATACACCTTGGGGTGTGACAGGGATGTCCTCTGGCTCCCACATTATTTAACATCTATTTTGACCACGTAGTTCGTGAAGCCTTCAATAGCTGTTGCATAATGCTGTGTGGAAGCTACCTGGTCTGTCGCTCCGCACTAAGCTTCAGGTCTTCTCGGCCACGGTCATTCCCTCCCTTCTCTACGCTTGCGAAACGTGGACCCCCTTAATGGAGCATCTTCGCCGGTTAGAAACATTTAGGCTGGCCTGCCTACGATCCATCCTGGGTTTAACCAGACTGGATTGTGTGAGGAACTCACAAATCCTTGAAAGATCTGGGCAAGGTCCCATCGGTGAGCTCCTCCGGCGGGGAAGGCTGTGATGGCTGGGTCATGTAGCCCGCATGCCCAGCCACCGCATGCCGAAACAGCTTTTGTTCGGCCGGATCGAGGGGGCTAAACGGGCACGGCACGGGCTAGAGAAGAGATGGAGTGATGTGGTACAGGAGGACGTGGAGCTGAGTGGACTTGCCGATGACTGGTACCAGCGGTGTCAAGATCGGCCTCTGTGGAGGAGGCTCGTGAAGGACGTTACTGGGCAGTTGGAGGCAGTCGCCCTCCAACAACAACGGAAGGCGGAGGAGCGACGCTCACAACAACGAGCGGAGCGCCAGATGGATAAAGCACAGCAGGTTGGCACAGTAGGGGGCACAGGTGGTGCACCAACCAGTCATGTCAGTCGACCCGTGGCACCTGCTGGGTCTGCCCCGTGACCTCCTGCCCACGGGCGTTCGACACTTCACGTGGCCTCCAGGTGCACATGGCCTGGCACAAGCGTTGTGGTGATGTCACCGCCACTTAGTGGCGAATGGCGGTTGTTGTCTGTGTGTGTGTGTCTGGGTGTGTGTCTGTGTGTGTCTGTGTATGTGTCTGTGCGTGTGTGTGTACGTGTGTGTGTACGTGTTTGTGTGTGCGTGTGTTTGTGCGTGTATGTATGCACATGTGTACGTGTGTGTACGTGTGTGTATGCATATACATCTGTACGTGTGTGTGTACGTGTATGTATGTGTGTGTGTACGTGTGTGTGTGTCTGTACGTGTGTATGTATGTACGTGTGTGTGCGTGTGTGTATGTATGTGTGTATGTGTGTGTGTGTACGTGTGTGTACGTGTGTGTATGTATGTACTTGTGTGTCTGTGTGTGTACGTGTGTGTATGTATGTGTGTGTCTGTGTGTGTGTGTGTGTACGTATGTATGTGTGTGTGTACGTGTGTATGTGTGTGTGTGTATGTGTGCGTATGTGTGTGTGTGTACGTGTGTGTACGTGTGTGTATGTATGTACTTGTGTGTCTGTGTGTACGTGTATGTGTGTGTCTGTATGTGTGTGTCTGTGTGTGTGTGTGTGTATGTATGTGTGTGTGTATGTATGTGTGTGCGTGTGTGTATGTGTGTGTATGTGTAGTGTTGTAAGGACGAGCAGACTTCTTATGGTGGCACACTCTGTTTATTGTATTATTTCCTTATACAATGCTTAACACACACAGAGGGATATTCGGTCCCCTCACCCGATACCCTAGGGAGGTACAGCCTCCGGACCTGGCGGGACTCACACGTCCACCGCTAACCTCCTTGATACCTAAGGAGGTACAACCTCCGGACTTGGCGGGACTCACACGTCTACCGCTATCCTAGTCCTCCGGCTAGGACCTAGGGGAGGCTATCTGACCCACCGCTGGCCCGGTGGGTCCTGACCACTGGGTATGCCGAGCCTTAGCCCTTAGAAGGGCTGAAGGGCTGGTCCAGGGTCCTAGCTAGGCTTCAGCCCAGTCTTCTATCTTCGTGCAGGGAGAGAACTCCCCGAGGTCCGTTGGGTCACCCGTCTTATACCCCTTCGTGGCCAGGTAGAACCAATCATACATTCCCACGTGGAACCGTCTGATTGGTTCGCACCAAACCCTGGCCACGATCCGTTTCACCTCGACTGACCCCAACCGTTGTACCCAGGGGTAATGCTGCACTGCCCTGGTGGCAATGCAGGTTACGCAACAGCGCGTAGTTAACACCTCTACATATGTGTGCGTATGTGTGTGTGTATGTGTGTGTGTGTACGTGTGTGTACGTGTGTGTATGTATGTACTTGTGTGTCTGTGTGTACGTGTATGTGTGTGTCTGTGTGTGTGTGTGCAGCGTGTTTGGCCTGCTGGACTCACAGGGCTCGTGCTGTGCGGTGTCCGTCTACAACTTTGTGTCCGGCTGGGGAGTTCTCATCGGGGACTCGGTGGCGGTGCCCTCGCCCTCACTGCGCACGCACCACGTCCACGATGGGCAGCAGGTGGGGGGGCAGGGGGGGCAGGGGGGGGGGGACGCGGTGGGGGATTGTGGGGGGGGCCGGGGGTGAGTGCGGGAGCAGCCACGAGCAGTGACACACACACACACGTACACACACATACACACAGACACACACAGACACACACACACGTACACACACATAAACACACAGACACACACAAACACACACGTACACACATACACACAGACACACACACGTACACACACACGTACACAGACACACACAGACACACGTACACACACAGACACACACAAACACACACGTACACACATACACACACACACGTACACACACACGTACACAGACACACACACACACGTACACACGTACATACACACGTACACACACACACGTACACACACATACACACAGACACACACACACACACGTACACACACATAAACACACAGACACACACAAACACACACGTACACACATACACACAGACACACACACGTACACACACACGTACACAGACACACACAGACACACGTACACACATACACACACAGACACACGTACACACACACAGACACACATACACAGACACACACACAGACACATGTACACACACACATACACACACAGACACACATATACACACACAAACACACGCACACACACACACACACGTACAGAAGGGAGGGAATGACCGTGGCCGAGAAGACCTGAAGCTTAGTGCGGAGCGACAGACCAGGTAGCTTCCACACAGCGTTACGCAACCGATGAAAAGATATTGCCGCTCGACTGATTCGGAGTGAGACCTCTGCTGTTAAACTGGAGCCAGTCATAAGCACACTGCCCAGGTATGGGAAACTCTCCACTCTCTCCACAACTGCCCCATCACCAATTGGGAGTTGTGGGGGTGGAGTGTCCGATGGTACAAAATACCCAGGCAGCTGCTTAGTTTTGGTGGGGCTGATGGTAAGGCCCCACCTCTTAGTGGCACGCTCCAGTCTCAGCAGCAGCGTCTCCAACTCCTCCTCTGACTGAGCAGCTATTACCAAATAATCGGCATGCATAACGTGGTTGAGCAATAGGGAGCCATCCCTTGACCGCACCCGGGCATCGATTAGCCTCCCATTATACCTCGCCCATTTACCCTCGACATCAGGAGGAGTGGGGGACGATGCTAACCCCAGCCACAAGCGATGATGAAATTCTCGCTTGCAACTTTCATCAGAAAACTGAGACCAGACCACTTTAGGTTAGAATGGGGTCCTGGGTGTACACCCACCACCGGAGTGGAAGAATGGCAGGCGCATCTTACAGATGACTAGTCGATGGTCAGAGGGCAGATCAGCTCCACGGTAGTTGCTGGTGTCAAGGACATGGGCTCGCATCCGCTGGTCTGTCACTATGTAGTCCATCAGATGTTCTTACTTGGACCTGGCATGCATCCATGATTTGTGTGGATGCGCCGATGCTGGAACAGCGTGTTGGTAATTACAAGCCCATGGGCTGCACAAAAATCTAGCAGCCTCCTGCCGTTGTTATTGAGCTGATCTGGCCCATGCCTTCCAATCACTCCAGACCAGGTGCCAGCATCATGACCAACTCGGGCATTGAAGTCGCCCAACAAGATGACTCTATCCCGAGGGGCCACTTTAGCCAGCACCTGTGACAGGAGGTCATAGAAGGCATCTGACTCATCGGCTTTGCCTGCATCCCTCCACGGATGTTCGTCTTCGGTGGGGGCATAAGTAACCACGATCACCACTCCTCGCCTCCGGTTGATGGGAAGGCGAGCCCAAAGTAGCCTGGGGCTTACAGCTTCCCACACCTCACCGCCACCTTCCCACACCCCCTTCATTATTTTGTTCATAAGAAGAGCCACACCCTGTTGTTTAGCAGTCTGCTGCCCTGAGTAGAGGACTGTCCACCCCTCACGGTGGCAGGAGCCAGAACCGGTCCACCGGTCCTCCTGAATGCCACAGAGATCCAGGCGGTACCGGTCCAGCTCCCGACAGAGGAGTGGCAGCCTCTCCTCCGCAGTGAGCGTTCGAACATTCCACGTGGAATGGCCACACGAAGTGGCTTTTCGTTGTTTCTGGAGGAGCCCCGAGGGTAGAGATTCAATCTCCTGGCTCCGCCAATTGGGGTTTGGCCAGGAGACGCCATAGACGCCTGTCCCCCCCGGGGCCTCCGGCACAAGCTTATTAGTTAGATATTTCAGTCGTGGTTTAGTGGTTCATTTCTGAAGGTGGAAGGGTTACCAGCCCCTCGCACCCGTCCTGAGCCCCCGTTTAGCCACTGTGGTGGTCATAGACGCCATGAGGGGAGGATCCAATCGGAATTGGCCCTCCCCCCACAGCACTGTCCACGACAGAGTTGCCCGTCTGGCACCGCAAGGAGGTAGGGGGTTGTTTTGCCGGACGGACCCCACGTGCACACACACACACGTACACACACATGTACGCACACACACGTACACACACACGTACACACAGACACAAAGATCCCCCATATAGCCTTAACAGACTGTAGGGGCAAGTGCTGTTAGAAGACCGGAATGGTACACGAGGGGGTGGGTGGCCAGCACCACGCCCGACCGCCTTTGTCTCCCTAGTGGCAATGTTTACACACCGCACCAGGTACTCATTTGAGGCTGAGTCGACCTAGGGGAGGCCTGGGACCGGTTCAGATAATCGTCACTGGTGTTGGCCGTGAGCGGGAATCGAACCCGGGTTGCCAGGTTCATAGCGCAGCGCGCTAACCGCTACACTATCGCTCCCCACACACACACACACAGACACACACACGTACACACACACACGTACACACACACATACGTACGTGGGGTCTTTGTTACGGTATGGGGAGTGGTGGGTGTAGCGGTTAGCGCTACGCTGCGCTACGAACCTGGTGTTCCGGGTTCGATTCCCGCTCACGGCCACCACCGGTGACGATTATCTGAACCGGTCCTGGGCCTCCCCTAGGTCGACTCGGCCTCAAATGAGTTACCTGGCGGCCGGGCGTGGTGGTGCTGGCCACCCACCCCCGCTGTGTGTGCCACAGTGCCGGTAGCCTTCGTAGGCGCTGCTACTCCCTACTAAGAGCACTTGCCCCTACAATCTGTGTGGGCTACATGGGGGACCTTTGTCTGTGTGTCTATAGGGCACTGCTGCTGCTACTCACAGCACTTGCCCCGACAGCCCTGCTAGAGGCTACACGGGGGACCTTTGTCTGTGTGTCTATAGGGCACTGCTGCTGCTACTCACAGCACTTGCCCCTACAGCCCTGCTAGAGGCTACACGGGGGACCTTTGTCTGTGTGTCTATAGGGCACTGCTGCTGCTACTCACAGCACTTGCCCCGACAGCCCTGCTAGAGGCTACATGGGGGACCTTTGTCTTTGTGTGTATAGAGGAGCTGGTCGCTAACAGAACTTGCCCCAGCAGCGTGTTAGAGGCTACACGGGGGACCTTTGTCTTTGTGTGTATAGAGGCGCTGGTCGCTAACAGCACTTGCCCCAGCAGCCCTGCTAGAGGCTACACGGGGGACCTTTGCCTTTTCTGCGGTTCCGGCGGTGACGGCCCCGTCACCCACGCCCAGGGCTCTTCATTCACGTCAACAAGCGTGGTCACAACAACAACAACTCATAACAACTACACCCCACCCACTGGCCCCCCCTCACTGCCCCCTCCCCACCACTGCCCCCCCCCACCACTGCCCCCCACCACCACTGCCCCCCACCACCACCGCCCCCCACCACTGCCCCCCCGTGTGTGCAGGTGCTCGCGTTCCCGTGTGTGCGCGTCTCCAGCCCCGCGTCGCTGGTGGTCAACGGGAGGCAGCAGGGCAGCAGCAAGCAGGCCGCAGTCACCGCCTCCTACAGCAGGAAGTTCACGTAGCCCCGCCCCCTGGAGCAGGAAGTTCATGTAGCCCCGCCCCCTGCAGCAGGAAGTTCACGTAGCCCCGCCCCCTGAAGCAGACAGTTTATATAGCCCCGCCTCCTGTAGCCCCGCCTCCTACAGCAGGAAGTTCACGTAGCCCCGCCCCCTGCAGCAGGAAGTTCACGTAGCCCCGCCCCCTGAAGCAGACAGTTTATATAGCCCCGCCTCCTGTAGCCCCGCCTCCTGCAGCAGACAGTTTCTATAGCCCCGCCTCCTGTAGCCCCGCCTCCTACAGCAGGAAGTTCACGTAGCCCCGCCCCCTGCAGCAGGAAGTTCACGTAGCCCCGCCCGCTGCAGCAGGAAGTTCACGTAGCCCCGCCCCTTGCAGCAGGAAGTTCACGTAGCCCCGCCCCCTGCAGCAGGAAGTTCGCGTAGCCCCGCCCCCAGTCAGCAGGAAGTTCACGTAGCTCCGCCTCCTACAGCAGACAGTTCACGTAGCCCCGCCTCCTGCAGCAGGAAGTTCACATAGCCCCGCCTACTGCAGCAGACAGTTCACGTAGCCCCGCCTCCTGCAGCAGGAAGTTCACATAGCCCCGCCTCCTGCAGCAGGAAGTTCACGTAGCCCCGCCTCCTGCAGCAGGAAGTTCACGTGGCCCCGCCTCCTGCAGCAGGAAGTTCATGTAGCCCCGCCTCCTGCAGCAGGAAGTTCACGTAGAAGCGGGCGTCGTCAGGGTCGGGATGGAACCCACGACCTCCCGCGTACCAGGCGAGGTGGTCAACATCTCCTAGCCACAGGCCATGCGACGCGCGTCCGAGGGTGTAGTCACAGCCACCGCTTTGTACAGATGGCAGCTCTTCGGACAACACAGACAAAGACAAAGCTCCCCCAGGCAGCGTAGCCCCGCCGGTGGTGTAGCGGATACCCGCAAGCGACGTTGTTGTTGTTGTCGTGGCTGTAAAGGCGACGGCCGATCCGGCACTCGAATTAAAGCGATAACGACGTTGCCCAATCAGTTTTCTTTTTACGTGCCGATGGGGGTGGAGTCTGTGGGGGGGTGGAGTCTGTGGGAGGGTGGAGTCAGTGGAGGGGGGAGGAGTCTGTGGGGGGGGGTGGGGTCTGTGGGGGGGGGTGGAGTCTGTGGTGGGGGGGGTGGAGTCTGTGGGGGTGGAGTCTGTGGGGGTGGAGTCAGTGGGAGGGTGGAGTCAGTGGGGAGGGGGGGTGGAGTCTGTGGTGGGGGGGGGTGGAGTCTGTGGGGGTGGAGTCAGTGGGAGGGTGGAGTCAGTGGGGGGGGGGGTGGAGTCTGTGGGAGGGTGGAGTCTGTGGTGGGGGGGGTGGAGTCTGTGGGGGGGGTGGAGTCAGTCGGGGGTGGAGTCAGTGGGGGGGGGGGTGGAGTCAATTGAGGGGTAGAGTCAGTGGGGGTGGGGTGGAGTCAGTGGGGGTTGAGTCAGTGGGGGTGGAGTCAGTGGGGGTGGAGTCAGTGGGGGTGGAGTCAGTGAAAGGTGGAGTCAGGGGGTGGAGTCAATGTGGGTGGAGTCCAGCTCCAAAGACGACTCACAGAGACCCACAGATAACACAACAACCGCCATTCGCCACTAAGTGGCGGTGACGTCACCACGACGCTTGTGCCAGGCTATGTGCACCTTGAGGCCACGTGAAGTGTCGGACGCCCACCGGCAGGAGGTCACGGGGCAGACCCAGGTGCCACAAGTCGACTGACTGAGACGACTGAGATGACTGGCTGATGCACCACCTGCGCCCCCTACTGTGCCAACCTGCTGTGCTTTAGCCACTGGGCGCTCCGCTTGTTGTTGTAAGCGTCGCTCCTCCGCCCTCCGTCGTTGTTGGAGGGCGACTGCCTCCAACTGCCCAGTAGCATCCTTCACGAGCCTCCTCCACAGAGGCCGATCTTGACACCGCTGGTACCAGTCATCGGCAAGTCCACTCAGCTCCACGTCCTCCTGTACCACATCACTCCATCTCTTCTCTAGCCCGTGCCGCGCCCGTTTCACCCCCTCGATCCGGCCGAAGAAAAGCTGTTTGGGCATGCGGTGGCTGGGCATGCGGGCTACATGGCCCAGCCAATGCAGCCTTGCCTGCGGGAGGAGCTCACCGATGGGACTTTGTCCAGATCTTTCAAGGATTTGTGAGCTCACACAATCCAGCCTAGTTACACCCAGGATGGATCGTAGGCAGGCCAGCCTAAATGTTTCTAATCGGCTAAGATGTTCCATTAAGGGGGTCCACGTTTCGCAAGCGTAGAGAAGTGAGGGAATGACCGTGGCCGAGAAGACCCGAAGCTTCGGGCGGAGCGACAGACCAGATAGCTTCCACACAGCGTTACGCAACCGATGAAAAGATGATGCCGCTCGACTGATTCGGAGTGAGACCTCTGCTGTTAAACCGGAGCCGGTCATAAGCACACTGCCCAGGTATGGGAAACTCTCCACTTTCTCCACAACTGCCCCATCACCGACTGGGAGTTGTGGGGGTGGAGTGTCCGATGGTACAAAATACCCAGGCAGGTGCTTAGTTTTGCTGGGGCTGATGGTAAGGCCCCTCCTCTTAGTGGTAAGCTCCAGGTTCAGCAGCAGCACCTCCAACTTCTCCTCTGAGTGAGCAGCAATTACCAGATCATCGGCATACGTAACATGGTTGAGCGCCATCCCTTGACCGCACCCGGGCCTCGATCAGCCTCCCATTATATCTGTACCAGATGGAAATTCCTCCGGTACAGCTATTGAAGGCTTCACCAACGACGTGGTCGAAATAGATGTTAAATAATGTAGGAGCCAGAGGACATCCCTGTCGCAACCCAAGGTGTACAGGGAATGGCTCCGACTCCCGGCCACGTTGTTTTACCTCGGCCCGCTCACCATCATGAAGGTCCTTAATGATCGTGAGCAGGGGGTCAGGGACTCCAAAAACACAAAGAACAACCCAGAGCCCAGGCCTACTGATGGTATCATAGGCCTTGACCAGGTCAATAAAGCAGAGATGTAGGTCTTGTTGGAATTCCCTACACCTCTGCCGTAGCAGACGGAAAGAAAATATGGCATCTGTGCAGGACCACCCTTTCTTGATACCGCATTGGGGCACCGCAAGCCTCTCCTCAAAGTGCCTGGCAAGGCGATGTTGAATAATCCTTGCCAGGACCTTTCCCGGCACACTGAGAAGTGAGATGCCCCTGTAGTTGTTACGACTCACACACAGAGACCCACAGACTACTCACATAGTAGAGACCCACAGACTACTCACACAGTAGAGACCCATAGACTACTCACACACATAGAGACCCACAGACTACTCACACACAGAGACCCATAGACTCCTCACACACACAGAGACCTACATAGTCTACTCACACAGAGACCCACATACTACTCGCACAGAAACCCACAGACTACTCACACAGAGACCCACATACTACTCACACAGAGACCCATAGACTACTCAAACAGTAGAGACCCATAGACTACTCACACAGTAGAGACCCATAGACTACTCACACGGTAGAGACCCACAGACTACTCACACAGAGACCCACAGACTACTCACACAGAGACCCATAGACTACTCACGCAGTAGAGACCCACAGATTACTCACACAGTAGAGACCCATAGACTACTCACACACAAAGACCCATAGACTACTCACAGAGACCCACAAACTACTCACACCCACACACAGAGACCCACAGACTACTAACACAGAGACCCATAGACTACTCAAACAGTAGAGACCCATAGACTACTCACACAGTAGAGACCCATAGACTACTCACACGGTAGAGACCCACAGACTACTCACACAGAGACCCACAGACTACTCACACAGATACCCATAGACTATTCACGCAGTAGAGACCCATAGACTACTCACACAGTAGAGACCCATAGACTACTCACACACACAAAGACCCATAGACTACTCACACAGAGACCCATAGACTGCTCACACAGTAGAGACCCACAGACTACTCACACAGTAGAGACCCACAGACTACTCACACAGTAGAGACCCAAAGACTACTCACACAGAGACCCACAGACTACTCACACAGTAAAGACCCACAGACTACTCACACAGAGACCCACAGACTACTCACACACAGAGACCTACAGACTACTCACACAGTAGAGACCCATAGACTACTCGCACAGTAGAGACCCATAGACTACTCACACAGTAGAGACCCACAGACTACTCACACAGTAGAGACCCACAGACTACTCACACAATAGAGACCCATAGACTACTCACACAGTAGAGACCCACAGACTACTCACACAGTAGAGATCCACAGACTACTCACGCAGTAGAGACCCATAGACTACTCACACAGTAGAGACCCATAGACTACTCACACAGTAGAGACCCACAGACTACTCACACAGTAGAGACCCACAGACTACTCACACAGTAGAGACCCACAGACTACTCACACAGTAGAGACCCATAGACTACTCACACAGTAGAGACCCACAGACTATTCTAGAATTAAAGCTTTCGTGACTGCAAGGATCCATACTCTTCGGTTCTATTCGGTAAAGTCACGTAGGTAAAAAATAAAACAACAAAAATCACGACGTTTCGGCCACAACACAAGCGGCCTTCATCAGGTGAAGGGATCAGGCTGTCTCGAGGACAACTTGTAGGAGACAGGACTCTCCTACAAGCTCATTTAATGTTAACACAAAAAAGTCACCTTCTGATTGGAATCACGTAGACAACATGACTGCTTCTTCGGCTGAGTCACTGTCAGTCAAATGTAAAGCTAACCTGATTTCTAAATTCAACCACCTATCAAAGAAGACCCCAATTCCAAATACAACAAAACTAGACGTTAACAAAATCGTAATAACTCAGAGTAGCACCCCGATTTCGGACAATCTGAAAATAGTACTGGCTAGGGGACTGAATTTTGCTGTCACCCCTAAAACACATACCAGTAGATGATATCATCTCTCAGGTCGATGTAGCCCTCAAAGGCGTGGGACACATCTAAGCAGACGTTGCGAGAGCTGAAATAGCCACTTTTCTTAAGAATGCTAAGAAACCCATTAGTAACATCAGCAAAAATGAACGCTCTGAACTCGCGAATTTAAAAAACAGAAGTGATATAGTCATCCTCTCAGCCGATAAAGGCAACGCTACTGTAATTATGAATAAAGATTCATACAACAACAAAATCCAGAATCTGCTCAACGATGGAAGTTACTCAAAAATTTAAAATGACCCTACCAATAGCCTAGCGATAAAAACCAACAAGATCATCACAAGTTCGACCTCCCTAATCGACCCAACTAAACGTCCCTCCCTAAAACCTTCTGCTGCAAGACCCCCTAGATTCTATGGTCTTCCCAAAATTAATAAAGAAGGCACCCCACTACGATCCATCGTATCCACGATCAACTCCCCTACCTATAGACTGGCCCGTTTTCTGTCAGATACCTTGCTGCCTTTCACTGGCAAGACCGCCTCAGCAGTACTTAACTCAGCCCAATTGGTCTCTATGGTCAAAGATGTTGTACTGTCCCCTGACGATATCCTTGTCAGCTTCGATGTGGTCTCTTTGTTCACCAAGGTCCCAGTGCCTGATACCATTGAAATAATTGAAAATTTGGTCCAACATGGACTAGACCCCAACACACCTGCACTGGTTAGGCACTGCCTCAACAATACCTACTTTACTTGGAATGGCTCCTTCTACAAACAAAATGAGGGTACCCCCATGGGATCCCCCTTGTCACCAGTGATAGCCAATATTTTAATGGAGAAATTTGAATCAGACGCCATCCAGACTTCCACCCTCAGACCTTCCCTGTGGAAGAGATATGTGGATGACACTTTCGTCATTTGGCCACATGGCCTCCCAGCTCTGAACCTTTTTCTACACCACATCAATTCCAGACATCCCACCATCAAATTCACCATGGAGGTGGAGAAAGATGGCAAGCTACCATTCTTGGATGTTCTGTTTGAGAGGAGACCTGATGGCTCATTGGGGCATTCTGTCTACAGGAAACCCACCCACACGGATTCCTACTTGAAGCCTGATTCCCACCACCACCCAGCCCAGAATAATTCTCTCATCAAAACTTTATACCATTGGGCTAATTGCATTTCGGACCAACACCACCTGACCAGTGAATTAAAACATGTACACCTGGCCCTCAAAAGGAATGGATACTCTGACCGTACCATCCGCTAAGCTGTTTCTCCCTCCATACAGAAACAACCACTTGATACTCCGGTCAAAACCATCACACTACCATATGTAGCAGGTGTTACTAAAAGGATTTCCAAAATTCTAAACAAACACAAGATCCAGGTCCGGTTCAATACAGTACACAAAATTCGTGATCTGATCCCATCCGTGAAGGATGTCATTCCTGACTTACAGTACCCCGGGATTTACAAATTGAGTTGTACCTGCGGTGATTGCTATATCGGGGAGACAAAGCGACATGGCTCTGACCGAATTCGCGAGCACAAATCAGATTTGAAACACGGCAAAACGAATTCTTCTGCCGTAGCTGATCATTGTTACAACGCTGTGGGTGATCACGATATAATTTTCTCCGATACCAAGGTTCTTTGCAAACCCACGGGTTTTTATCAGAGATTTGTTCACGAGGCAATTCAGATCTACAGGCACAGACACAATTTCAACCGAGAAGATGGTTTCAAATTAAGCAACCATTGGAAAGATGTTCTAAATCGAACCAAACATTAAACTAATTTTCAATGGTACAGTATATTTTTCAAGTAGTGGTACCCCAAACTTTCGCAGCTCTTAAATTCCTTTTTCACACCATCAATAGGTAAACTCCCCCTCTCCCACCCCCGCGCCAACCGGCATGTTCACCCGCATGTACACCACCTGTATGCTAAGTCGGCCAATCAAATGCTAATTTTTATGCTAATTCCTTTGTCAAGGCACCTTGTTTCCTCGCACACAGCTTGAAGGTCGCGGTCTGAGCGTGGCTGTGTTTCACTCCAGCGCTGTCCTCGAGACAGCCTGAACCCTTCACCTGATGAAGGCTGCTTGTGTTGTGGCCGAAACGTCGTGATTTTTGTTTTAATTTTTTACCTACGTGACTTTACCGAATAGGACCAAAGAGTATGGACCCACAGACAACTCACACAGTGGAGACGCATAGACTACTCACACAACAACAACAACTGCCATTAGTCACTAAATGGCGGTGACATCACCAGGACGCTTGTGCCAGGCCATGTGCACCTTGAGGCCACGTGAAGTGTCAAACGCCCGCGGGCAGGAGGTCACGGGGCAGACCCAGGTGCCACAGGTCGACTGACTGAGACGACTGGCTGATGCACCACCTGTGCTGCCTACTGTGCCAACCTGCTGTGCTTTAGCCACCCGGCGCTCCGCTCGTTGTTGTGAGCATCGCTCCTCCGCCCTCCGTTGTTGTTGGGCGACTACCTCCAATTGCCCAGTAGCGTCCTTCACGAGCCTCCTCCACAGAGGCCGATTATGACACGGCTGGTACCAGTCATCGGCAAGTCCACTCAGCTCCACGTCCTCCTGTACCACATCACTCCATCTCTTCTCTTGCCCGTGCCGCGCCTGTTTAGCCCCCTCGATCCGGCCGAACAAAAGCTGTTTGGGCATGCGGTGGCTGGGCATGCGGGCTACATGACCCAGCCAACGCAGCCTTGCCTGCCGGAGGAGCTCACCGATGGGACCGTGCCCAGATCTTTCAAGGATTTGTGAGCTCCTCACACAATCCAGCCTGGTTAAACCCACGATGGATCGTAGGCAGGCTAGCCTAAATGTTTCTAACTGGCGAACATGTTTCATTAAGAGGGTCCACGTTTCGCAGGCGTAGAGAAGGGAGGGAATGACCGTGGCCGAGAAGACCTGAAGCTTAGTGCGGAGCGACAGACCAGGTAGGTTCCACACAGCATTACGCAACCGATGAAAAGATATTGCCGCTCGAGTGATTCGGAGTGAGACCTCTGCTGTTAAACTGGAGCCGGTCATAAGCACACTGCCCAGGTATGGGAAACTCTCCACTCTCTCCACAACTGCCCCATCACCGATTGGGAGGTGTGGGGGTGGAGTGTCCGATGGTACAAAATACCCAGGCAGGTGCTTAGTTTTGTTGGGGCTGATGGTAAGGCCCCACCTCTTAGTGGCACGCTCCAGTCTCAGCAGCAGCGTCTCCAACTCCTCCTCTGACTGAGCAGCTATTACCAAATCATCGGCATACATAACGTGGTTAAGCAATAGGGAGCCATCCCTTGACCACACCTGGGCATTGATCAGCCTCCCATTATATCTGTACCAAATGGAGATTCCCCCGGTACAGCTATTGAAGGCTTCACGAACTACATGGTCAAAATAGCTGTTAAATAATTTGGGAGCCAGAGGACATCCCTGTCGCACCCCAAGGTGTACAGGGATTGGCTCGGACTCCCGGCCACGTAGTTTTACCTGGGCCTGCTCACCATCATGAAGGTCCTTAATGATCGTGAGCAGAGGGTCAGGGACTCCAAAAGCACGAAGGACAACCCAGAGCCCAGGCCTATTCATGGTATCATAGGCCTTGACCAGGTCAATAAAGCAGAGATGTAGGTCTTGTTGGAATTCCCTACACCTCTGCTGTAGCAGACGGACAGAAAATATGGCATCTGTGCAGGACCGCCTTTTCCTGAAACCACATTGGGGCTCCACAAGCCTCTCCTCAGCGTGCCTGGCAAGGCGATGTTGAATAATCCTTGCCAGACCCTTCCCGGCACACTGAGGAGTAAAATGCCCCTGTAGCTGTTACAGTCTGTGCGCTCCCCCTTCTTAAAGAGGGGGACCACTAGGGCATCCTTCCAATCCTGCGGAACCCGTCTAGTGGTCCAGATTGTTGTTATGATGTCATATAGGGCAGTCTGTGCATAAACGCCACCCTCTCTCAGCATTTCGCTTGGGAGATCGTCTCTACCCAGTGCCTTTCCTGGTCTCAGACTCCGGATCGTCTTCAGCACTTCCTCAACAGATGGCACCTCAGCCAGCCAGACTTCTTCCAATATTTGAGGCAATGCAGCCTCAGCAGGGTCATCCCCACTTTGTGCCACGATGCTTTCCTGGCTGAGGGGTTTTCCCTCCCCCAGGACCTCACAGAAATGCTCAGCAAATCTGCAAACCTGTTCCTGGGGGTCGGAGATTGGATCACCGTTTTTTCCCCTAATGATGGTAATAGGTGTGGCGCTGCAGGTTACTTTTTTGATGGAGTTAAATATGGATTTGTGATCACGGGTCACTGAGGCAGACTCCATCTCCTCAGCAACCCGCGACCACCACCCATCCTTGCAGCGCCTCACGGCTCTCCGAACCTCTGAGCGAAGGCTGCGGTACGCCTCCTCATTCTCTGACGTGGGATCCTGTAGCCGGTGACAGTGGGCCTGTCGCTTTTTCTCAACCATCCTGAACACCTCCTCTGTCAGCCAGGGTCTCTGCCGAGGTCTGGACCGCGTACCCAAAGCAGCCATTGCAGCTGCATGAGTCACAGTCCTAAACCTCGCCCATTTACCCTCGACATCAGGAGGAGTGGGGGACGATGCCAACCCCAGCCGCAAGCGATGATGAAATTTTCGCTTTGAACTTTCATCAGATAACTGAGACCAGGCCACTTTAGGTTGGAATGTGGGCCTGGGTGTACACCCACCACCGGAGTGGAAGAATGGCAGGCGCATCTTACAGATGACTAGTCGATGGTCAGAGGGCAGATCAGCTCCACGGTAGGTCCTGGTGTCAAGAACATGGGCTCGCATTCGCGGGTCCGACACTATGTAGTCCAGCAGATGTGCTTGCTTGGACCAGGCATGCATCCATGATGTTGTATGGATGCGCCGATGCTGGAACAGCGTGTTGGTAATTACAAGCCCATGGGCTGCACAAAAATCTAGCAGCCTCCTACCGTTATTATTGAGCTGATCTGGCCCATGCCCTCCAATCACTCCAGACCAGGTGCCAGCATCATGACCAACTCGGGCATTGAAGTCGCCCAACAAGATGACTCTATCCCGAGGGGCCACTTTAGCCATCACCTGTGACAGGAGGTCATAGAAGGCATCTGACTCATCGGCTTTGCCTGCATCCCTCCACGGATGTTTGTCTTCGGTGGGGGCATAAGTAACCACGACCGCCACTCCTCGCCTCCGGTTGATGGGAAGGCGAGCCCAAAGTAGCCTGGGGCTTACAGCTTCCCACACTTCACCGCCACGCACCCACGCCCCCTTCATTCTTTTGTTCAAAAGAGCCACACCTTGTTGTTTGGCAGTCTGCTGCCCCGATTAGAGGACTGTCCACCCCTCATGGTGGCAGGAGCCAGAACCGGTCCACCGGACCTCCTGAATGCCACAGAGATCCAGGCGGTACCGGGGCCTCCGGCGCAAGCTTATTAGTTAGATATTTTAGCCGTGGTTCAGTGGTAATTAATTGAAGGTGGAGGGGTTACTAGCCCCTCGCACCCATCCAGAGCCCCCGTTTAGCCATTGTGGTGGTCACAGACGCCATGAGAGGAGAGGCCAATCGGAATTGGCCCTCCCCCCACAGCACCGTCCACGACAGAGTTGCCCGTCCGGCACCGCGAGGAGGTTGGGGTTTCATCTTCTTTGGTTCTTTCGGTAAAGTCAAAAAGGTCAGAGACTCGATTAGTTGAGCCTTCTTGTCCCGGAGTCTGTTGAATGATCTTAAGGTTGTGTGAAATCCCTCCCCGTAGAAGCGGTTAAATTTCGATTTAAAGCGTTCGTGACTGCAAGGATTCATTTTCTTTGGTTCTTTAGGTAAAGTCACGTAGAATGAGAATAAAATTTTTAATTGATAAAATAAAATAACACAATATTTTAATAAAATTTTAATAATTTTTTTTATAAAATAACACAATATTTTATTTTATCAATTTATTATTTTATTCTCATTCTACGTGACTTTACCGAAAGAACCAAAGAAGATGAATCCTTGCAGTCACGAAAGCTTTAAATCGAGAGGTAGGGGGTTGTTTTGCCGGACACAGACCCACACACACACACAGACACACACACAGACACACACACAGACACACACACACCGTCCACAGATTCGCCCCCGAGGCACCGATCTAATCGTCTGTATTTATAGAACATGAAGGCGTGAGTCGCTAATCGCCCAGAATTTGGTTGCATCGTTTCCCGTCATAGATTGAAAAAAAATCTTCCTCCCGGTGTGACCTCTTCAAATACCGCCGTTGGGGGTAAATTGCCGTGATTATTTTGTGTTATTATTAGCAGCTGCACCAGCAGTAGGCGAACTTTAACCGGGGAGTCAGTTCGGTTTTTAAAAAGTAAAAATGTTCAAAAGCGATCTGGGCCATCAAGGAGTGACAGCCGCTCGAGCAAGAGGCTCGTGGTCATCACCATCATCATCATCGTTCCGTGGAAATTACAAAGGGGTAGAGACCCACAGAGATGCATAGAGACCCACAGCCATACGTAGAGACCCATAGAGATACATAGAGACACACAGATATACACAGAGACCCACAGAGATACACAGAGACCCACAGAGATACACAGAGACCCATAGAGATACACAGAGACCCATAGAGCTACACAGAGACCCATAGAGATACACAGAGACCCACAGAGATACACAGAGACCCACAGAGATACACTGAGACCCATAGAGATACACAGAGACCCATAGAGCTACACAGAGACCCATAGAGATACACAGAGACCCACAGAAACCCACAGAGACCCACATAGACCCATAGAGACCCATAGAGATACACAGAGGCCCACATAGACCCATAGAGATACACAGAGACCCATAGAGATACACAGAGACCCATAGAGATACACAGAGACCCACAGAGACACACAGAGACACACAGCCATACGTAGAGACCCATAGACATACAAAGAGACCCATAGACATGCATAGAGACCCACAGAGATACACAGCCATACGTAGAGACCCATAGACATACACAGAGACCCACAGAGACACATAGCCATACGTAGAGACCCATAGACATACACAGAGACCCATAAAGATGCATAGAGACCCACAGAGATACACAGAGACACAGCCATACGTAGAGACCCATAGACATACACAGAGACCCATAGAGATACACAGAGAACAATGAATACACAAAGACTCATAGAGATACACAGAGACCCATAGAGATACATCTAGACCCATAGATGTATCTCATAGAGATACACAGACATACACAGAGAACCATAGAAATATATCGAGACCACAGAGATTCAGACACCCACAGAGATACATAGAGACCAATGAAGACACAAAGACTGATAGAGATACTTAGAGACCCACAGAGATACACAGATACCCACGGAGATACAAAGAAACACACAGAGATACACGCAGATATGTGTAGTGTTCGATTTCATTCGGACAACTTCAGTCTTTCTTCGAACGCCGCCTTATTTACAACTCTCCGCATGTCCTTCACATTCCACAGTATCCAGGTCGCCACGGCTCGCTCGCCCTGCTTCACTCGACTCGCTCGCCACCTTTGTCTCTCCACTCCCCACGATTGCTTCGCTTGCTCCGCACTCAGCGACTCCGCACCCAGCGACTCCGCACTCAGCGTCTCCGCACTCAGCGTCTTCGCACACAGCGTCTCCACACCCAGCGACTCCACACCCAGCGACTCCGCACACAGCGTCTCCGCACTCAGCGACTCCGCACACAGCGTCTCCACACAGCGTCTCCGCACACAGCGTCTTCAGCTTCCAACTCTGTCTCTCAAACTCTGCCTTCCAAGCTCTGTCTCTCAAAACTCTGTCTTCCAAACTCTCCACACTTCAACTCACCTCCAAGCTTTTACATTATGAGACCTCCTTAGCCAGTAACACGATTTAGTAATAGGTTTTTTACCCTTTTATCTGGCACAAAAACTGACACCTTTATACAAGGGGATCGTGTTTGCAATAACCACAACACACGCAGTCAAAATGCAAACATAAAAAGAGACAACTCTGATAATGATATTGGCACTGTCCTTGAATTTGATTGGTCCACACACGAGACGGCTTTTCTTAGAGCCCTTTAGTCTCCACTGGTGTTAGATCAGAAGACACCATAAGGCGTACAACTCAAAAACAGCGCACCATCAGAGTATTGAGAGCTCGGGGTAAGCCTTTACATTATGAGACCTTTGCCAGTAACAAGATATAGTAATAGGTTTTTACTCCTTTAACTGGCACAAAAACTTGACACCTTCATACAAGGGGATCGTGTTTGCAATAACCACAACGTAAGCAGTCAAAATGCAATATGCACTGTCCTTGACTGCTTGTGTTGTGGTTATTGCAAACATGATCCCTTGTATAAAGGTGTCAAGTTTTTGTGCCAGATAAAAGGATAAAAGCCTATTACTAAATCTTGTTACTGGCTAAGGAGGTTTTCATAATGTAAGTGCTTACCCTGAGCTCTCAATACTCTGATAGTGCGCTGTTTTTGAGTTGTACGCCTTTTGGCGTCTTCTGGTCCAACACCAGTGGAGACTAAGGGCTCTAAGAAAAGCCGTCTCGGGTGTGGACCAATCAAATTCAAGGACAGTGCCAATATCATTATCAGAGTTGTCTCATTTTGTTTGCATTTTGACTGCTTGTGTTGTGGTTATTGCAAACATGATCCCCCTTGTATAAAGGTGTCAGTTTTTGTGCCAGATAAAAGGGTAAAAACCTCGATTTAAAGCTTTCGTGACTGCAAGGATTCATCTTCTTTGGTTCTTTCGGTAAAGTCACCACGTAGAATGAGAATAAAATAATAAATTGATAAAATAAAATAACCCAATAAAATTCTCACGACGTGAGGGAGGGATTCCACACAACCTTAAGATCATTCAACAGACTCCGGGATAAGAAGGCTCAACTAATCGAGTCTCTCACCTTTCTGAAGAGATGCCGCGACTCTAAGCTTAAAGGTCGCGATCTGAGCGTGGCTTTGTTCGCTCCAGCGCTGTCCTACCAGACAGTCTCGTCCCTTCGCCTGATGAAGGCCGCTTGTGTTGTGGCCGAAACGTCGTGAGAATTTTATTGTGCTATTTTATTTTATCAATTTATTATTTTATTCTCATTCTACGTGGCGGTGGTGACTTTACCGAAAGAACCAAAGAAGAAGGGTTAAAACCTCTTGCTACTTCATCTCCCACCATTCAACTCCCCTCTGTTGATACTCTTTGGTTCTATTCGGTAAAGTCATGTAGGTAAATAATAAAACAACAATAATCACGACGTTTCGGCCACAACACAAGCGGCCTTCATCAGGTGAAGGGACGAGACTGTCTGGAGGACAGCGCTGGAGTGGAAGAAGCCACGCTTAGATCACGACATTTAAGCTGTGTGAGAAGAGGAAGACCACGGGCTTTGACAAAGGAATTAGCATATAAATTAGCATTGAAATGGCTCATTGAAATAGCTAAGTTAAAGTATACACATCCGCAGAGGTGCCCCTTGACAAAGGAAATTAGCATAGAATTTAGCATTTAAATAGTTTAGTGATTAGCTAGTAACTGGACACAGAAATAGCTATGTTAAAGTCAGAGTATATACATTCACCGAGGCACCTAGTACTCATCAAACAGGAGAATTTAGCGAAACACAACCACGCTCAGACATCGGACCTGGTCTTATACCCGCTCTCATTACACCCCCCAATTAATTAACTGCGCGTCCCAACGGCGCTCCGCGTGACCGTCCGCACCTGTTACCTCGCCAGACTTCCAGACGCCTCTCCGGCCCCGGCCAACAGCACCAACCAATCACGGCCGTCCACGGCTACCCCCAGCTTTAATTGCCCCAACATAACCTGCACTGTATTCGCCTTCTGCTCCAGGCTGACCCGAGATAACCCGTGCTGTCTGTGTGATCATGTGATCACGCTGTTTCCACAACGCACCTTCGCCACTCCACTGCATGTGCACAGAGACACAAAGATAAAAGACAAAGATCCCCCGTGTAGCCTTAACAGAGTGTAGGGGCAAGTGCTGTTAGTGAGCAGCACCTATGAAGGCCGGAACGGTACACCAGGGGGTGGGTGGCCAGCACCACGCCCGACCGCCTTTGTCTCCCCAGTGGCAATGTTTTTATCCACCGCACCAGGTACTCATTTGAGACTGAGTCGACCTAGGGGGGCCCAGGACCGGTTCAGATAATCGTCACTGGTGTTGGCCGTGATTGGGAATTGAACTCGGGTCGCCAGGTTCATAGCGCAGCGTAGCGCTAACCGCACAGAGACACACACACAGATACACACCTGGACACACACAGAGACAGACGCCTAGACACACACACAGACACACACACAGACACACACAGACACACACACAGACACACACCTGGACACACACACAGACAGACGCCTAGACACACACACAGACACACACACAGACACACACACAGACACACACAGACACACACACACAGACACACACCTGGACACACACACAGACAGACGCCTAGACACACACACAGACACACACACAGACACACACCTGGACACACACACAGACAGACGCCTAGACACAGACAGACACACATACAGACACATACACAGACAGACGCCTAGACACACACACAGACACATATACACACAGACACATACACAGACAACAACAACAAACGCCATTCGCCACTAAGTGGCGGTGACGTCACCACGACGCTTGTGCCAGGCCATGTGCACCCTGAGGCCACGTGAAGTGTCGAACGCCCGCCGACAGAAGGTCACGGGGAAGACCCAGATGCCACGGGTCGACTGACTGAGATGACTGGCTGATGCACCACCTGTAACCCCTACTGTGCCAACCTGCTGTGCTTTAGCCACCCGGCGCTCCGCTTGTTGTTGTGAGCGTCGCTCCTCAGCCCTCCGTGGTTGTTGGAGGGCGACTGCCTCCAACTGCCCAGTAGCGTCCTTCACGAGCCTCCTCCACAGAGGCCGATCTTGACACCGCTGGTACCAGTCATTGGCAAGTCCACTCAGCTCCACATCCTCCTGTACCACGTCGCTCCATCTCTTCTCTAGCCCGTGCCGCGCCCGCTTAGCCCCCTCAATCCGGCTGAACAAAAGCTGTTTGGGCATGAGGTGGCTGGGCATGCGGGCTACATGACCCAGCCCACGCAGCCTTGCCTGCCGGAGGAGCTCACCGATGGGACCGTGTCCAGATCTTTCAAGGATTTGTGAGCTCCTCACACAATCCAGCCTGGTTAAACCCAGGATGGATCGTAGGCAGGCCAGCCTAAATGTTTCTAACCGGCGAAAATGTTCCATTAGGGGGGTCCACGTTTCGCAAGCGTAAAGAAGGGAAGGAATGACCGTGGCCGAGAAGACCTGAAGCTTAGTGCGGAGCGACAGACCAGGTAGCTTCCACACAGCGTTACGCAACCGATGAAAAGATATTGCCGCTCGACTGATTCGGAGTGAGACCTCTGCTGTTAAACTGGAGCCAGTCATAAGCACACTGCCCAGGTATGGGAAACTCTCCACTCTCTCCACAACTGCCCCATCACCGATTGGGAGTTGTGGGGGTGGAGTGTCCGATGGTACAAAATACCGAGGCAGATGCTTAGTTTTGGTGGGGCTGATGGTAAGGCCCCACCTCTTAGTGGCACGCTCCAGTCTCAGCAGCAGCGTCTCCAACTCCTCCTCTGACTGAGCAGCTATTACTAAATCATCAGCATACATAACGTGGTTGAGCAATAGGGAGCCATCCCTTGACCGCACCCGGGCATCGATCAGCCTCCCATTATATCTGTACCAAATGGAGATTCCCCCGGTACAGCTATTGAATGCTTCACGAACTACTTGGTCAAAATAGATGTTAAATAATGTGGGAGCCAGAGGACATCCCTGTCGCACCCCAAGGTGTACAGGGAATGGCTCTGACTACCGGGCACGTAGTTTTGCCCGCGCCCGCTCACCATCATGAAGGTCCTTAATGATCGTGAGCAGAGAGTCAGGTACGCCAAAAGAACGAAGAACGACCCAGAGCCCAGGCCTACTGATGGTATCATAGGCCTTGACCAGGTCAATAAAGCAGAGATGTAGGTCTTGTTGGAACACTGAGGAGTGAGATGCCCCTGTAGTTGTTACAGTCTGTGCGGTACCCCTTCTTAAAAAGGGGGACCACCAGGGCATCCTTCCAATCCTGCGGAACCCGTCCAGTGGTCCAGATTGTTGTTATGATGTCATATAGGGCAGTCTGTGCACAAACGCCACCCTCCCTTAGCATTTCGCTTGGGAGATCATCTCTGCCCACTGCCTTTCCTGGTCTCAGAATCCGGATCGCCTTCAGTACTTCCTCAGCAGATGGCACCTCAGCCAGCCACTCACAGGGGGTGACTTCTTCCAATATTTGAGGCACCGCAGCCTCAGCAGGGTCATCCTCACTCTGTGCCACGATGTTTTCCTGGCTGAGGGATTTTCCCTCCCCCAGGACCTCACAGAAATGCTCAGCAAATCTGCAAACCTGTTCCTGGGGGTCGGAGATTGGATCACCGTTTTTTCCCCTAATGATGGTAATAGGTGTGGCGCTGCAGGTTACTTTTTTGATGGAGTTAAATAGAGATTTGTGATCACGGGCCACTGAGGCAGACTCCATCTCCTCAGCAACCCGCGACCACCACCCATCCTTGCAGCGCCTCACGGCTCTCCGAACCTCCGAGCGAAGGCTGCGGTAAGCCTCCTCATTCTCTGACGTGGGATTCTGTAGCCGATGACAGTGGGCCTGTCGCTTTTTCTCAGCCAGCCAGAACATCTCCTCTGTCAGCCAGGGTCTCTGGGGAGGTCTGGACCGCGTACCTAAAGCAGCCATTGCAGCTGCATGAGTCACAGTCCTAAACCTCGCCCATTTACCCTCGACATCAGGAGGAGTCGGGGACGATGCCAATCCCAGCCGCAAGCGATGATGAAATTTTCGCTTGCAACTTTCATCAGATAACTGAGACCAGGCCACTTTAGGTCGGAATGGGGTCCTGGGTGTACACCCACCACCGGAGTGGAAGAATGGCAGGCGCATCTTACAGATGACTAGTCGATG
The DNA here is from genome assembly GCF_048934315.1 of Petromyzon marinus. Taxonomy (NCBI): domain Eukaryota; kingdom Metazoa; phylum Chordata; class Hyperoartia; order Petromyzontiformes; family Petromyzontidae; genus Petromyzon; species Petromyzon marinus. The sequence goes on from NC_133735.1 coordinate 6,351,003, forward strand.
GTCAGAGGGCAGATCAGCTCCACAGTAGGTCCTGGTGTCAAGAACATGGGCTCGCATTCGCTGGTCCGTCACTATGTAGTCCAGCAGATGTTCTTGCTTGGACCCGACATGCATCCATGATGTTGTGTGGATGCGCCGATGCCGGAACAGCGTGTTGGTAATTACAAGCCCATGGGCTGCACAAAAATCTAGCAGCCTCCTACCGTTGTTATTGAGCTGATCTGGCCCATGCCCTCCAAACACTCCAGACCAGGTGCCAGTATCATGACCAACTCGGGCATTGAAGTCACCCAACATGATGACTCTATCCCGAGGGGCCACTTTAGCCAGCACCTGTGACAGGAGGTCATAGAAGGCATCTGACTCATCGGCTTTGCCTGCATCCCTCCACGGATGTTCATCTTCGGTGGGGGCATAAGTAACCACGACCACCATTCCTCGCCTCCGGTTGATGGGAAGGCGAGCCCAAAGTAGCCTGGGGCTTACAGCTTCCCACACCTCACCGCCACGCTCCCACGCCCCCTTCATTCTTTTGTTCAAAAGAAGACCCACACCCTGTTGTTTGGCAGTCTGCTGCCCCGAGTAGAGGACTGTCCACCCCTCACACAGACAGACACACACACACAAACAGACACACATACAGACACACACACACAAACAGACACACATACAGACACACACACAGACACATACAGACAGACACACACACACAGACACACACACAGACACACACACAGACACACACACACAGACACACACACACCGTCCACAGATTCGCCCCGAGGCACCGATCTAGTCGTCTGTATTTATAGAACATGAAGGCGTGAGTCGCTCATCGCCCAGAATTTGGTTGCATCGTTTCACGTCAAAGAAAAAAATTCAAATCTTCTTCTCGGTGTGACCTCTTCAAATACCGCCGCTGGGGGTAAATTGCCGTGATTATTTTGTGTTATTATTATTAGCAGCAGCAGCAGCAGTAGGCCAACTAATAAGGAAACAATTCGCGTGTTTAACCGGGGAGTCAGTTCGGTTTTTATAAAGTAAAAAATGTTCAAAAGCGATCTGAGCCATCAAGGAGTGACAGCCGCTCGAGCAAGAGGCTCGTGGTCATCACCATCATCATCATCGTTGTTGTTGCGTGGAAATCACAAAGGCGTAGAGACCCACAGAGATGCATAGAGACCCATAGAGACACACAGAGACCCACAGAGATACACATACTTATAGAGATACATAGAAACCCACAGAGATACACAGAGACCCATAGAGATACATCTAGACCCATAGAGATACACAGAGACCCATAGAGATACACAGAGACCCACAGAGATACACAGAGATCCATAGAGATACACAGAGACCAATAGAGATACACAGAGACCCACAGAGATACACAGAGACCGATAGAGATAAATAGAGACCCATAGAGATACACAGAGACCCACAGAGACACACAGAGACCCATAGAGACCCACAGAGACCCACAGAGACACACAGAGATGCATAGAGACCCATAGAGACACACAGAGACCCACAGAGATACACAGACTTATAGAGATACATAGAGACCCACAGAGATACACAGAGACCCATAGAGATACATCTAGACCCATAGAGATACACAGAGACCCATAGAGATACACAGAAACCCACAGAGATACACAGAGATCCATAGAGATACACAGAGACCAATAGAGATACACAGAGACCCACAGAGATACACAGAGACCGATAGAGATAAATAGAGACCCATAGAGATACACAGAGACCCACAGAGACACACAGAGACCCATAGAGACCCACAGAGACCCACAGAGACACACAGAGACCCACAGAGACCCATAGAGATACACAGAGACCCATAGAGATACACAGAGACCCATAGAGATACATCTAGACCCATAGAGATACACAGAGACCCATAGAGATACACAGAGACCCACAGAGATACACAGAGACCCATAGAGATAAATAGAGACCCATAGAGATACCCAGAGACCCATAGAGACACACAGAGACCCATAGAGATACACAGAGACCCATAGAGATACATCTAGACCCATAGAGATACACAGAGACCCACAGAGATACACAGAGACCCACAGAGATACACAGAGACCCATAGAGATAAATAGAGACTCACAGAGATACACAGAGACCCATAGAGATACACAGAGACCCACAGAGATACACAGAGACCCACAGAGATACATAGAGACCCATAGAGATACACAGAGACCCACAGAGACACACAGAGATACACAGAGACCCATAGAGATACACAGAGACCCATAGAGATACACAGAGACCCATAGAGATACACAGAGACCCATAGAGATACACAGAGACCCATAGAGATACACAGAGACCCATAGAGATACACAGAGACCCATAGAGATACACAGAGACCCATAGAGATACACAGAGACCCACAGAGATACACAGAGACCCATAGAGATAAATAGAGACCCATAGAGATACACAGAGACCCATAGAGACCCACAGAGACCCACAGAGACACACAGAGACCCACAGAGACCCATAGAGATACACAGAGACCCATAGAGATACACAGAGACCCATAGAGATACACAGAGATACACAGAGACCCACAGAGATACACAGAGACCCACAGAGATACAAAGAGACCCACAGAGATACATAGAGACCCATAGAGATACACAGAGACCCACAGAGACACACACAGATATACACAGAGATACACAGAGACCCATAGAGATACATAGAGACCCATAGAGATACACAGAGACCCACAGAGACACACAGAGACACACAGAGATACACAGAGACACATAGAGACACACAGCGACCCATAGAGATGCATAGAGACCCATAGAGATACACAGAGACCCACAGAGACCCACAGAGATACACAGAGATACACAGCCATACGTAGAGACCCATAGACATACACAGAGACCCATAGAGATACACAGAGACCCATAGACATACATCTAAATCCATAGAGATACATAGAGACCCATAGAGATACACAGAGACCCATAGAGATACACAGAGACCCATAGAGATACACAGAGACCCATAGAGATACATCTAAATCCATAGAGATACATAGAGACCCATAGAGATACACAGAGACCCATAGAGATACACATAGACACATAGAAATACACAGAGACCCATAGAGATACACGGAGACCCACAGAGATACACAGAGACCCACAGAGACACACAGAAACCCATAGACATACACAGAGACCCATAGAGATGCACAGAGACACATATAGACACACAGAGACCCATAGAGATGCATAGAGACCCATAGAGATACATAGAGACCCATAGAGATACATAGAAACCCATAGAGATACATAGAGACCCATAGAGATACACAGAGACCCACAGAGACACACAGAGACCCACAGAGATACACAGAGACCCATAGAGATACACATAGACCCATAGAGATACACAGAGACCCACAGAGATACACAGAGACCCATAGAGACACACAGAGACCCATAGAGATACACAGAGACCCATAGAGATACATCTAGACCCATAGAGATACATAGAGACCCACAGAGATACACAGAGACCCATAGAGAAACACAGAGACTCATAGAGATACACAGAGACCCACAGAGATACACAGAGATACACAGAGACCCATAGAGATACATAGAGACCCATAGAGATACACAGAGACCTATAAAGATACACAGAGACCCATAGAGATACTCAGAGACCCATAGAGATACACAGAGACCCACAGAGATACACAGAGACCCATAGAGATGCATAGAGATCCACAGAGATACACAGAGACCCATAGACATACACAGAGACCCATAGATACACAGAGATCCATAGAGATACATAGAGATCCACAGAGACACACAGAGACCCACAGAGATACACAGAGACCCACAGAGATACACAGAGACACATAGATATACACAAAGACCAACAGAGATACACAGACCCATAGAGATACACAGATACCCACAGAGATACACAGAGACCCATATACATACACAGAGATACACAGAGACCCATAGAGATACACAGAGACCCATAGAGATATACAGAGACCCACAGAGATACACAGAGACCCATAGAGATACATCTAGACCTATAGAGATACACAGAGACCCATAGAGACACACAGAGACCCATAGAGATACACAGAGACCCACAGAGATACACAGAGACCCATAGAGATACACAGAGACCCACACAGATACACAGAGACACAAAGAGATACACAGAGACCGATAGAGATGCATAGAGACCCACAGAGATACACAGAGATACACAGCCATACGTAGAGACCCATAGACATACACAGAGACCCATAGAGATACACAGAGACCCATAGACATACATCTAAATCCATAGAGATACATAGAGACCCATAGAGATACACAGAGACCCATAGAGATACACAGAGACCCATAGAGATACACAGAGACCCATAGAGATACATCTAAATCCATAGAGATACATAGAGACCCATAGAGATACACAGAGACCCATAGAGATACACATAGACACATAGAAATACACAGAGACCCATAGAGATACACAGAGACCCACAGAGATACACAGAGACCCACAGAGACACACAGAGACCCATAGACATACACAGAGACCCATAGAGATGCACAGAGACACATATAGACACACAGAGACCCATAGAGATGCATAGAGACCCATAGAGATACATAGAGACCCATAGAGATACATAGAGACCCATAGAGATACACAGATACCCACAGAGACACACAGAGACCCACAGAGATACACAGAGACCCATAGAGATACACAGAGACCCATAGAGATACACAGAGACCCACAGAGATACACAGAGACCCATAGAAACACACAGAGACCCATAGAGATACACAGAGACCCATAGAGATACATCTAGAGTCTAGACCCATAGAGATACATAGAGACCCACAGAGATACACAGAGACCCATAGAGAAACACAGAGACTCATAGAGATACACAGAGACCCACAGAGATACACAGAGATACACAGAGACCCATAGAGATACATAGAGACCCATAGAGATACACAGAGACCTATAAAGATACACAGAGACCCATAGAGATACTCAGAGACCCATAGAGATACACAGAGACCCACAGAGATACACAGAGACCCATAGAGATGCATAGAGATCCACAGAGATACACAGAGACCCATAGACATACACAGAGACCCATAGAGATACACAGAGACCCATAGAGATACATATAGATCCACAGAGACACACAGAGACCCACAGAGATACACAGAGACCCACAGAGATACACAGAGACACATAGATATACACAAAGACCAACAGAGATACACAGACCCATAGAGATACACAGATACCCACAGAGATACACAGAGACCCATAGACATACACAGATATACACAGAGACCCATAGAGATACACAGAGACCCATAGAGATATACAGAGACCCACAGAGATACACAGAGACCCATAGAGATACACAGAGACCCATAGAGATACACAGACTCATAGAGACACACAGATACCCATAGAGATACACAGAGACCCATAGAGATACACAGAGACCCACAGAGATACACAAAGACCCACAGAGATATGTGAGTGAGTGTGTGAGTGAGTGTGTGAGTGATTGAGTGTGTGAGTGAGTGTGTGAGTGAGTGACTGTGTGAGTGAGTGTGAGTGAGTGTGTGCGTGAGTGTGAGTGTGTGTGAGTGTGTGAGTGAGTGAGTGTGTGAGTGAGTGACTGTGTGAGTGAGTGTGTGAGTGAGTGTGTGAGTGTGTGAGTGTGTGACTGAGTGAGTGTGTGAGTGAGTGTGTGAGTGAGTGTATGAGTGAGTGAGTGTGTGAGTGAGTGGGTGAGTGTTTGATTGAGTGTTTGAGTTAATGTGTGAGTGAGTGTGAGTGTGTGACTGTGTAAGTGAGTGAGTGGGTGAGTGACTGTGTGAGTGAGTGTGTGTATGATTGAGTGAGTGACTGTGTGTGAGTGAGTAAGTGTGTGAGTGATTGTGTGACTGAGTGAGTGCGTGAGTGTGTGAGTGACTGTGTAAGTGTGTGAGTATGTGAGTGTGTGAGTGAGTGACTGTGTGAGTGTGTGAGTGAGTGTGTAAGTGTGTGAGTGAGTGAGTGTGTGAGTGTGTGAGTGAGTGTGAGTGAGTGTGTGAGTGAGTGTATGAGTGAGTGAGTGTGTGAGTGAGTGTGTGAGTGAGTGAGTGTGTGAGTGACTGTGTGACTGAGTGAGTGAGTGACTGTGTGAGTGACTGCTTCAGTGAGTGTGTGAGTGAGTGTGTGAGTGAGTGAGTGACTGTGTGAGTGTGTTAGTGAGTGTGAGTGTGTGAGTCACTGAGTGAGTGAGTGACTGTGTGAGTGACTGTGTGAGTGAGTGTGTGAGTGACTGAGTGAGCGAGTGAGTGACTGTGTGAGTGACTGTGTGAGTGAGTGTGTGAGTGAGTGAGTGACTGTGTGAGTGTGTTAGTGAGTGAGTGTGTGAGTGACTGAGTGAGTGAGTGACTGTGTGAGTGAGTGTGTGAGTGAATGAGTGACTGTGTGAGTGTGCTAGTGAGTGAGTGAGTGACTGAGTGAGTGAGTGTGTGAGTGTGTGAGTGAGTGTGAGTGAGTGTGTGAGTGAGTGTGTGAGTGTGTGAGTGACTGTGTGACTGAGTGAGTGAGTGACTGTGTGAGTGACTGCGTGAGTGAGTGTGTGAGTGAGTGACTGTGTGACTGAGTGAGTGACTGTGTGAGAGTGTTAGTGAGTGAGTGTGTAAGTGACTGTGTGAGTGTGTTAGTGAGTGAGTGTGAGTGTGTTAGTGAGTGTGTGAGTGAGTGAGTGACTGTGTGAGTGTGTTAGTGAGTGAGTGTGTTAGTGAGTGAGTGTGTGAGTGAGTGACTGTGTGAGTGTGTTAGTGAGTGAATGAGTGAGTGTGAGTGAGTGACTGAGTGAGTGAGTGACTGTGTGAGTGACTGCGTGAGTGAGTGTGTGAGTGAGTGACTGTGTGAGTGTGTTAGTGAGTGAGTGACTGTGTGAGTGTGTTAGTGAGTGAGTGACTGTGTGAGTGACTGTGTGTGTTAGTGAGTGAGTGACTGTGTGAGTTAGTGAGTGACTGTGTGACTGTGTGAGTGACTGTGTGAGTGTGTTAGTGAGTGAGTGACTGTGTGAGTGTGTTAGTGAGTGTGTGAGTGACTGAGTGAGTGACTGTGTGTGTTAGTGAGTGAGTGACTGAGTGAGTGACTGAGTGAGTGAGTGACTGAGTGAGTGACGCACGATGGGATGGGTGGTCAGCAACCAACGCCTACACGGCCGTCTTTGTTCCCCCCTCCACACAGCCCCCCCCACCACCCCCCACCACCCCCCACCACCCCCCACCACTCCCCACCACCACTCCCCACCACCACCACCCCCCACCAACAGTGGCGTGCGTCATCGTCGATAAACGATTATCTCAAGAGGCGTAGTGAGAGAGAGGTGGAGGAGGTGGAGGGGGGAGGTGGTGGGAGTGGAAGAGGTGGAGGCAGTGGAGGATGGAGGAGGAGGAGGTGGAGGAGGTGGAGGGAGTGGAGGATGGAGGAGGAGGTGGAGGAGGTGGAGGGAGTGGAGGGAGTGGAGGATGGAGGAGGTGGAGGAGGAGGTGGAGGAGGTGGAGCAGGGTGGAGGAGGAGATGGAGGGAGTGGAGGATGAGGAGGATGGTGGAGGAGGTGGAGGGAGTGGAGGAGGTGGAGGAGGTGGAGGAGTTGGAGGAGCAGGTGGAGGAGGAGGTGGAGGGAGTGGAGGATGGAGGAAGAGGTGGAGGAGGTGGAGCAGGGTGGAGGAGGAGGTGGAGGAGGAAGTGGAGGGAGTGGAGGATGGAGGAGGAGGTGGAGGGGTGAGGTGGAGGGAGTGGAAGAGGTGGAGGGAGTGGAGGGTGGAGGAGGAGGTGGAGGGAGTGGAGGATGAGGAGGATGGTGGAGGAGGTGGAGGAGGAGGAAGGTGGAGGAGGAGGTGGAGGGAGTGGAGGATGAGGAGGATGGTGGAGGAGGTGGAGGGAGTGGAGGGAGTGGAGGAGGTGGAGGAGGTGGAGGAGGAGGTGGAGGGAGTGGAGGATGGAGGAGGTGGAGCAGGATGGAGGAGGAGGAGGTGGAGCAGGGTGGAGGAGGTGGAGGAGGTGGAGGGAGTGGAGGATGAGGAGGAGGGAGTGGAGGAGGTGGAGCAGGGTGGAGGAGGAGGTGGAGGAGGTGGAGGAGGAGGTGGAGGAGGTGGAGGGAGTGAACGAGGATGGAGAAGGAGGTGGAGGGAGTGGACGTTGGAGGATGGAGGATGAGTAGGAGGAGGAGGAGGTGGAGGGAGTGGAGGATGGAGGAGGAGGTGGAGGAGGTGGAGCAGGGTGGAGGAGGAGGTGGAGCAGAAGGATGAGTAGGAGGAGGAGGTGTAGGACGTCATCGTCGTGAGATGACGCGACTGGGCGCGCCTCCTCTCCCCGGGGCGACGTTTTCGAGGCTCCCCGCGGCCGTGGAGGGCGGCGACCCCCACGGCACCGCCAGCCGCTCGCCCATAAAAAGGCGACGACTCTCAAGCAGTGGCATCACTCCGCCTGACACCTCCAGGACCACTCCAGGACCACTCCAGGACCACCCCAGGACCACTCCAGGACCACTCCAGGACCACTCCAGGACCACCCCAGGACCACTCCAGGACCACTCCAGGACCACCCCAGAACCACTCCAGGACCACTCCAGGACCACTCCAGGACCACCCCAGGACCACTCCAGGACCACTCCAGGACCACTCCAGGACCACTCCAGGACCACTCCAGGACCACCCCAGGACACCGCCGCTTCCCCTCTGCGTCCTCTCCACGTGCCCACCATGGCTCAGAGCATCGTGCCCCTGGTGGTCGTGCTGCTCGCCGGCTCGCTGGCTCTCAGCAACGCGAACGTGAGTCCTGGACCCTACGGGAGGGGAGCCTTAGTCTGGCTCTGTGAGCATCAGTGATTGACACTGAACCCTGTGGGAGCCTTAGTCTGGCTCTGTGAGCATCAGTGATTAACACTGAACCCTGTGGGAGCCTTAGTCTGGCTCTGTGAGCATCAGTGATTAACACTGAACCCTGTGGGAGCCTTAGCCTGGCTCTGTGAGTCTCAGTGATTGACACTGAACCCTGTGGGAGCCTTAGTCTGGCTCTGTGAGCATCAGTGATTAAAACTGAACCCTGTGGGAGCCTTAGCCTGGCTCTGTGAGTCTCAGTGATTGACACTGAACCCTGTGGGAGCCTTAGCCTGGCTCTGTGAGTCTCAGTGATTAAAACTGAACCCTGTGGGAGCCTTAGCCTGGCTCTGTGAGCATCAGTGATTAACACTGAACCATGTGGGAGCCTTAGTCTGGCTCTGTGAGTCTCAGTGATTAACACTGAACCCTGTGGGAGCCTTAGTCTGGCTCTGTGAGCATCAGCGATTAACACAGAACCCTGTGGGAGCCTTAGCCTGGCGCTGTGAGTCTCATTGATAAACACTGAACCCTGTGAGAGCCTTAGTCTGGCTCTGTGAGCATCAGTGATTAACACTGAACCCTGTGGGAGCCTTAGCCTGGCGCTGTGAGTCTCAGTGATTGACACTGGACCCTACGGGAGGGAGCCTTAGTCTGGCTCTGTGAGCATCAGTGATTGACACTGAACCCTGTGGGAGCCTTAGCCCGGCTCTGTGAGTCTCAGTGATTGACACCGGACCCTACGTGGATGCTCGACATCCGTGCGGCTGAAGCTCAATCGAAGGGAAAAATAAACCCCCCACCCCCCACGGCAAATCTGATGCCATGGAAGTTTTAAAGTGCCCCACGAACTCCAAACGTTCTCGTGGGGGCATTTTAAACGTCGACACGTGGCAGGGTGGGGGTGTTGGGGTCTTCAAATCAACAATCTTGGGTTTTCAGACGTCTAACCCCTTGTTATTTGTGTTTACTGAAAGCTGTCCTGGGTAACACAATTTCTAGCTTTCTACCCTGTAGGGCAGTAGCCCCGAGAAGGGGTACGAGACCTGAGGGACCGTCCATATATGACGTCACGAGGGGGGGTCAGACATTTGTGACGATGTGTGACGAGAGAGGGGGGAGGAGGGGTGTTTGAGAAACGTGACGTCACATCAAAATGCACAACTTTAAATGAATGTAGAATTAAAGTTTTGATTTTAAGTTGTCGTGAATGCAGGGGATTCGTATTCTTGGTTCTTTCGGTAAAGTCACCACCACGTAGAAGGGAAACAATAAAATAATGAAAATATAAAACAATACAATTATTATTCTTGGTTCTTTCGGTAAAGTCACCACGCAGAAGGGAAACAATAAACTAATAAAAATATAAAACAATAAAATTATTGTAAAACACTAAAATTATTATTCTTGGTTCTTTCGGTAAAGTCACCACGCAGAAGGGAAACAATAAAATAATAAAAATATAAAACAATAAATTATTATAATCTTGGTTCTTTAGGTAAAGTCACAACCACGTAGAAGGGAAACAATAAAATAATAAAAATATAAAACAATATTTTTATTATATTCTTGGTTCTTTCGGTAAAGTCACCACGTAGAAGGGAAACAATAAACTAATAAAAATATAAAACAATGAATTATTATTCTTGGTTCTTTAGGTAAAGTCACAACCACGTAGAAGGGAAACAATAAAATAATAAAAATATAAAATAATGAAATTATTGTAAAACAATAAAATTATTGTTCTTGGTTCTTTCGGTAAAGTCACCACGCAGAAGGGAAACAATAAAATAATAAAAATATAAAACAATATTTTTTATTATATTCTTGGTTCTTTCGGTAAAGTCACCACGTAGAAGGGAAACAATAAAATAATAAAAATATAAAACAATAAAATTATTGTAAAACGATAAAATTATTATTCTTGGTTCTTTCGGTAAAGTCACCACGTAGAAGGGAAACAATAAAATAATAAAAATATAAAGCAATAAAATTATTGTAAAACAATAAAATTATTATGCTTGTTTCTTTCGATAAAGTCACCACGTAGAAGGGAAACAATAAAATAATAAAAATATAAAACAATAAAATTACTATTCTTGGTTCATTCGGTAAAGTCACCACGTAGAAGGGAAACAATAAAATAATAAAAATATTAAACAATAAAATTATTGTTCTTGGTTTTTTCGATAAAGTCACCACCACGTAGAAGGGAAACAATAAAATAATAAAAATATAAAACAATACAATTATTATTCTTGGTTCTTTCGGTAAAGTCACCACGTTGAAGGGAAACAATAAACTAATAAAAATATAAAACAATAAAATTATTGTAAAACAATAAAATTATTATTCTTGGTTCTTTTGGTAAAGTCACCACGTTAGAAGGGAAACAATAAAATAATAAAAATATAAAACAATAAAATTTTCTTGCTGTGGTTTTCACACCTGATGATGATTGCTGCTTGGTGTTGCAGGCGAAACGTCGTGAGAATTTTATTGTTTTATATTTTTATTATTTTATTGTTTCCCTTCTTCGTGGTGACTTTACCGAAAGAACCAAAAATATAAATATATAATTGTTATAACAACACTAATTGTTATAACAACACTCGTACAACATTAGAGTGCAGCGCCACGTGAAATACGCACTACAATGACAATAGTTTAAAGCGATTTGAATCATGTTTTATATTCAAAGTGGAAATATGGTTGTGGGGGGGGGGGAGGGGCAGAGCTTTGTGACGTCATATTTGGGGGGGTCAAAAATTGTTCAAAATCGCGTGACGTCATTTATGGACGGCCCCTTATACAGCTGAAGGTCTCTATGTTAATAGGTGGTGTTGACATTTGACGATTCCGATGATGTTTTGAGTTCCTCTCCCATCGTGTGCTCATTCTTTTCTTTGTTTACATTTTACAGGGAAGAGGCGGTGGATTTAACAACCGTAAGACCCACAGACTACTCACACAGTAGAGACCCACAGACTACTCACACAGTAGAGACCCACAGACTACTCACACAGTAGAGACCCACAGACTACTCACACAGTAGAGACCCACAGACTACTCACACAGTAGAGACCCACAGACTACTCACACAGAGACAAATAGACTACTCACACAGTAGAGACCCACAGACTACTCACACAGTAGAGACCCATAGACTACCCACACAGTAGAGACCCACAGACTACTCACACAGTAGAGACCCACAGACTACTCACACAGTAGAGACCCATAGACTACTCACACAGTAGAGACCCACAGACTACTCACACAGTAGAGACCCACAGACTACTCACACAGAGACAAATAGACTACTCACACAGTAGAGACCCACAGACTACTCACACAGTAGAGACCCATAGACTACCCACACAGTAGAGACCCACAGACTACTCACACAGTAGAGACCCACAGACTACTCACACAGTAGAGACCCACAGACTACTCAAACATAGAGACCCACAGACTACTCACACAGTAGAGACCCATAGACTACTCACACAGATACCCATAGACTCATCGCACAGAGACCCATAGCTTCATCACACAGAGACCCATAGACTCATCACACCAAGACCCACGTGCTCATCACATAGAGACCCACAGACTCATCACATAGAGACCCGCTAACAGCTCCACCTTTGTCTCCTGCAGTGGTGAACCCGGTATTCTGTCAGAGCAAGGCCGATGGTCTGTACGCAGACCCCTTAGACTCCCACAGCTTCTACCACTGCTCCAATTCCCAGACGTACCACAAGCAATGCCCAGCCAACCTGGTGTTCAACCCGGCCATCAGCGTGTGCGACTGGCCCGGTACGCATCTCATATTAACCCCATCCACTCATTCACCCCATCCACTAACTCACTCGTTCACCCATTCACTCATTCACCCGCCCATTCATTCACCTGCTCGCTTGTACACCCACTCAACAACAACAACAACAACCGCCATTTACCACTAAGTGGCGGTGACGTCACCACGACGCTTGTGCCAGGCCACGTGCACCTTGAGGCCACGTGAAGTGTCGAACGCCCGCTGGCAGGAGGTCACGGGGCAGACCCAGCAGGTGCCACGGGTCGACTGACTGAGATGACTGAGACGACTGGCTGATGCACCACCTGTGCCCCCCTATTGTGCCAACTTGCTGTGCTTTAGCCACCCGGCGCTCCACTCGTTGTTGTGAGCGCCATGAGGGGAATGGCCAATCGAAATTGGCCTTCCCCCCCGCCCCCCCCCCAGGTCACTGCTCACCACAGCGTTACCGTCCGGCACAAGCTCATTCACACACTCACACAATCATTCACGCAAATACACACACACTCAGTAACCCATTCACCTCGCCACTCGTTCAATCACCCACCCACTCACTCATTCGCCGACTCACTCATACTCCCCCTCATTAATTCAGTCACTAATTCGCTCATTCACCCACTCGTTCACCCACCCATAGACTCGCTTTGCATAGAGACCCACAGACTATACATACAGAGACCCACAGACTATTCACACAGTAGAGACCCACAGACTACTCACACAGTAGAGACCCATAGACTACTCACACAGTAGAGACCCACAGACTATTCACACAGTAGAGACCCACAGACTACTCACACAGTAGAGACCCATAGACTACTCACACAGTAGAGACCCACAGACGACCCACACAGTAGAGACCCATAGACTACTCAAACAGTAGAGACCCACAGACTACTCACACAGTAGAGACCCACAGACTACTCACACAGTAGAGATCCACAGACTACTCACATAGTAGAGACCCATAGACTACTCGCAAAGTAGAGACCCACAGACTACCCACACAGTAGAGACCCATCGAATACTCACACAGTAGAGACCCACAGACTACTCACACAGTAGAGACCCACAGACTACTCACACAGTAGAGACCCACAGACTACTCACACAGTAGAGACCCACATACTACTCACACAGTAGAGACCCACAGACTACTCACACAGTAGAGACCCACAGACTACTCACACAGAGACCCATAGACTACTCACACAGTAGAGACCCACAGACTACTCACACAGTAGAGACCCGTAGACTACTCACACAGTAGAGACCCACAGACGACCCACACAGTAGAGACCCATAGACTACTCAAACAGTAGAGACCCACAGACTACTCACACAGTAGAGACCCACAGACTACTCACACAGTAGAGATCCACAGACTACTCACATAGTAGAGACCCATAGACTACTCGCAAAGTAGAGACCCACAGACTACCCACACAGTAGAGACCCATCGAATACTCACACAGTAGAGACCCACAGACTACTCACACAGTAGAGACCCACAGACTACTCACACAGTAGAGACCCACAGACTACTCACACAGTAGAGACCCACATACTACTCACACAGTAGAGACCCACAGACTACTCACACAGTAGAGACCCACAGACTACTCACACAGAGACCCATAGACTACTCACACAGTAGAGACCCACAGACTACTCACACACTGAGTCTGTGTCTGTGTTGTGTGTGCAGTTCCAGAAAAAGTCGCCCCAGTGACCACCAAGGGAATCACCGTGCCACGTAAGCCCTCAACTCGTGTCATCTCGAGGCTACACAGGGGACCTTTGTCTGTGTGTCTATGGGGTACTGCTGCTGCTACTCACAGCACTTGCCCCTACATCCCTGATAGAGGCTACACGGGGGACCTTTGTCTGTGGGTCTATAGGCACTGCTGCTGCTACTCACAGCACTTGCCCCGACATCCCTGCTAGAGGCTACACGGGGCACCTTTGCATTTGTGTCGATATCTGCTGCTACTAACAGCACTTGCCCCTGCCGTCTGTTAGAGGCTACACGGGGCACCTTTGTCTGTGTGTGTATCAATAGGAGCTGGTCGCTCACAGCCACTTGCCCCCTTCCCTCTGCTAAGAGGCTACGCGGGTCACCTTTGCCTGTCGTGCGCAGCGTTCGTGGCGAACTTCTGCGAGGCCAAGGCGGACGGCATGTTCGCAGACTCGCAGAACAGCAACGCCTTCTACCACTGCTCCAACCACAACACCTACCACAAACTCTGCCAGCAGGGCCTGGTGTTCAACCAGGGGCTCGGAGCTTGCGTGTGGCCAAGCCAAGGTGAGTCGGCTGTCTGTGTGTGCTGTCTGTGTGTGGGTGCTGTGTGTGGGTGCTGTGTGTGGGTCTGTGTGTGCTCTGCCTCTGTGTGTGTGTGTGTGCACGTGGTCCGGCAAAACAACCCCCCACCTCCTCGTGGTGCCGGACAGGCAACGCTGTCGTGGGCAGTGCTGTGGGGGGGAGGGCCGATTCCGATTGGCTCCTCCCCTCACGGCGTCTGTGACCACCACAGCTGCCAAAAAGTGGGCTCTGGATGGGTACGAGGGGCTGGTAACCCCTCCACCTTCAATTAATTACCGCTAAACCACGACGGAAATTTTTAACTAATAAGCTTTTGCCGGAGGCCCCGGGGGGACAGGCGTCTATGACGTCTCCTGGCCAAACCCCAAGTGGCGGAGCCAGGAGATTGAATCTCTACCCTCAGGGCTCCTCCAGAAACAGACTACTCACACAGTAGAGATCCATAGACTACTCACAGTAGAGACCCACAGACTACCCACACAGTAGAGACCCATCGAATACTCACACAGTAGAGACCCACATACTACTCACACAGTAGAGACCCACAGACTACTCACACAGTAGAGACCCACAGACTACTCACACAGTAGAGACCCATAGACTACTCACACAGTAGAGACCCACAGACTACTCACACAGTAGAGACCCATAGACTACTCAAACAGTAGAGACCCACAGACTACTCACACAGTAGAGACCCACAGACTACTCACACAGTAGAGACCCACAGACTACTCACACAGTAGAGACCCATAGACTACTCACACAGTAGAGACCCACAGACTACTCACACAGTAGAGACCCACAGACTACTCACACAGTAGAGATCCATAGACTACTCACAGTAGAGACCCACAGACTACCCACACAGTAGAGACCCATCGAATACTCACACAGTAGAGACCCACATACTACTCACACAGTAGAGACCCACAGACTACTCACACAGTAGAGACCCACAGACTACTCACACAGAGACCCATAGACTACTCACACACTGAGTCTGTGTCTGTGTTGTGTGTGCAGTTCCAGAAAAAGTCGCCCCAGTGACCACCCAGGGAATCACCGTACCACGTAAGCCCTCAACTCGTGTCAACTCGAGGCTTCACGGGGGACCTTTGTCTGTGTGTCTATAGGGCACTGCTGCTGCTACTCACAGCACTTGCCCCTACATCCCTGATAGAGGCTTCACGGGGGACCTTTGTCTGTGTGTCTATAGGACACTGCTGCTGCTACTCACAGCACTTGCCCCTACATCCCTGATAGAGGCTACACGGGGGACCTTTGTGTGTCTACAGGGCACTGCTGCTGCTACTCACAGGGCTTGCTCTGACAGCCCTGCTAGAGGCTACACGGGGCACCTTTGCATTTGTGTCGATAGTTGCTGCTGCTACTAACAGCACTTGCCCCTGCCGTCTGTTAGAGGCTACACGGGGCACCTTTGTCTGTGTGTGTATCAATAGGAGCTGGTCGCTCACAGCCACTGGCCCCCTTCCCTCTGCTAAGAGGCTACGCGGGTCACCTTTGCCTGTCGTGCGCAGCGTTCGTGGCGAACTTCTGCGAGGCCAAGGCGGACGGCATGTTCGCAGACTCGCAGAACAGCAACGCCTTCTACCACTGCTCCAACCACAACACCTACCACAAACTCTGCCAGCAGGGCCTGGTGTTCAACCAGGGGCTCGGAGCTTGCGTGTGGCCAAGCCAAGGTGAGTCGGCTGTCTGTGTGGGTGCTGTGTGTGGGTGCTGTGTGTGGGTCTGTGTGTGCTCTGCCTCTGTGTGTGTGTGTGCACGTGGTCCGGCAAAACAACCCCCCCCACCTCCTCGTGGTGCCGGACAGGCAACGCTGTCGTGGGCAGTGCTGTGGGGGGGAGGGCCGATTCCGATTGGCTCCTCCCCTCACGGCGTCTGTGACCACCACAGCTGCCAAAAAGTGGGCTCTGGATGGGTACGAGGGGCTGGTAACCCCTCCACCTTCAATTAATTACCGCTAAACCACGACGGAAATTTTTAACTAATAAGCTTTTGCCGGAGGCCCCGGGGGGACAGGCGTCTATGACGTCTCCTGGCCAAACCCCAAGTGGCGGAGCCAGGAGATTGAATCTCTACCCTCAGGGCTCCTCCAGAAACAACGAAAAGCCACTTCGTGTGGCCACGTGGAATGTTCAAACGCTCACTGCGGAGGAGAGGCTGCCACTCCTCTGTCGGGAGCTGGACCGGTACCGCCTGGATCTCTGTGGCATTCAGGAGGCCCGGTGGACCGGTTCTGGCTCCTGCCACCATGAGGGGTGGACAGTCCTCTACTCTGGGCAGCAGACTGCCAAACAACAGGAGCGGCTCTTCTTTTGAACAAAAGAATGAAGGGGGCGTGGGAGCGTGGTGGTGAGGTGTGGAAGCTGTAAGCCCCAGGCTACTTTGGGCTCGCCTTCCCATCAACGGGAGGCAAGGAGTGGTGGTCGTGGTTACTTATGCCCCCACCGAAGACGAACATCCGTGGAGGGATGCAGGCAAGGCCGATGAGTCAGATGTCTCCAATGACCTCCTGTCACATTTGCTAGTTAAAGTCGCCCCTCGGGTCATCTTGTTGGGTGACTTCAATGCCCGAGTTGGTCATGATGCTGGCACCTAGTCTGGAGTGATTGGAAGGCATGGGCCAGATCTGCTCAATAACAACGGTAAGAGGCTGCTAGATTTTTGTGCAGCCCATGGGCTTGTAATTACCAACACGCTGTTCCGGCATCGGCGCATCCACACAACATCATAGATGCATGCTTGGTACAAGCAAGAATATCTGCTGGACTATATAGTGACGGAACAGCGGATGCGGGCCCATGTCCTTGAAACCGGGACCTACCATGGAGCTGATCTGCCCACTGGCCATCGACTTGTTATCTGTAAGATGCGCATGCCATTCTTCAACTCTGGTGGTGGGTGTACACCCAGGACCCAATTCAAACCCTTAGTGGCATGGTCTCAGCTAGCTGATGAAAGTTGCAAGCGGGAATTTCATCAACGCTTTTGGCTGAGGTTGGCATCGTCCCCCACTCCTCCTGATGTCAAGGGTAAATGGGCGAGGTTTAGGACTGTGACTCAGGCAGCTGCAATGGCTGCTTTGGGTACGCGGTCCAGACCTCCCCAGAGACTCTGGCTGATAGAGGAGGTGTTCCGGCTGGCTGAGAAAAAGCCACAGGCCCACTCTCATCGTCTACAGCATCCCACATTGGAGAATGAGGAGGCTTACCGCAGCCTTCACTCGGAGGTTCGGAGAGCCGTGAGGCGCTGCAAAGATGGGTGGTGGTCGCGGGTTGCTGAGGAGATGGAATCTGCCTCGGTGACCCGTGATCACAAATCTCTATTTAACTCCATCAATAAAGTAACCTGCAGCGCCACACCTATTACCATCATTAGGGGAAAAATCGGTGATCCAATCTCTGACCCCCAGGAACAGGTTTGCAGATTTGCTGAGCATTTCTGTGAGGTCCTGGGGGAGGGAAAATCCCTCAGCCTGGAAAACATCGTGGCACAACGTGAGGATGACCCTGCTGAGGCTGCGGTGCCTCACATATTGGAAGAAGTCACCCCCTGTGAGTGGCTGGCTGAGGTGCCATCTGTTGATCAAGTACTGAAGGCGATCCGGAGTCTGAGACCAGGAAAGGCACCGGGCAGAGATGATCTCCCAAGCGAAATGCTGAGGGAGGGTGGCGTTTGTGCACAGACTGCCCTATCACATCATAACAACAGTCTGGACCACTGGACGGGTTCCGCAGGACTGGAAGGATGCCCTGGTGGTCCCCCTCTTTAAGAAGGGGGACCGCACAGACTGTAACAACTACAGGGGTATCTCACTCCTCAGTGTACCGGGAAAGGTCCTGGCAAGGATTATTCAACATTGCCTTGCCATGCACGCTGAGGAGAGGCTTGCGGAGCCCCAATGCGAGTTTTAAGAAAGGGCGGTCCTGCACAGATGCCATATTTTCTGTCCGTCTGCTACAGCAGAGGTGTAAGGAATTCCAACAAGACCTACATCTCTGCTTTATTGACCTGGTCAAGGCCTATGATACCATCATGAGGCCTGGGCTCTGGGTAGTTCTTAGTGCTTTCGGAGTCCCTGACTCTTTGCTCACGATCATTAAGGACCTTCATGATGGTGAGCGGGCCCGGGTAAAACTACGTGGCCGGGAGTCAGAGCCATTCCCTGTACACCTTGGGGTGCGACAGGGATGTCCTCTGGCTCCCACATTAATTAACATCTATTTCGACCACGTAGTTTGTGAAGCCTTCAATAGCTGTACTGGGGGAATCTCCATATGGTACAGATATAATGGGAGGCTGATCGATGCCCGGGAGCGGTCAGGGGATGGCTCCCTATTGCTCAACCACGTTATGTATGCCGATGATTTGGTAATAGCTGCTCATTCAGAGGAGGAGTTGGAGACGATGCTGCTGAGACTGGAGCGTGGTTCTAAGAGATGGGGCCTTACCATCAGCCCCACCAAAACTAAGCACCTGCCTGGGTATTTTGTACCATCGGACACTCCACCCCCACAACTCCCAATCGGTGATGGGGCAGTTGTGGAGAGAGTGGAGAGTTTCCCATACCTGGGCAATGTGCTTATGACTGGCTCCAGTTTAACAGCAGAGGTCTCACTCCGAATCAGTCGAGCGGCAATATCTTTTCATCGGTTGCGTAACGCTGTGTGGAAGCTACCTGGTCTGTCGCTCCGCACTAAGCTTCAGGTCTTCTCGGCCACGGTCATTCCCTCCCTTCTCTACGCTTGCGAAACGTGGACCCCCCTAATGGAACATCTTCGCCGGTTAGAAACATTTAGGCTGGCCTGCCTACGATCCATCCTGGGTTTAACCAGGCTGGATTGTGTGAGGAGCTCACAAATCCTTGAAAGATCTGGGCAAGGTCCCATCGGTGAGCTCCTCCGGCAGGCAAGGCTGCGTTGGCAATAGGGCAGCAGTTGTGGACAGAGTGGAGAGTTTCCCAAAGTCTGTGGATTTTTCTCTGGGTCCTCCGGTTTCTCCCCTCCACATTTAAGAATCGACGTCACCACCACGCTGTCCTAGCGTTGTTTGGCTGCTGCCGCTGCTGCTGCTGTAGATTCACACGTGGTGGTGACGATGGCGCTGGTGATGGTGACGACGACGATGATGATGATGATGTCAGCCACTTGGGTTGAGCTTTTGTGATGGGCCAGGTCGCTTCTGAAAAGGAGCTCCTACACATCATCTCAGTGGTGGGGCTGGTGGTGGTGGTGGAGGTGGTGGTGGTGGTGGAGGAGGTGGTGGTGGTGGTGAAGGAGGTGGAGGTGGTAGTGGTGGAGTTGGTGGTGGAGGTGGTGGTGCTAGTGGTGGTTGTACATGTGGTGGTGGAGGTGGTGGTGGTGCATGTGGTGGTGGAGGTGGTGGTGGTACAGGTGGTGGTGGTACAGGTTGTGGTGCTAGTGGTGGTGGAGGTGGTGGTGGTGGTATAGGTGGTGGTGGTACTAGTGGTGGTGGTGGTGGGACAGGTGGTGGTGGAGGTGGTGGTGCTGGTGGTGGTGGTGCTGGTGGTGTTACATGTGGTGGTGGAGGTGGTTGTGGTACAGGTGGTGGTGGTGCTAGTGGTGGTGGAGGTGGTGATGGTACAGGTGGTGGTGGAGGTGGTGGTGCTGGTGGTTGGGGTAAACCCGTGCCACCTTTGTCTCTCTCTGTGTGTGAGCCCGCAGGAGTCTAAGTTGGAGTCACGGGACTTCCAGGCGGTGAAGGCGTCTCCTACAATGTCACCATCATCATCACCATCAATTCACTACTAACATAATCACCATCACCATCACGACCACATCACGACCATCACCATAATCATCGTGACTACTATCACCACCACATCACTAACATCACCACCACTATCACTACCACCATCACTACTATCACTACCACCACCACTACCACCACCACTATCACTACCATCACCACTATCACTACCATCACCACTACTATCACTACCATCACCATGATCATCATAGGGGCTGATCTTGCTACTCGCTACTAACAACACTTGCCCCTACAGCCTACTAGAGGCTACACGGGGGACCTTTGTCTTTCTTTCTATTGGGCACTGCTACTCGCTACTCACAGCACTTGCCCCTACAGTCCTGCTAGAGGCTACACGGGGGACCTTTGTCTTTGTGTCTATAGGGCACTGCTGCTACTAACAGCACTTGCCTCTACAGCCCTGCTAGAGGCTACACGGGGGACCTTTGTCTGTGTGTCTATAGGCACTGCTACTCGCTACTCACAGCACTTGCCCCTACAGCCTGCAAGAGGCTACACGGGGACCTTTTTCTTTGCACCACACACGTCTCTCAGGATTGCACAAGTGCTTTGGGGGTGAAATTTTGGGGCAATGTGATTGGGTGAAGTTCCTAATAAAGTTTATCGGTGTTCTGCACGATGACTGCCCGTCCACGACTTTGATTGTCCGGATTAAGATGTCTCTGTGTGTGAGTGGTCTGTGGGTCTCTGTGTGAGTAGTCTGTGGGTCTCTACTGTGTGAGTAGTCTGTGGGTCTCTACTGTGTGAGTAGTCTGTGGGTCTCTACTGTGTGAGTAGTCTGTGGGTCTCTACTGTGTGAGTAGTCTGTGGGTCTCTACTGTGTGAGTAGTCTGTGGGTCTCTACTGTGTGAGTAGTCTGTGGGTCTCTACTGTGTGAGTAGTCTGTGGGTCTCTACTGTGTGAGTAGTCTATGGGTCTCTACTGTGTGAGTAGTCTGTGGGTCTCTACTGTGTGAGTAGTCTGTAGGTCTCTGTGTGTGAGTAGTCTGTGGGTCTCTACTGTGTGAGTAGTCTATGTGTCTCTACTGTGTCAGTAGTCTATGGGTCTCTGTGTGTGGGTGTGAGTAGTTTGTGGGTCTCTGTGTGTGAGGAGTCTATGGGTCTATGTTTGTGTGTGAGTAGTCTAAGGGTCTCTACTGTGTTAGTAGTCTATGGGTCTCTGTGTGTGTAGTCTAAGGGTCTCTACTGTGTGAGTAGTATGTGGTTCTCTACTGTGAGTAGTCTGTGGGTCTCTACTGTGTGAGTAGTTTGTGGGTCTCTGTGTGAGTAGTCTGTGGGTCTCTTTGTGAGTGGTCTGTGGGTCTCTGTGTGAGTAGACTGTCTAGGTCTCTGTGTGTGTGAGGAGTCTATGGGTCTCTGTGTGTGTGTGAGTAGTCTATGTGTCTCTACTGTGTGAGTAGTCTGTGGGTCTCTACTGTGTGAGTAGTCTGTGGGTCTCTACTGTGTGAGTAGTGTGTGGGTCTCTACTGTGAGAGCAGTCTTTGGGTCTCTACTGTGTGAGTAGTCTGTGGGTCTCTGGGTGTGTGAGTAGTCTGTGGGTCTCTACTGTGTGAGTAGTCTGTGGGTCTCTGTGTGTGTGAGTAGTCTGTGGGTCTCTGTGTGTGTGAGTCGTAACAGCTACAGGGGCATCTCACTCCTCAGTGTGCCGGGAAAGGTCTTGGCAAGGATTATTCAACATTGCCTTGCCAGGCACGCTGAGGAGAGGCTTGCGGAGAACCAATGCAGTTTCAGGAAATGGCGGTCCTGCACAGATGCCATATTTTCTGTCCGTCTGCTACAGCAGAGGTATAGAGAATTCCAACAAGACCTACATCTCTGCATTATTGACCTGGTCAAGGCCATTAGTAGGCCTGGGCTCTGGGTTATTTTTCGTGCTTTTGGAGTCCCTGACCCTCTGCTCACGATCATTAAAAACCTTCACGATGGTGAGCGGTCCCGGGTAAAACTACGTGGCCGGGAGTCAGAGCCATTCCCTGTACACCTTGGGGTGCGACAGGGATTTCCTCTGGCTCCAACATTATTTAACATCTATTTTGACCACGTAGTTCGTGAAGCCTTCAATAGCTGTAGCGTGGGAATCTCCATTTGGTACAGATATAATGGGAGGCTGATCGATGCTCGGGTGTGGTCAAGGGATGGCTCCCTATTGCTCAGCCACGTTACGTATGCCGATGATTTGGAGCGACAGACCAGGTAGTTTCCACACAGCGTTACGCAACCGATGAAAAGATATTGCCGCTCGACTGATTCGGAGTGAGACCTCTGCTGTTAAACTGGAGCCGGTCATAAGCACACTCCCAGGTATGGGAAACTCTCCACTCTCTCCACAACTGCCCCTTCACCGATTGGGAGTTGTGGCGGTGGAGTGTCCGATGGTACAAAATACCCAGGCAGGTGCTTAATATTGGTGGGGCTGATGGTAAGTCACCATCTCTTAGTGGCACGCTCCAGTCTCAGCAGCAGCGTCTCCAACTCCTCCTCTGAATGAGCAGCTATTACCAAATCATCGGCATACATAACGTGGTTGAGCAATAGGGAGCCATCCCTTGACCGCACCTGGGCATCGATCAGCCTCCGATTATATCTGTACCAAATGGAGATTCCCCCGGTACAGCTATTGAAGGCTTCACGAACTACTTGGTCAAAATAGATGTTAAATAATGTGGGAGCCAGAGGACATCCCTGTCGCACCCCAAGGTGTACAGGGAATGGCTCTGACTCCCGGCCACGTAGTTTTACCCGGGCCCGCTCACCATCATGAAGGTCCTTAATGATTGGGAGCAGAGGGTCAGGGACTTGAAAAGCACGAAAAACAACCCAGAGCTCAGGGCTACTGATGGTATCATAGGCCTTGACCAGGTCAATAAAGCAGAGATTTAGGTCTTGCTGGAATTCCCTACTCCTCTGCTGTAGCAGACGGACAGAAAATATGGCATCTGTGCAGGATCGCCCTTTCCTGAAACCGCATTGGGGCTCCGCAAGCCTCTCCTCAGCGTGCCTGGCAAGGCGATGTTGAATAATCCTTGCCAAGATTTTTTCCGGCACACTGAGGAGTGAGATGCCCCTGTAGTTGTTACAGTCTGTGCGGTCCCCCTTCTTAAAGAGGGGGACCACCAGGGCATCCTTCCAATCCTGCGGAACCCATCCAGTGGTCCAGACTGTTGTTATGATGTCATATAGGGCAGTCTGTGCACAAACGCCGCCCTCCCTCAGCATTTCGCTTGGGAGATCATCTCTGCCCGCTGCCTTTCCTGGTCTCAGACTCCGGATCGCCTTCAGTACTTCCTCAACAGATGGCACCTCAGCCAGCCACTCACAGGGGGTGACTTATTCTTAGTTTTTTCGGTAAAGTCACATTGAAGAGAAACAACAAAATAATAAAATAAATATAAAACAATAAAAAATTCTCACGACGTTTCGACCATAACTCAAACGGTCATCTTCAGGTGTGTTGGTTTGCATACATTTATTTTTAAACGGCGCATTTATTTATTTATAAAAAAACGTTAGCGCCACGCGCAGCGATTTGGCAGTTTACCCAGGACAGTCCATCTATATTCTGAAAAGAGGAGGGGGGAGACGAAATTTTTTATAATGTATGCTGTCTGAAAGCCACTGTAAGCATGAACAATCAATTAAGAACTGAAATGGTTTATCAAATCTTTCCAATGATTGCTAAGATAGAATCCATCTTCTCGGTTGAAATTGTCTCTGTGCTTGTATATGTGGATAGCCTCATGAACGAATCTCTCATGGAAGCCAGATGGCTTACAAAGAACCTCTGTCTTGGAAAATTCAATGGCATGTGAGCCTACTGAATTAGAACAATGATCTGCTACGGCCGAGGTGTTGGTCCTACCGTGTTTAAGGTCTGCTTTGTGTTCACGAATGCGGTCCGAGACATGGCGTTTGGTTTCTCCAATGTAACTACTACCACAGAGGCAACTTAGTTTGTAGACACCAGGGTATTGTATGTCCGGAATCACATATTTTACAGAGAAACCAAACGCCATGTCTCGGACCGCATTCGTGAACACAAAGCAGACCTTAAACACGGTAGGACCAACACCTCGGCCGTAGCAGATCATTGTTCTAATTCAGTAGGCTCACATGCCATTGACTTTTCCAAGACAGAGGTTCTTTGTAAGCCATCTGGCTTCCATGAGAGATTCGTTCATGAGGCTATCCACATATACAAGCACAGAGACCATTTCAACCGAGAAGATGGATTCTATCTTAGCAATCATTGGAAAGATTTGATAAACCATTTCAGTTCTTAATTGATTGTTCACGCTTACAGTGGCTTTCAGACAGCATACATTATAAAAAAATTCGTCTCTCCCCTCCTCTTTTCAGAATATAGATGGACTGTCCTGGGTAAACTGCCAAATCGCTGCGCGTGGCGCTAACGTTTTTTTTTTAATAAATAAATGCGCCGTTTAAAAATAAATTTATGCAAACCAACACACCTGAAGATGACCGTTTGAGTTATGGTCGAAACGTCGTGAGAATTTTTTATTGTTTTATATATATTATTATTTTGTTGTTTCTCTTCAACGTGACTTTACCGAAAAAACTAAGAATATGAATTACTGCAGTCACGAAAGCTTTAAATCAAAATTTAAGGGGTGACTTCTTCCAATATTTGAGGCACCGCAGCCTCAGCAGGGTCATCCTCACTTTGTGCCACGATGTTTTCCTGGCTGAGGGATTTTCCCTCCCCCAGGACCTCACAGAAATGCTCAGCAAATCCGCAAACCTGTTCCTGGGGGTCGGAGATTGGAACACCGTTTTTTCCCCTAATGATGGTAATAGGTGTGGCGCTGCAAGTTACTTTTTTGATGGAGTTAAATAGAGATTTGTGACCGCGGGCCACTGAGGCAGACTCCATCTCCTCAGCAACCCACGACCACCACCCATCCTTGCAACGCCTCACGGCTCTCCGAACCTCCAAGCGAAGGCTGTGGTAAGCCTCCTCATTCTCTGACGTGGGATTCTGTAGCCGATGGCAGTGGGCCTGTCACTTTTTCTCAACTATCCTGAACACCTTCTCTGTCAGCCAGGGTGTCTGGGGAGGTCTGGACCGCGTACCCAAAGCAGTCAATGCAGCTGCATTAGTGACAGTCCTAAACCTCGCCCATTTACCCTCGACATCAGGAGGAGTGGGGGACGATGCCAACTCCAGCCGCAGGCGATGTTGAAATTCTCGCTTGCAACTGTCATCAGATAACTGAGACCAGGCCACTTTAGGTTGGAATGGGGTCCTGGGTGTACACCCACCACCGGAGCGGAAGAATGGCAGGAGCATCTTACAGATGACAAGTCGATGGTCAGAGGGCAGATCAGCTCCATGGTAGGTCCTGGTGTCAAGGACATGGGCTCGCATCCGCTGGTCCGTCACTATGTAGTCCAGTAGATGTTCTTGGTTGGACCCGGCATGCATCCATGACGTTGTGTGGATGCGCCGATGCCTGAACAGCGTGTTGGTAATTACAAGCCCATGGGCTGCACAAAAATCTAGCAGCCTCTTACCGTTGTTATTGAGCTGATCTGGCCCATGCCTTCCAATTACTCCAGACCAGGTGCCAGCATCATGACCCTCTCAGGCATTGAAGTCACCCAACAAGATGACTCTATCCCGAGGGGCCACTTTAGCTAACACCTGTGGCAGGAGGTCATAGAAGGCATCTGACTCATCCGCTTTGCCTGCATCCCTCCACGGAAATTCGTCTTCGGTGTGGGCATAAGTAACCAGGACCACCACTCCTTGCCTCCCGTTGATGGGAAGGTGAGGCCAAAGTAGCCTGGGGCTTACAGCTTCCCACACCTCACCCCCACG
Organism: Petromyzon marinus; assembly: GCF_048934315.1. Lineage (NCBI taxonomy): Eukaryota > Metazoa > Chordata > Hyperoartia > Petromyzontiformes > Petromyzontidae > Petromyzon > Petromyzon marinus. Next base: position 6,377,773 of record NC_133735.1, read on the forward strand.
ATCCCACGCCCCCTTCATTCTTTTGTTCATATGTAGAGCCACACCATGTTGTTTGGCAGTCTGCTGCCCCGAGTAGAGGACTGTCCACCCCTCATGGTGGCAGGAGCCAGAACCGGTCCACCGGACCTCCTGAATGCCACAGAGATCCAGGTGGTACCGGTCCAGCTCCTGACAGAGGAGTGGCAGCCTCTCCTCCGCAGTGAGCGTTCGAACATTCCACGTGGCCACACATAGTGGCTTTTCGTTGTTTCTGGAGGAGCCCCGAGGGTAGAGATTCAATCTCCTGGCTCCGCCAATTGGGGTTTGACCAGGAGACGTCATAGACGCCTGTCCCCCCGGGGCCTCCGGCACAAGCTTATTAGTTAGATATTTTAGACGTGGTTTAGTGGTAATTTTTTGAAGGTGGAGGGGTTACCAGCCCCTCGCACCCGTCCAGAGCCCCCGTTTAGCCCCTGTGGTGGTCACAGACGCCATGAGGTTAGGAGCCAATCGGAATTGGACCTCCCCCCACAGCACTGTCCACGACAGAGTTGCCCTTCCGGACACCGAGGAGGTAGGGGGTTGTTTTGCCGGACTACATACATGTACACACACACGCACACACTCACAAAGACACACACGTACATACATACACGCGCGTATACACAACAACAACAACCGCCATTCGCCACTAAGTGGCGGTGACGTCACCACGACGCTTGTGCCAGGCTATGTGCACCTTGAGGCCACGTGAAGTGTCGAACGCCCGCTGGCAGGAGGTCACGGGGCAGACCCAGGTGCCACGGGTCGACTGACTGAGATGACTGGCTGATGCACCACCTGTGCCCCCTACTGTGCCAACCTGCTGTGCTTTAGCCACACGGCGCTCCGATCGTTGTTGTGGGCGTCGCTCCTCCGCCCTCCGTTGTTGTTGGAGGGCGACTGCCTCCAACTGCCCAGTAGCGTCCTTCACGAGCCTCCTCCACAGAGGCCGATCTTGACACCGCTGGTACCAGTCATCGGCAAGTCCACTCAGCTCCACGTCCTCTCTAGCCCGTGGCGCGCCCATTTAGCCCCCTCGTTCCGGCCGAACAAAAGCTGTTTCGGCATGCGGTGGCTGGGCATGCTGGCTACATGACCCAGCCAACCCAGCCTTGCCTGCCGGAGTAGCTCACCGATGGGACCTTGCCCAGATCTTTCAAGGATTTGTGAGCTCCTCACACAATCCAGCCTGGTTAAACCCAGGATGGATCGTAGGCAAGCCAGCCTAAATGTTTCTAACCGGCGAAGATGTTCCATTAAGGGGGTCCACGTTTCGCAAGCGTAGAGAAGGGAGGGAATGACCGTGGCCGAGAAGACCTGAAGCTTAGTGCGGAGCGACAGACCAGGTAGCTTCCACACAGCGTTACGCAACCGATGAAAAGATATTGCCGCTCGACTGATTCGGAGTGAGACCTCTGCTGTTAAACTGGAGGCGGTCATAAGCACACTGCCCAGGTATGGGAAACTCTCCACTCTTTCCACAACTTCCCCATCACCAATTGGGAGTTGTGGGGGTGGAGTGTCCAATGGTACAAAATACCCAAGCAGGTGCTTAGTTTTGCTGGGGCTGATGGTAAGGCCCCACCTCTTAGTGGCAAGCTCCAGTCTCAGCAGCAGCGTCTCCAACTCCTTCGCTGAGTGAACAGCAATTACCAAATAATCGGCATACATAACGTGGTTGAGCAATAGGGAGCCATTCCTTGACCGCACCCGGGCATCAATCAGCCTCCCATTATATCTGTACCAAATGGAGATTCCCCCGGTACAGCTATTGAAGGCTTCACGAACTACGTGGTCGAAATATATGTTAAATAATGTTGGAGCCAGAGGACATCCCTGTCGCACCCCAAGGTGAACAGGGAGTGACTCCGACTTCCGGCCACGTAGTTTTACCCGGGCCTGCTCACCATCATGAAGGTCCTTAATGATCGTGAGCAGCAGGTCAGGGACTCCGAAAGCACAAAGAACAACCCAGAGCCCAGGCCTACTGATGATATCATAGGCCTTGACCAGGTCAATAAAGCAGAGATGTAGGTCTTGTTGGAATTCCCTACACCTCTGCTGTAGCAGACGGAAAGAAAATATGGCATCTGTGCAGGACCGCCCTTTCCTGAAACCGCATTGGGGCACCGCAACCCTCTCCTCAGCGTGCCTGGCAAGGCGATGTTGAATAATCCTTGCCAGGACCTTTCCCGGCACCCTGAGGAGTGAGATGCCCCTGTAGTTGTTACGACTCACACACACACACAGAGACCCACAGACTACTCACACACACAGAGACCCACAGACTACTCACACAGTAGAGACCCACAGATTACTCACACAGTAGAGACCCACAGACTACTCACACACACAGAGACCCACAAACTACTCACACCCACACACAGAGACCCATAGACTACTCACACAGTAAAGACCCATAGACTGCTCACACAGTAGAGACCCACAGACTACTCACACAGTAGAGACCCACAGATTACTCACACAGCAGAGACCCACAGACTACACACACAGAGACCCACAAACTACTCACACCCACACACAGAGACCCATAGACTGCTCACACAGTAGAGACCCACAGACTACTCACACAGTAGAGACCCACAGACTACTCACACAGTAGAGACCCACAGACTACTCACACAGTAGAGACCCACAGACTACTCACACAGTAGAGACCCATAGACTACTCACACAGTAGAGACCCACAGACTACTCACACAGTAGAGACCCATAGACTACTCACACAGTAGAGACCCACAGACTACTCACACAGTAGAGACCCACAGACAACTCACACAGTATAAACCCACAGACTACTCACACAGTAGATACCCATAGACTAATCACACAGTAGAGACTCATAGACTACTCACACACACAGATACCCACAGAGACCCACAGACTACTCACCCAGAGACCCACAGACTACTCACACAGTAGAGACCCACATACTACTCACACACAGTAGAGACCCACAGACTACTCACACAGTAGAGACCCACAGACTACTCACACAGTAGAGACCCACAGACTACTCACACAGTAGAGACCCACAGACTACTCACACAGTAGAGACCCATAGACTACTCACACTGTAGAGACCCACAGACTACTCACACAGTAGAGACCCACAGACTACTCACACAGTAGAGACCCATAGACTACTCACACAGTAGAGACCCACAGACTACTCACACAGTAGAGAGACCCACAGACTACTCACACAGTAGAGACCCACAGACTACTCACACAGTAGAGACCCACAGACTATTCACACAGAGACCCACACACTACTCACACACACAGAGACCCACAGACTACTCACACAGAGACCCACAGACTACTCACACAGTAGAGACCCACAGACTACTCACACAGTAGAGACCCATAGACTACTCACACAGTAGAGACCCACAGACTACTCACACAGTAGAGACCCACAGACTACTCACACAGTAGAGACCCATAGACTACTCACACAGTAGAGACCCACAGACTACTCACACAGTAGAGAGACCCACAGACTACTCACACAGTAGAGACCCACAGACTACTCACACAGTAGAGACCCACAGACTATTCACACAGAGACCCACACACTACTCACACACACAGAGACCCACAGACTACTCACACAGAGACCCACAGACTACTCACACAGTAGAGACCCACAGACTACTCACACAGTAGAGACCCACAGACTACTCACACAGTAGAGACCCACAGACTACTCACACAGTAGAGACCCACAGACTACTCACACACAGCGACATCTTAATCTGAACAATCAAAGTCGTGGAAGTGGAGTCATCGTGCAGAACACCGATCAACTTTATTAGGAACTTCACCCAATCACATTGCCCCAAAATTTCACCCCCAAAGCACTTTGTGCAATCCTGAGAGACGTGTGTGGTGCAAAGACAAAGGTCACCCATGTAGCCTCTAGCAGGCTGTAGGGGCAAGTGCTGTGAGTAGCAGCAGTGCCTATAGACACACAGACAAAGGTCCCCCGTGTAGCCTCTAGCAGGCTGTAGGGGCAAGTGCTGTGAGTAGCAGCAGCAGTGCCTATAGACACACAGACAAAGGTCCCCCGTGTAGCCTCTAATAGGCTGTAGGGGCAAGTGCTGTGAGTAGCAGCAGCAGTGCTCTATATACACACAGACAAAGGTCCCCCGTGTAGCCTCTAGTAGGGTGTAGGGGCAAAGTGCTGTTAGTAGCAGCAGTGCCCTATAGACACACAGACAAAGGTCCCCCGTGTAGCCTCTAGCAGGATGTAGGGGCAAGTGCTGTTAGTAGCGAGTAGCAACATCAGCCCCTATGATGATCATGGTGATGGTAGTGATAGTGGTGGTGGTAGTGATGTGGTGGTGATGTTAGTGATGTGGTGGTGATGTTAGCGATGTGGTTGTGATGGTAGTCACGATGATTATGGTGATGGTAGTGATGTGGTCGTGATGGTGGTGGTGATTATGTTGGTAGTAAATTGATGGTGATGATGAGGGTGGTGATGTGGTGGTGATGGTGACATTGTAGGAGACGCCTTCACCGCCTGGATGTCCCGTGACTCCAACTTAGACTCCTGCGGGCTCACACACAGAGAGAGACAAAGGTGGCACGGATTTACTCCAACGCCACCACCAGCAGCACCACCACCTCCACCACCACCTGTACCACCACCAACCTCCACCACCACCTGTACCACCACTAGCACCACCACCACTAGCACCACCACCACCTGTACCACCACCATCTCTACCAGCACCAACACCTACACCACCAAATCCACCACTACCACCTCCACCACCACATGTACAACCACCACTAGCACCACCACCTCCACCACCAAATCCACCACTACCACCTCCACCACCACATGTACAACCACCACTAGCACCACCACCTCCACCACCAACTCCACCACTACCACCACCACCTCCTTCACCACTACCACCTCCTCCACCCCCACCACCAGCCCCACCACTAAGATGCTGTGTAGGAGCTCTTTTTCAGAAGCAACCTGGCCCATCACAAAAGCTCAACCCAAGTGGCTGACATCATCATCATCATCGTCGTCGTCACCATCACCATCGCCATCGTCACCACCACGTGTGAATCTACAGCAGCAGCAGCAGCGGCAGCAGCCAAACAACTCTAGGACAGCGTGGTGGTGACGTCGATTCTTAAATGTGGAGGGGAGAAACCGGAGGACCCAGAGAAAAATCCACAGGGTTTGGGAAGCTCTCCACTCTGTCCACAACTGCTGCCCTATCGCCAACGCAGCCTTGCCTGCCGGAGGAGCTCACCGATGGGACCTTGCCCAGATCTTTCAAGGATTTGTGAGCTCCTCACACAATCCAGCCTGGTTAAACCCAGGATGGATCGTAGGCAGGCAAGCCTAAATGTTTCTAACCGGCGAAGATGTTCCATTAGGGGGGGTCCACGTTTCGCAAGCGTAGAGAAGGGAGGGAATGACCGTGGCCTAGAAGACCTGAAGCTTAGTGCGGAGCGACAGACCAGGTAGCTTCCACACAGCGTTACGCAACCGATGAAAAGATAATGCTGCTCGACTGATTCGGAGTGAGACTTCTGCTGTTAAACTGGAGGCGGTCATAAGCACACTGCCCAGGTATGGGAAACTCTCCACTCTCTCCACAACTTCCCCATCACCAATTGGGAGTTGTGGGGGTGGAGTGTCCGATGGTACAAAATACCCAGGCAGGTGCTTAGTTTTGGTGGGGCTGATGGTAAGGCCCCATCTCTTAGTGGCACGCTCCAGTCTCAGCAGCAGCGTCTCCAACTCCTCCTCTGAATGAGCAGCTATTACCAAATCATCGGCATGCATAACGGTAGTTGAGCAATAGGGAGCCATCCCTTGACTGCACCCGGGCATCGATCAGCCTCCCATTATATCTGTACCAGATGGAAATTTCTCCGGTACAGCTATTAAAGGCTTCATGAACTACGTGGTCGAAATAGATGTTAAATAATGTGAGAGCCAGAGGACATCCCTGTCATACTCCAAGGTGTACAGGGAATGGCTCTGACTCCCGGCCACGTAGTTTTACCCGGGCCCGCTCACCATCATGAAGGCTCTTAATGATCGTGAGCAAAGGGTCAGGGACTCCGAAAGCACGAAGAACAACTCAGAGCCCAGGCCTACTGATGGTATCATAGGCCTTGACCAGGTCAATAAGCAGAGATGTAGATGTTGTTGGAAATGCCTACACCTCTGTTGTAGCAGATGGCCAGAAAATATAGAATCCCTGCAGGACTGCCCTTTCCTGAAACTCGCATTGGGGCTCCGCAAGCCTCTCCTCAGCATGCCTAGCAAAGCAATGTTGAATAATCCTTGCCAGGACCTTTCCCGGTACACTGAGGAGTGAGATACCCCTGTAGTTATTGCAGTCTGTGCGGTCCCCCTTCTTAAAGAGGGGGACCAGCAGGGCATCCTTCCAATTCTGTGGAACCCGTCCAGTGGTCCAGACTGTTCTTATGATGTCATATAGGGCAGTTTGTGCACAAACGCCACCCTCCCTCAGCATTTCGCTTGGGAGATCATCTCTGCCCGGTGCCTTTCCTGGTCTCAGACTCCGGATCGCCTTCAGTCTTGCTCAACAGATGGCACCTCAGCCAGCTACTCACAGGGGGTGACTTCTTCCAATATTTGAGGCACCGCAGCCCGGCAGGGTCATCCCCACTTTGTCCACGTTATTATCCAGGCTGAGGGATGTCCCACCCAGGAGCTTACAGAAATGCTCAGCAAATCTGCAAACCTGTTCCTGGGGGTCGGAGATTGGATCACCGTTCTTTCCCCTAATGATGGTAATAGGTGTGGCACTGCAGGTCACTTTTTTGATGCTGTAGCCAATGACTGTGGGCCTGTCGATTTTTCTCAGCCAGCCGGAACACCTCCTCTGTCAGCCAGGGTCTCTGGGGGGTCCGGACCGCGTACTCAATGCAGCCATTGCAGCTGCATGAGTCACAGTCCTAAATCTCGCCCATTTCCCCTCGACATCAGGAGGAGTGGGGGACGATGCAAACCTTAGCTAAAGGCGTTGATGAAATTCTCGCTTCCAACTTTCATAAGTTAGCTGCGACCATGCCACTAAGGGTTTGATTTGGGTCCTGGGTGTACACCCACCACCGGAGTGGAAGAATGGCAGGCGCATCTTCCAGATGACAAGTCGATGGTCAGTGGGCAGATCAGCTCCATGGTAGGTCCCGGTGTCAAGGACATGGGCCCGCATCCGCTGTTCCGTCACTATATAGTCCAGCAGATATTCTTGCTTGAACCCAGCATGCATCTATGATGTTGTTTGGATGCGCCGATGCCGGAACAGCGTGTTGGTAATTACAAGCCCATGGGCTGCACAAACATCTAGCAGCCTCCTACCGTTGTTATTGAGCTGATCTGGCCCATGCCTTCCAATCACTCCAGACCAGGTGCCAAAAGCATGACCAACTCGGGCATTGAAGTCACCCAACAAAATGACTCTATCCCGAGGGGCCACTTTAGCCAGCACCTGTGACAGGAGGTCATTGGAGACATCTAACTCATCGGCCTTGCCTGCATCCCTCCACGGATGTTCGTCTTCGGTGGGGGCATAAGTAACCACGACCACCACTCCTGGCCTCCGGTTGATGGGATGGCGAGCCCAAAGTAACCTGGGGCTTACAGCTTCCCACACCTCACCGCCACGCTCCCACGCCCCCGTCATGAGACTGCCACACACTGGCAGTCTCCCGCCCCGAGTAGAGGACTGTCCACCCCTTATGGTGACAGGAGCCAGAACCGGTCCACCGGGCCTCCTGAATACCACAGAGATCCAGGCGGTACCGGTCCAGCTCCCAACAGAGGAGTGGCAGCCTCTCCTCCGCAGTGAGCATTCGAACATTCCACGTGGCCACCCGTAGTGGCTTTTTCTTGTTTCTGGAGGAGCCCCGAGGGTAGAGATTCAATCTCCTGGCTCCGCCAAATGGGGTTTGGCCAGGAGACGTCATAGAAGCCTGTCCCCCCGGGGCCTCCGGCACAAGCTTATGATTAAAAAATTTCTGTCGTGGTTTAGCGGTAATTGATTGAAGGTGGATGGGGTTACCAGCCCCTCGTAACCATCCAGAGCCCACTGTTTGGCAGCTGTGGTGGTCACAGACGCCGTGAGGGGAGGAGCCAATCGGAATCGGCCCTCCCCCCACAGCACTGCCCACGACAACGTTGCCCGTCCGGCACCACGAGGAGGTGGGGGGTTGTTTTTCCGGACCACGTGCACACACACACAGAGGCAGAGCACACACAGACCCACACACAGCACCCACACACAGCACCCACACAGACAGCCGACTCACCTTGGCTTGGCCACACGCAAGCTCCGAGCCCCTGGTTGAACACCAGGCCCTGCTGGCAGAGTTTGTGGTAGGTGTTGTGGTTGGAGCAGTGGTAGAAGGCGTTGCTGTTCTGCGAGTCTGCGAACATGCCGTCCGCCTTGGCCTCGCAGAAGTTCGCCACGAACGCTGCGCACGACAGGCAAAGGTGACCCGCGTAGCCTCTTAGCAGAGGGAAGGGGGCAAGTGGCTGTGAGCGACCAGCTCCTATTGATACACACACAGACAAAGATGCCTCGTGTAGCCTCTAACAGACGGCAGGGGCAAGTGCTGTTAGTATCAGGACCTATCGACACAAATGCAAAGGTGCCCCGTGTAGCCTCTAGCAGGGCTGTCGGGGCAAGTGCTGTGAGTAGCAGCAGCAGTGCCCTGTAGACACACAGACAAAGGTCCCCCGTGTAGCCTCTAGCAGGGATGTAGGGGCAAGTGCTGTGAGTAGCAGCAGCAGTACCATATAGACACACAGACAAAGGTCCCCTGTGTAGCCTCGAGATGACACGAGTTGAGGGCTTACGTGGTACGGTGATTCCCTGGGTGGTCGCTTGTGCGACGTTTTCTGGAATTGCACACACAACACAGACACAGACTCAGTGTGGGCATAGTCTATGGGTCTCTGTGTGAGTAGTCTGTGGATCTCTACTGTATGAGTAGTCTACGGGTCTCTACTGTGTAAGTAGTCTACGGGTCTCTACTGTGTGAGTAGTCTACGGGTCTCTACTGTGTGAGTAGCCTATGGGTCTCTACTGTGTGAGTAGTCTGTGGGTCTCTACTGTGTGAGTAGTCTGTAGGTCTCTACTGTGTGAGTAGTCTGTGGGTCTCTGTGTGAGTAGTCTGTGGGTCTCTACTGTGTGAGTAGTCTATGGGTCTCTACTGTGTGAGTAGTCTACGGGTCTCTACTGTGTGAGTAGTCTGTGGGTCTCTACTGTGTGAGTAGTCTATGGGTCTCTACTGTGTGAGTAGTCTACGGGTCTCTACTGTGTGAGTAGTCTGTGGGTCTCTACTGTGTGAGTAGTCTGTGGGTCTCTACTGTGTGAGTAGTCTACGGGTCTCTACTGTGTGAGTAGTCTGTGGGTCTCTACTGTGTGAGTAGTCTGTAGGTCTCTACTGCGTGAGTAGTCTGTGGGTCTCTACTGTGTGTGAGTAGTCTGTGGGTCTCTACTGTGTAAGTAGTCTACGGGTCTCTACTGTGTGAGTAGTCTACGGGTCTCTACTGTGTGAGTAGCCTATGGGTCTCTACTGTGTGAGTAGTCTGTGGGTCTCTACTGTGTGAGTAGTCTGTGGGTCTCTACTGTGTGAGTAGTCTGTGGGTTTCTACTGTGTGAGTAGTCTGTAGGTCTCTACTGCGTGAGTAGTCTGTGGGTCTCTACTGTGTGTGAGTAGTCTGTGGGTCTCTACTGTGTGAGTAGGCTATGGGTCTCTAGTGTGTGAGTAGTCTGTGGGTCTCTACTGTGTGAGTAGTCTGTGGGTCTCTACTGTGTGAATAGTCTGTGGGTCTCTACTGTGTGAGTAGTCTGTGGGTCTCTACTGTGTGAGTAGTCTGTGGGTCTCTACTGTGTGAGTAGTCTATGGGTCTCTACTGTGTGAGTAGTCTATGGGTCTCTACTTTGTGAGTAGTCTGTGGGTCTCTACTGTGTGAGTAGTCTGTGGGTCTCTACTGTGTGAGTAGTCTGTGGGTCTCTACTGTGTGAGTAGTCTGTGGGTCTCTACTGTGTGAGTAGTCTGTGGGTCTCTACTGTGTGAGTAGTCTGTGGGTCTCTACTGTGTGAGTAGTCTGTGGGTCTCTACTGTGTGTGAGTAGTCTGTGGGTCTCTACTGTGTGAGTAGTCTGTGGGTCTCTACTGTGTGAGTAGTCTGTGGGTCTCTACTGTGTGAGTAGTCTGTGGGTCTTTACTGTGTGAGTAGTCTATGGGTCTCTACTGTGTGAGTAGTCTGTGGGTCTCTACTGTGTGAGTAGTCTGTGGGTCTCTACTGTGTGAGTAGTCTGTGGGTCTCTACTGTGTGAGTAGTCTGTGGGTCTCTATTGTGTGAGTAGTCTATGGGTCTCTACTGTGTGAGTAGTCTGTGGGTCTCTACTGTGTGAATAGTCTGTGGGTCTCTGTATGTGTAGTCTGTGGGTCTCTATGCAAAGCGAGTCTATGGGTGGGTGAACGAGTGGGTGAATGAGCAAATTAGTGAGTGAATTAATGAGGGGGAGTATAAGTGAGTCGGCGAATGAGTGAATGGGTGGGTGAGTGAACGAGTGGTGAGGTGAATGGGTTACTGAGTGTGTGTGTATTTGCGTGAATGATTGTGTGAGTGTGTGAATGAGTTGGTGCCGGATGTTAACGGTGTGGTGAGCAGTGCCCTGGGGGGGAAGGCCAATTTCGATTGGTCATTCCCCTCATGGCGCTCACAACAACGAGCGGAGCGCCGGGTGGCTAAAGCACAGCAGTTTGGCACAGTAGGGGGCACAGGTGGTGCATCAGCCAGTCGTCTCAGTCAGTCGACCCGCGGCACCTGGGTCTGCCCCGTGACCTGCTGCCAGCGGGCGTTCGACACTTCACGTGGCCTCAAGGTGCACATGGCCTGGCACAAGCATCGTGGTGACATCACCGCCACTTAGTGGTGAATGGCGGTTGTTGTTGTTGTTGAGTAGGTGTACAAGCGAGCAGGTGAATGAATGGGTGGGTGAATGAGTGGATGGGGTGAATGTGAGATGCGTACCGGGCCAGTCGCACACGCTGACGGCCGGGTTGAACACCAGGTTGGCTGGGCATTGCTTGTGGTACGTCAGGAAATTGGAGCAGTGGTAGAAGCTGTGGGAGTCTGAGGGGTCTGCGTACAGACCATCAGCCTTGATCTGACAGAATCCCGGGTTCACCACTGCAGGAGACAAAGGTGGAGCTGTTAGCGGGTCTCTATGTGATGAGTCTGTGGGTCTCTATGTGATGAGTATGTGGGTATCTGTGCGATGGGTCTGTGGGTCTCTGTGTGATGAGTACGTGGGTCTCTATGTGATGAGTCTGTGGGTTTCTGTGTGATGAGTCTGTGGGTTTCTGTGCGATGAGTCTGTGGGTCTCTGTGCGATGGGTCTGTGGGTCCCTGTGTGATGAGTCTGGGTCTCTGTGTGATGAGTCTATGGGTCGCTGTGTGGTGAGTTTGTAGGTCTCTGTGTGATGAGTTTGTTGGTCTCTGTGTGATGAGTCTATGGGTCTCTGTGTGATGAGTCTATGGGTCTCTGTGTGATGAGTCTATGGATCTCTGTGTGATGAGTCTGTGGGTCTCTGTGTGATGAGTCTGTTGGTCTCTGTGTGATGAGTCTATGGGTCTCAAATGACTAGCCTATGGATCTCTGTGTGATGAGTCTATGGGACTCTGTGTGATGAGTCAATGGGTCTCTGTGTGATGAGTCTGAGGGTCTCTGTGTGATGAGTCTATGGGTCTCTGTGTGATCAGCCTACAGCTCACTCTGCGAGTCGTCTGTGGGTGGGTGAATGAGCGGGCGAGTGGGTAGGTGAATGAATGGGTGGGTGTATGAATGAGTGGGTGAATGAATGAGTGGGTGAATTAATGAATGAGTGGAAGATTGAATTAATGAGTGGGTGAATGAGTGTGCGAGTGGATAGGTGAATTAATGGGTGGGTGAATGAATGAATGAGTGGGAAAATTAATGAATGGGTGGGTGAATGAGCGTGCGAGTGGGTAGGTGAAAGAATAATTGAGTGGGTAGGTGAATGAATGGGTGGGTGAATCAATGAATGAGTGGGATGGTGAATGAATGAGTGGGTGAATCAACGTGTGAGTGGGTAGGTGAAAGAAATGAATGAGTGGTAAGGTGAACGAATGGGTGGGTGAATGAGCGTGCGAGTGGGTAGGTGAAAGAATGAATGAGTGGGAAGGTGAATGAATGGGTGCGTGAATCAGCGTGCGAGTGGGTAGGTGAACGAATGGGTGGGTGAATGAGTGAATGGGTGAATGAGTGAATAGGTTAATGTGCGATACGTACCGGGCCAGTCGCACACGCTGATGGCCGGGTTGAACACCAGGTTGGCTGGGCATTGCTTGTGGTACGTCTGGGAATTGGAGCAGTGGTAGAAGCTGTGGGAGTCTGAGGGGTCTGCGTACAGACCATCGGCCTTGCTCTGACAGAATACCGGGTTCACCACTGCGGCAGACAAAGGTGGAGCTGTTAGCGGGTCTCTATGTACGTGGGTCTCTGTGTGATGAGTCTACGGGTCTCTGTCTGATGAGACTATGGGTCTCTGTGTGATGAGTCTATGGGTCTCTATTTGATGAGTCTATGGGTCTTTGTTTGATGAGTCTATGGGTCTCTGTGTGATGAGTCTATGGGTCTCTGTGTGATAAGTCTATGGGTCTCTGTGTGATGAGTCTATGGGTCTCTGTGTGATGAGTCTATGGGTCTGTGTTTGATAAGTCTATGGGTCTCTGTTTGATGAGTCTATGGGTCTCTGTGTGATAAGTCTATGAGTCTCTGTGTGATGAGTCTATGGGTCTCTGTGTGATGAGTCTATGGGTCTCTGTGTGATGAGTCTATGGGTGTCTGTGTGATGAGTCTCTGTGTGATAAGTCTATGAGACTCTGTGTGAGTCTATGGGTCTCAAATGAGTAGTCTATGGGTCTCTTGGTGATGAGTCTGTGGGTCTCTGTGTGATGAGTATATGTAACACAACCCCCTACCTCCTCGTGGTGCCGGACGTGCAACACTGTCGTGGACAGTGCGGAGGGGGGGAGGGCCAATTTCGAGTGGCCTTTCCCCTCATGGCATCTGTGACCACCAGAGCGGCTAAATGGGGGCTCTGGACAGGTGTGAGGGGCAGTTAACCCCTCCACCTTCAATTAATTACCACTAAACTACGACCGAAATGTTTAATTAACAAGCTTGTGCCGGAGGCTCTGGGGGGACAGGCATCTATGACGTCTCCTGGGCAAACCCCATTTGGCGGAGCCAGGAGATTGAATCTTTACCCTCGGGGCTCCTCCAGAAACAATAAAATGCAACTACGGTAGCAACGTGGAATATTCGAACGCTCATTGCGGAGGGGAGGCTGCCACTCCTCTGTTGGGAGCTGGACCGGTACCGCCTGGATCTCTGTGGTATTCAGAAGGTCCGATGGACCGGCTCTGGCTCCTGCCACGATGAGGGGTGGACAGTCCTCTACTCGGGGCAGCAGACTGCCAAAAAACAGGGTGTGGCTCTTCTTTTGAACAAAAGAATGAAGGGGGCGTTGGAGCGTGGCTGTGAGGTGTGGGAAGATGTAAGCTCCAGGCTACTTTGGGCTCGCCTTCCCATCAACCGGAGGCAAGGAGTGGTGGTCCTGGTTACTTATGCCCCCACGGAAGACGAACATCCGTGGAGGGATGCAGGCAAAGCCGATCAGTCAGATGCCTTCTATGACCTCCTGTCACAGGTGCTTGATAAAGTGGCCCCTCGGGATAGAGTCATCTTGTTGGGTGACTTTAATACCCGAGTTAGTCATGATGCTGGCACCTGGTCTGGAGTGATTCGAAGGCATGGGCCAGATCAGCTCAACAACAACGGTAGGAGGCTGCTAGATTTTTGTGCATCCCATGGGCTTGTAACTACCAACACGCTGTTCCTGCATCGGCGCATCCAAACAACATCGTGGATGCATGCCGGGTCCAAGCAAGAACATCTGCTGGACTACGTAGTGACAAAAGAGCGGATGCGGGCCAATGTCTTTGACACCGGGACCTACCGTAGAGCTGATCTACCCTCTGCCCATCGACTAATCATCTGTAAGATGCGCCTGCCATTCTTCCACTCAATCCTAAGGTGGCCTGGTCTCAGCTAGCTGATTAAAGTTGCAAGCGAGAATTTCATCATCGCTTGCGGCTGGTGTTGGCATCGTCCCCTATTCCTCCGATTTCGAGGGTAAATGGGTGAGATCAAGGACTGTGACTCAGGCAGCTGCAATGGCTGCTTTTGGTACGCGGTCCAGACCTCCCCAGACACCCTGGTTGACAGAGGAGGTGTTCAAGCTGGCTGAGAAAAAGCGACAGGCTCACCCTCATCGGCTACAGCATCCCATGTCGGAGAATGAGGAGGCTTACCGCCACCTTCGCTCGGAGGTTCGGGGAGCCGTGAGGTGCTGCAAGGATGGGTGGTGGTCGTGGGTTGCTGAGGAGATGGAGTCTGCCTCAATGGCCCGCGATCACAATTCTCTATTTAATTCCATCAAAAAAGTAACCTGCAGTGCCACACCTATTACCATCATTAGGGGAAAAAATGGTGATCCAATCTCCGACCCCCAGGAACAGGTTTGCAGATTTGCTGATCATTTCTGTGAAGTACTGGGGGAGGGGAAATCCCTCCACATGGAAAACATCGTGGGAAAAAGTGGGGATAACCCTGCTGAGGCTGCGGTGCCTCAAATATTGGAAGAGGAAGTCACCCCCTGTGAGCGGCTGTCTGAGGTGACATCTGTTGAGGAAGTATTGAAGGCGATCCAGAGTCTGTAGCCAAGAAAGGCACCGGGCAGAGATGATCTCCCAAGTGAAATGCTGAGGGAGGGAGGCGTTTGTGCACAGACTGCCCTATATGACATGATAACAACAGTTACATGGCCTGGCACAAGCATCGTGGTGACGTCACCGCCACCTAGTGGCGAATGGCGGTTGTTGTTGGTGGTGATGATCATCATCACCACCACTATCACCACCACCATCACCACCATCACCACCTTCACCCTCCCGGCTTCTACAGAGGCCACGACACCCTCATCAAGGCGTGCAACGGAGATGGAGGGGAGTGTGGGTGGAGGGTGGAGTCGACACGAGTTGAGGGCTTACCCGGTATGTTGTGACCCTGGGTGGTCGCTGCTGCGACTTGACCTGCACCTTCACCTGCACCTACGACACAGACACAGACTCAATGTGTGGGTAATCTTTGGGTCTCTGTGTGAGTAGTCTGTGGGTCTCTGCTGTGAGTAGTCTGTGGGTCTCTACTGTGTGAGTAGTCTGTGGGTCTCTACTGTGTGAGTAGTCTGTGGGTCTCTACTTTGTGAGTAGTCTATGGGTCTCTACTGTGTGAGTAGTCTGTGGGTCTCTACTGTGTGAGTAGTCTGTGGGTCTCTACTGTGTGAGTAGTCTATGGGTCTCTACTGTGTGAGTAGTCTGTGGGTCTCTACTGTGTGAGTAGTCTGTGGGTCTCTACTGTGTGAGTAGTCTGTGGGTCTCTACTGTGTGAGTAGTCTATGGGTCTCTACTGTGTGAGTAGTCTGTGGGTCTCTACTGTGTGAGTAGTCTGTGGGTCTCTACTGTGTGAGTAGTCTATGGGTCTCTACTGTGTGAGTAGTCTGTGGGTCTCTACTGTGTGAGTAGTCTGTGGGTCTCTACTGTGTGAGTAGTCTGTGGGTCTCTACTGTGTGAGTAGTCTGTGGGTCTCTACTGTGTGAGTAGTCTGTGGGTCTCTACTGTGTGAGTAGTCTGTGGGTCTCTACTGTGTGAGTAGTCTGTGGGTCTCTACTGTGTGAGTAGTCTGTGGGTCTCTACTGTGTGAGTAGTCTGTGGGTCTCTACTGTGTGAGTAGTATGTGGGTCTCTACTGTGTGAGTGGTCTGTGGGTCTCTAATGTGTGAGTAGTCTGTGGGTCTCTACTGTGTGAGTAGTCTATGGGTCTCTACTGTGTGAGTAGTCTATGGGTCTCTACTGTGTGAGTAATCCATGGGTCTCTACTGTGTGAGTAATCTATGGGTCTCTACTGTGTGAGTAGTCTGTGGGTCTCTACTGTGTGAGTAATCTATGGGTCTCTATTGTGTGAGTAATCTATGGGTCTCTACTGTGTGAGTAGTCTGTGGGTCTCTACTGTGTGAGTAGTCTGTGGGTCTCTGTGTGAGTAGTCTGTGGGTCTCTACTGTGTGAGTAGTCTATGGGTCTCTACTGTGTGAGTAGTCTATGGGTCTCTATTGTGTGAGTAGTCTTTGGGTCTCTACTGTGTGAGTGTTCTGTGGGTCTCTACTGTGTGAGCTGTCTATGGGTCTCTACTGTGTGAGTAGTCTGTGGGTCTCTACTGTGTGAGTAGTCTGTGGGTCTCTACTGTGTGAGTAGTCTGTGGGTCTCTACTGTGTGAGTAGTCTATGGGTCTCTACTGTGTGAGTAGTCTATGGGTCTCTACTGTGTGAGTTGTCTATGGGTCTCTGTGTGATGAGTCTATGGGTCTCAAATGATTAGTCTATGGGTCTCTGTGTGATGAGTCTATGGGTCTCTGTGTGATGAGTCTACGGGTCTCTGTGTGATGAGTCTGTGGGCCTCTATGTGATGAGTCTGTGCGTCTCTGTGTGAGGATTCTGTGGGCCTCTGTGTGGTGAGTCTGTGGGTATCTGTGTGATGAGTCTGTGGGTATCTGTGTGATGAGTCTGAGGGTCTCTGTGTGATGAGTATGGTCTCTGTGTGATCAGCCTAAAGCTCTCTCTGTGAGTCGTCTGTGGGTGGGTGAATGAGCATGCGAGTGGGTAGGTGAATGAATGAATGAGTGGGTGAAAGAGCGTGCGAGTGGATAGGTCAAAGAATGAATGAGTGGGAAGGTGAATGAATGGGTGGCTGAATGAGCGTACGAGTGTGTAGATGAATGAATGAATGAGTGGGTGAATGAATGAATGGGTGGGTGAATGAGCTTGCGAGTGGGTAGGTGAACAAATGGGCGGGTGAATGAGTGAATGGATGAATGAATGAGTGAATGGATGGGGTTAATGTGCGATGCGTACCGGGCCAGTCACACACGCTGATGGCCGGGTTGAACACCAGGTTGGATGGGCATTGCTTGTGGTACGTCTGGGAATTGGAGCAGTGGTAGAAGCTGTGGGAGTCTGAGGGGTCTGCGTACAGACCATCGGCCTTGCTCTGACAGAATATCGGGTTCACCACTGCGGGAGACAAAGGTGGAGCTGTTAGCGGGTCTCTATGTACGTGGGTTTCTGTGTGATGAGTCTGTGGGTCTCTGTGTGATGAGTATATGGGTCTCTGTGTGATGAGTCTATGGGTCTCTGTGTGATGAGTCTATGGGTCTCTGTGTGATGAGTCTATGATACCCTGTGTGAGTCTATGGGTCTCAAATGAGTAGTCTATGGGTCTCTTGGTGATGAGTCTATGGGTCTCTTGGTGATGAGTCTATGGGTCTCTGTGTGATGAGTCTATGGGTCTCTGTGTGATGAGTCTATGATACCCTGTCTGAGTCTGTGGGTCTCAAATGAGTAGTCTATGGGTCTCTTGGTGATGAGTCTATGGGTCTCTGTTTGATGAGTCTATGGGTCTCTGTGTGGTGAGTCTGTGGGTCTCTGTTTGGTGAGTCTATGGGTCTCTGTGTGATAAGTCTATGTAAAACAACCCTCTACCTCCTCGTGGTGCAGGACGTGCAACGCTGTCGTGGACAGTGCTGAGGGGGGGAGGGCCAATTTCGAGTGGCCTTTCCCCTCATGGCATCTGTGACCACCACAGCGGCTAAATGGGGGCTCTGGACAGGTGCGAGGGGCTGGGAACCCCTCCACCTTCAATTAATTACCACTAAACTACGACCGAAAATTTTAATTAACAAGCTTGTGCCGGAGGCTCTGTGGGGACAGGCATCTATAACGTCTCCTGGCCAAACCACATTTGGCGGAGCAAGGAGATTGAATCTTTACCCTCGGGGCTCCTCCAGAAACAATAAAATGCAACTACGGTAGCAACGTGGAATATTCGAACGCTCATTGCGGAGGGGAGGCTGCCACTCCTCTGTTGGCAGCTGGACCGGTACCGCCTGGATCTCTGTGGTATTCAGGAGGTCCGGTGGACCGGCTCTGGCTCCTGCCACGATGAGGGGTGGACAGTCCTCTACTCGGGGCAGCAGACTGCCAAAAAACAGAGTGTGGCTCTTCTTTTGAACAAAAGAATGAAGGGGCGTTGGAGCGTGGCGGTGAGGTGTGGGAAGATGTAAGCTCCAGGCTACTTTGGGCTCGTCTTCCCATCAACCGGAGGCAAGGAGTGGTGGTCGTGGTTACTTATGCCCCCACGGAAGACGAACATCCGTGGAGGGATGCAGGCAAGGCCGATCAGTCAGATGCCTTCTATGACCTCCTGTCACAGGTGCTGGATAAAGTGGCCCCTCGGGATAGAGTCATCTTGTTGGGTCACTTCAATGCCCGAGTTGGTCATGATGCTGGCACCTGGTCTGGAGTGATTGGAAGGCATGGGCCAGATCAGCTCAACAACAACAGTAGGAGGCTGCTAGATTTTTGTGCAGCCCATGGGCTTGTAATTACCAACACGCTGTTCCTGCATCGGCGCATCCACACAACATCATGGATGCATGCCGGTTCCAAGCAAGAACATCTGCTGGACTACGTAGTGACAGAACAGCGGATGCGGGCCAATGTCTTTGACACCAGGGCCTACTGTGGAGCTGATCTACCCTCTGCCCATCGACTAATCATCTGTAAAATGCGCCTGCCATTCTTCCACTCAATCCTAAGGTGGCCTGGTCTCAGCTAGCTGATTAAAGTTGCAAGCGAGAATTTCATCATCGCTTGCGGCTGGGGTTGGCATCGACCCCTATTCCTCCGATTTCGAGGGTAAATGGGTGAGATTAAGGACTGTGACTCAGGCAGCTGCAATCGCTGCTTTGGGTACGCGGTCCAGACCTCCCCAGAGACCCTGGTTGACAGAGGAGGTGTTCAAGCTGGCTGAGAAAAAGCGACAGGCTCACCCTCATCGGCTACAGCATCCCATGTCGGAGAATGAGGAGGCTTACCGCCACCTTCGCTCGGAGGTTCGGGGAGCCGTGAGGTGCTGCAAGGATGGGTGGTGGTCGTGGGTTGCTGAGGAGATGGAGTCTGCCTCAATGGCCCGCGATCACAATTCTCTATTTAATTCCATCAAAAAAGTAACCTGCAGTGCCACACCTATTACCATCATTAGGGGAAAAAATGGTGATCCAATCTCCGACCCCCAGGAACAGGTTTGCAGATTTGCTGATCATTTCTGTGAAGTACTGGGGGAGGGGAAATCCCTCCACATGGAAAACATCGTGGGAAAAAGTGGGGATAACCCTGCTGAGGCTGCGGTGCCTCAAATATTGGAAGAGGAAGTCACCCCCTGTGAGCGGCTGTCTGAGGTGACATCTGTTGAGGAAGTATTGAAGGCGATCCAGAGTCTGTAGCCAAGAAAGGCACCGGGCAGAGATGATCTCCCAAGTGAAATGCTGAGGGAGGGAGGCGTTTGTGCACAGACTGCCCTATATGACATGATAACAACAGTTACATGGCCTGGCACAAGCATCGTGGTGACGTCACCGCCACCTAGTGGCGAATGGCGGTTGTTGTTGGTGGTGATGATCATCATCACCACCACTATCACCACCACCATCACCACCATCACCACCTTCACCCTCCCGGCTTCTACAGAGGCCACGACACCCTCATCAAGGCGTGCAACGGAGATGGAGGGGAGTGTGGGTGGAGGGTGGAGTCGACACGAGTTGAGGGCTTACCCGGTATGTTGTGACCCTGGGTGGTCGCTGCTGCGACTTGACCTGCACCTTCACCTGCACCTACGACACAGACACAGACTCAATGTGTGGGTAATCTTTGGGTCTCTGTGTGAGTAGTCTGTGGGTCTCTGCTGTGTGAGTAGTCTGTGGGTCTCTACTGTGTGAGTAGTCTGTGGGTCTCTACTGTGTGAGTAGTCTGTGGGTCTCTACTTTGTGAGTAGTCTATGGGTCTCTACTGTGTGAGTAGTCTGTGGGTCTCTACTGTGTGAGTAGTCTGTGGGTCTCTACTGTGTGAGTAGTCTGTGGGTCTCTACTGTGTGAGTAGTCTGTGGGTCTCTACTGTGTGAGTAGTCTATGGGTCTCTACTGTGTGAGTAGTCTGTGGGTCTCTACTGTGTGAGTAGACTGTGGGTCTCTACTGTGTGAGTAGTCTATGGGTCTCTACTGTGTGAGTAGTCTGTGGGTCTCTACTGTGTGAGTAGTCTGTGGGTCTCTACTGTGTGAGTAGTCTGTGGGTCTCTACTGTGTGAGTAGTCTGTGGGTCTCTACTGTGTGAGTAGTCTGTGGGTCTCTACTGTGTGAGTAGTCTGTGGGTCTCTACTGTGTGAGTAGTCTGTGGGTCTCTACTGTGTGAGTAGTCTGTGGGTCTCTACTGTGTGAGTAGTCTGTGGGTCTCTACTGTGTGAGTAGTATGTGGGTCTCTACTGTGTGAGTGGTCTGTGGGTCTCTAATGTGTGAGTAGTCTGTGGGTCTCTACTGTGTGAGTAGTCTATGGGTCTCTACTGTGTGAGTAGTCTATGGGTCTCTACTGTGTGAGTAATCCATGGGTCTCTACTGTGTGAGTAATCTATGGGTCTCTACTGTGTGAGTAGTCTGTGGGTCTCTACTGTGTGAGTAATCTATGGGTCTCTATTGTGTGAGTAATCTATGGGTCTCTACTGTGTGAGTAGTCTGTGGGTCTCTACTGTGTGAGTAGTCTGTGGGTCTCTGTGTGAGTAGTCTGTGGGTCTCTACTGTGTGAGTAGTCTATGGGTCTCTACTGTGTGAGTAGTCTATGGGTCTCTATTGTGTGAGTAGTCTTTGGGTCTCTACTGTGTGAGTGATCTGTGGGTCTCTACTGTGTGAGCTGTCTATGGGTCTCTACTGTGTGAGTAGTCTGTGGGTCTCTACTGTGTGAGTAGTCTGTGGGTCTCTACTGTGTGAGTAGTCTGTGGGTCTCTACTGTGTGAGTAGTCTATGGGTCTCTACTGTGTGAGTAGTCTATGGGTCTCTACTGTGTGAGTTGTCTATGGGTCTCTGTGTGATGAGTCTATGGGTCTCAAATGATTAGTCTATGGGTCTCTGTGTGATGAGTCTATGGGTCTCTGTGTGATGAGTCTACGGGTCTCTGTGTGATGAGTCTGTGGGCCTCTATGTGATGAGTCTGTGCGTCTCTGTGTGAGGATTCTGTGGGCCTCTGTGTGGTGAGTCTGTGGGTATCTGTGTGATGAGTCTGTGGGTATCTGTGTGATGAGTCTGAGGGTCTCTGTGTGATGAGTATGGTCTCTGTGTGATCAGCCTAAAGCTCTCTCTGTGAGTCGTCTGTGGGTGGGTGAATGAGCATGCGAGTGGGTAGGTGAATGAATGAATGAGTGGGTGAAAGAGCGTGCGAGTGGATAGGTCAAAGAATGAATGAGTGGGAAGGTGAATGAATGGGTGGCTGAATGAGCGTACGAGTGTGTAGATGAATGAATGAATGAGTGGGTGAATGAATGAATGGGTGGGTGAATGAGCTTGCGAGTGGGTAGGTGAACAAATGGGCGGGTGAATGAGTGAATGGATGAATGAATGAGTGAATGGATGGGCTTAATGTGCGATGCGTACCGGGCCAGTCACACACGCTGATGGCCGGGTTGAACACCAGGTTGGATGGGCATTGCTTGTGGTACGTCTGGGAATTGGAGCAGTGGTAGAAGCTGTGGGAGTCTGAGGGGTCTGCGTACAGACCATCGGCCTTGCTCTGACAGAATATCGGGTTCACCACTGCGGGAGACAAAGGTGGAGCTGTTAGCGGGTCTCTATGTACGTGGGTTTCTGTGTGATGAGTCTGTGGGTCTCTGTGTGATGAGTATATGGGTCTCTGTGTGATGAGTCTATGGGTCTCTGTGTGATGAGTCTATGGGTCTCTGTGTGATGAGTCTATGATACCCTGTGTGAGTCTATGGGTCTCAAATGAGTAGTCTATGGGTCTCTTGGTGATGAGTCTATGGGTCTCTTGGTGATGAGTCTATGGGTCTCTGTGTGATGAGTCTATGGGTCTCTGTGTGATGAGTCTATGATACCCTGTCTGAGTCTGTGGGTCTCAAATGAGTAGTCTATGGGTCTCTTGGTGATGAGTCTATGGGTCTCTGTTTGATGAGTCTATGGGTCTCTGTGTGGTGAGTCTGTGGGTCTCTGTTTGGTGAGTCTATGGGTCTCTGTGTGATAAGTCTATGTAAAACAACCCTCTACCTCCTCGTGGTGCAGGACGTGCAACGCTGTCGTGGACAGTGCTGAGGGGGGGAGGGCCAATTTCGAGTGGCCTTTCCCCTCATGGCATCTGTGACCACCACAGCGGCTAAATGGGGTCTCTGGACAGGTGCGAGGGGCTGGGAACCCCTCCACCTTCAATTAATTACCACTAAACTACGACCGAAAATTTTAATTAACAAGCTTGTGCCGGAGGCTCTGTGGGGACAGGCATCTATAACGTCTCCTGGCCAAACCACATTTGGCGGAGCAAGGAGATTGAATCTTTACCCTCGGGGCTCCTCCAGAAACAATAAAATGCAACTACGGTAGCAACGTGGAATATTCGAACGCTCATTGCGGAGGGGAGGCTGCCACTCCTCTGTTGGCAGCTGGACCGGTACCGCCTGGATCTCTGTGGTATTCAGGAGGTCCGGTGGACCGGCTCTGGCTCCTGCCACGATGAGGGGTGGACAGTCCTCTACTCGGGGCAGCAGACTGCCAAAAAACAGAGTGTGGCTCTTCTTTTGAACAAAAGAATGAAGGGGCGTTGGAGCGTGGCGGTGAGGTGTGGGAAGATGTAAGCTCCAGGCTACTTTGGGCTCGTCTTCCCATCAACCGGAGGCAAGGAGTGGTGGTCGTGGTTACTTATGCCCCCACGGAAGACGAACATCCGTGGAGGGATGCAGGCAAGGCCGATCAGTCAGATGCCTTCTATGACCTCCTGTCACAGGTGCTGGATAAAGTGGCCCCTCGGGATAGAGTCATCTTGTTGGGTCACTTCAATGCCCGAGTTGGTCATGATGCTGGCACCTGGTCTGGAGTGATTGGAAGGCATGGGCCAGATCAGCTCAACAACAACAGTAGGAGGCTGCTAGATTTTTGTGCAGCCCATGGGCTTGTAATTACCAACACGCTGTTCCTGCATCGGCGCATCCACACAACATCATGGATGCATGCCGGTTCCAAGCAAGAACATCTGCTGGACTACGTAGTGACAGAACAGCGGATGCGGGCCAATGTCTTTGACACCAGGGCCTACTGTGGAGCTGATCTACCCTCTGCCCATCGACTAATCATCTGTAAAATGCGCCTGCCATTCTTCCACTCAATCCTAAGGTGGCCTGGTCTCAGCTAGCTGATTAAAGTTGCAAGCGAGAATTTCATCATCGCTTGCGGCTGGGGTTGGCATCGACCCCTATTCCTCCGATTTCGAGGGTAAATGGGTGAGATTAAGGACTGTGACTCAGGCAGCTGCAATCGCTGCTTTGGGTACGCGGTCCAGACCTCCCCAGAGACCCTGGTTGACAGAGGAGGTGTTCAAGCTGGCTGAGAAAAAGCGACAGGCTCACCCTCATCGGCTACAGCATCCCATGTCGGAGAATGAGGAGGCTTACCGCCACCTTCGCTCGGAGGTTCGGGGAGCCGTGAGGTGCTGCAAGGATGGGTGGTGGTCGTGGGTTGCTGAGGAGATGGAGTCTGCCTCAATGGCCCGCGATCACAATTCTCTATTTAATTCCATCAAAAAAGTAACCTGCAGTGCCACACCTATTACCATCATTAGGGGAAAAAATGGTGATCCAATCTCCGACCCCCAGGAACAGGTTTGCAGATTTGCTGATCATTTCTGTGAAGTACTGGGGGAGGGGAAATCCCTCCACATGGAAAACATCGTGGGAAAAAGTGGGGATAACCCTGCTGAGGCTGCGGTGCCTCAAATATTGGAAGAGGAAGTCACCCCCTGTGAGCGGCTGTCTGAGGTGACATCTGTTGAGGAAGTATTGAAGGCGATCCAGAGTCTGTAGCCAAGAAAGGCACCGGGCAGAGATGATCTCCCAAGTGAAATGCTGAGGGAGGGAGGCGTTTGTGCACAGACTGCCCTATATGACATGATAACAACAGTTACATGGCCTGGCACAAGCATCGTGGTGACGTCACCGCCACCTAGTGGCGAATGGCGGTTGTTGTTGGTGGTGATGATCATCATCACCACCACTATCACCACCACCATCACCACCATCACCACCTTCACCCTCCCGGCTTCTACAGAGGCCACGACACCCTCATCAAGGCGTGCAACGGAGATGGAGGGGAGTGTGGGTGGAGGGTGGAGTCGACACGAGTTGAGGGCTTACCCGGTATGTTGTGACCCTGGGTGGTCGCTGCTGCGACTTGACCTGCACCTTCACCTGCACCTACGACACAGACACAGACTCAATGTGTGGGTAATCTTTGGGTCTCTGTGTGAGTAGTCTGTGGGTCTCTGCTGTGTGAGTAGTCTGTGGGTCTCTACTGTGTGAGTAGTCTGTGGGTCTCTACTGTGTGAGTAGTCTGTGGGTCTCTACTTTGTGAGTAGTCTATGGGTCTCTACTGTGTGAGTAGTCTGTGGGTCTCTACTGTGTGAGTAGTCTGTGGGTCTCTACTGTGTGAGTAGTCTGTGGGTCTCTACTGTGTGAGTAGTCTGTGGGTCTCTACTGTGTGAGTAGTCTATGGGTCTCTACTGTGTGAGTAGTCTGTGGGTCTCTACTGTGTGAGTAGACTGTGGGTCTCTACTGTGTGAGTAGTCTATGGGTCTCTACTGTGTGAGTAGTCTGTGGGTCTCTACTGTGTGAGTAGTCTGTGGGTCTCTACTGTGTGAGTAGTCTGTGGGTCTCTACTGTGTGAGTAGTCTGTGGGTCTCTACTGTGTGAGTAGTCTGTGGGTCTCTACTGTGTGAGTAGTCTGTGGGTCTCTACTGTGTGAGTAGTCTGTGGGTCTCTACTGTGTGAGTAGTCTGTGGGTCTCTACTGTGTGAGTAGTCTGTGGGTCTCTACTGTGTGAGTAGTCTATGGGTCTCTACTGTGTGAGTAGTCTATGGGTCTCTACTGTGTGAGTAATCCATGGGTCTCTACTGTGTGAGTAATCTATGGGTCTCTACTGTGTGAGTAGTCTGTGGGTCTCTACTGTGTGAGTAATCTATGGGTCTCTATTGTGTGAGTAATCTATGGGTCTCTACTGTGTGAGTAGTCTGTGGGTCTCTACTGTGTGAGTAGTCTGTGGGTCTCTGTGTGAGTAGTCTGTGGGTCTCTACTGTGTGAGTAGTCTATGGGTCTCTACTGTGTGAGTAGTCTATGGGTCTCTATTGTGTGAGTAGTCTTTGGGTCTCTACTGTGTGAGTGATCTGTGGGTCTCTACTGTGTGAGCTGTCTATGGGTCTCTACTGTGTGAGTAGTCTGTGGGTCTCTACTGTGTGAGTAGTCTGTGGGTCTCTACTGTGTGAGTAGTCTGTGGGTCTCTACTGTGTGAGTAGTCTATGGGTCTCTACTGTGTGAGTAGTCTATGGGTCTCTACTGTGTGAGTTGTCTATGGGTCTCTGTGTGATGAGTCTATGGGTCTCAAATGATTAGTCTATGGGTCTCTGTGTGATGAGTCTGTGGGCCTCTATGTGATGAGTCTGTGCGTCTCTGTGTGAGGATTCTGTGGGCCTCTGTGTGGTGAGTCTGTGGGTATCTGTGTGATGAGTCTGTGGGTATCTGTGTGATGAGTCTGAGGGTCTCTGTGTGATGAGTATGGTCTCTGTGTGATCAGCCTAAAGCTCTCTCTGTGAGTCGTCTGTGGGTGGGTGAATGAGCATGCGAGTGGGTAGGTGAATGAATGAATGAGTGGGTGAAAGAGCGTGCGAGTGGATAGGTCAAAGAATGAATGAGTGGGAAGGTGAATGAATGGGTGGCTGAATGAGCGTACGAGTGTGTAGATGAATGAATGAATGAGTGGGTGAATGAATGAATGGGTGGGTGAATGAGCTTGCGAGTGGGTAGGTGAACAAATGGGCGGGTGAATGAGTGAATGGATGAATGAATGAGTGAATGGATGGGCTTAATGTGCGATGCGTACCGGGCCAGTCACACACGCTGATGGCCGGGTTGAACACCAGGTTGGATGGGCATTGCTTGTGGTACGTCTGGGAATTGGAGCAGTGGTAGAAGCTGTGGGAGTCTGAGGGGTCTGCGTACAGACCATCGGCCTTGCTCTGACAGAATATCGGGTTCACCACTGCGGGAGACAAAGGTGGAGCTGTTAGCGGGTCTCTATGTACGTGGGTTTCTGTGTGATGAGTCTGTGGGTCTCTGTGTGATGAGTATATGGGTCTCTGTGTGATGAGTCTATGGGTCTCTGTGTGATGAGTCTATGGGTCTCTGTGTGATGAGTCTATGATACCCTGTGTGAGTCTATGGGTCTCAAATGAGTAGTCTATGGGTCTCTTGGTGATGAGTCTATGGGTCTCTTGGTGATGAGTCTATGGGTCTCTGTGTGATGAGTCTATGGGTCTCTGTGTGATGAGTCTATGATACCCTGTCTGAGTCTGTGGGTCTCAAATGAGTAGTCTATGGGTCTCTTGGTGATGAGTCTATGGGTCTCTGTTTGATGAGTCTATGGGTCTCTGTGTGGTGAGTCTGTGGGTCTCTGTTTGGTGAGTCTATGGGTCTCTGTGTGATAAGTCTATGTAAAACAACCCTCTACCTCCTCGTGGTGCAGGACGTGCAACGCTGTCGTGGACAGTGCTGAGGGGGGGAGGGCCAATTTCGAGTGGCCTTTCCCCTCATGGCATCT
This sequence comes from Petromyzon marinus, assembly GCF_048934315.1. Classification (NCBI taxonomy): domain Eukaryota; kingdom Metazoa; phylum Chordata; class Hyperoartia; order Petromyzontiformes; family Petromyzontidae; genus Petromyzon; species Petromyzon marinus. The sequence goes on from NC_133735.1 coordinate 6,404,733, forward strand.
GTGACCACCACAGCGGCTAAATGGGGTCTCTGGACAGGTGCGAGGGGCTGGGAACCCCTCCACCTTCAATTAATTACCACTAAACTACGACCGAAAATTTTAATTAACAAGCTTGTGCCGGAGGCTCTGTGGGGACAGGCATCTATAACGTCTCCTGGCCAAACCACATTTGGCGGAGCAAGGAGATTGAATCTTTACCCTCGGGGCTCCTCCAGAAACAATAAAATGCAACTACGGTAGCAACGTGGAATATTCGAACGCTCATTGCGGAGGGGAGGCTGCCACTCCACTGTTGGCAGCTGGACCGGTACCGCCTGGATCTCTGTGGTATTCAGGAGGTCCGGTGGACCGGCTCTGGCTCCTGCCACGATGAGGGGTGGACAGTCCTCTACTCGGGGCAGCAGACTGCCAAAAAACAGAGTGTGGCTCTTCTTTTGAACAAAAGAATGAAGGGGCGTTGGAGCGTGGCGGTGAGGTGTGGGAAGATGTAAGCTCCAGGCTACTTTGGGCTCGTCTTCCCATCAACCGGAGGCAAGGAGTGGTGGTCGTGGTTACTTATGCCCCCACGGAAGACGAACATCCGTGGAGGGATGCAGGCAAGGCCGATCAGTCAGATGCCTTCTATGACCTCCTGTCACAGGTGCTGGATAAAGTGGCCCCTCGGGATAGAGTCATCTTGTTGGGTCACTTCAATGCCCGAGTTGGTCATGATGCTGGCACCTGGTCTGGAGTGATTGGAAGGCATGGGCCAGATCAGCTCAACAACAACAGTAGGAGGCTGCTAGATTTTTGTGCAGCCCATGGGCTTGTAATTACCAACACGCTGTTCCTGCATCGGCGCATCCACACAACATCATGGATGCATGCCGGTTCCAAGCAAGAACATCTGCTGGACTACGTAGTGACAGAACAGCGGATGCGGGCCAATGTCTTTGACACCAGGGCCTACTGTGGAGCTGATCTACCCTCTGCCCATCGACTAATCATCTGTAAAATGCGCCTGCCATTCTTCCACTCAATCCTAAGGTGGCCTGGTCTCAGCTAGCTGATTAAAGTTGCAAGCGAGAATTTCATCATCGCTTGCGGCTGGGGTTGGCATCGACCCCTATTCCTCCGATTTCGAGGGTAAATGGGTGAGATTAAGGACTGTGACTCAGGCAGCTGCAATCGCTGCTTTGGGTACGCGGTCCAGACCTCCCCAGAGACCCTGGTTGACAGAGGAGGTGTTCAAGCTGGCTGAGAAAAAGCAACAGGCTCACCCTCATCGGCTACAGCATCCCATGTCGGAGAATGAGGAGGCTTACCGCAGCCTTCGCTCGGAGGTTCGGGGAGCCGTGAGGTGCTGCAAGGATGGGTGATGGTCGTGGGTTGCTGAGGAGATGGAGTCTGCCTCAATGGCCGCGATCACAAATCTCTATTTAATTCCATCAACAAAGTAACCTGCAGCGCCACACCTATTACCATCATTAGGGGAAAAAACGGTGATCCAATCTCCGACCCCCAGGAACAGGTTTGCAGATTTGCTGATCATTTCTGTGAAGTCCTGGGGGAGGGGAAATCTCTCCACGTGGAAAACATCGTGGGAAAAAGTGGGGCTGACCCTGCTGAGGCTGCGGTGCCTCAAATGTTGGAAGAGGAAGTCACCCCCTATGAGTGGCTGTCTGAGGTGACATCTGTTGAGGAAGTACTGAAGGCGATCCAGAGTCTGTAGCCAAGAAAGGCACCGGGCAGAGATGATCTCCCTAGTGAAATGCTGAGGGAGGGAGGCGTTTGTGCACAGACTGCCCTATTTGACATGATAACAACAGTTACATGGCCTGGTACAAGCGTCGTGGTGACGTCACCGCCACATAGTGGCGAATGGCGGTTGTTGTTGGTGGTGATGATCATCATCACCACCACTATCACCACCATCATCACCACCATCACCACCATCACCACCACCACCATAACCCTCCCGGCTTCTACAGAGGCCACAACACCCTGGTCAAGGCGTGCAATGCAGATGGAGGGGAGTGTGGGGGGGGGGGTGGAGTCGACACGAGTTGAGGGCTTACCCGGTAGGTTGTGACTCTGGGTGGTCGCTGCTGCGACTTGACCTGCACCTGCACCTGCACCTACGACACAGACACAGACTCAATGTGTGGGTAATTTTTGGGTCTCTACTGTGTGAGTCGTCTGTGGGTCTCTGCTGTGTGAGTAGTCTGTGGGTCTCTACTGTGTGAGTAGTCTGTGGGTCTCTACTGTGTGAGTATTCTGTGGGTTTCTACTGTGTGAGTAGTCTATGGGTCTCTACTGTGTGAGTAGTCTGTGGGTCTCTACTGTGTGAGTAGTCTGTGGGTCTCTGCTGTGTGAGTAGTCTATGGGTCTCTACTGTGTGAGTAGTCTGTGGGTCTCTACTGTGTGAGTAGTCTATGGGTCTCTACTGTGTGAGTAGTCTGTGGGTCTCTACTGTGTGAGTAGTCTGTGGGTCTCTACTGTGTGAGTAGTCCATGGGTCTCTACTGTGTGAGTAGTCTGTGGGTCTCTGCTGTGTGAGTAGTCTGTGGGTCTCTACTGTGTGAGTAGTCTGTGGGTCTCTACTGTGTGAGTAGTCTGTGGGTCTCTACTGTGTGAGTAGTATGTGGGTCTCTACTGTGTGAGTAGTATGTGGGTCTCTACTGTGTGAGTAGTCTGTGGGTCTCTACTGTGTGAGTGGTCTGTGGGTCTCTAATGTGTGAGTAGTCTGTGGGTCTCTACTGTGTGAGTAGTCTATGGGTCTCTACTGTGTGAGTAGTCTATGGGTCTCTACTGTGTGAGTAATCAATGGGTCTCTACTGTGTGAGTAATCTATGGGTCTCTATTGTGTGAGTAATCTATGGGTCTCTACTGTGTGAGTAGTCTGTGGGTCTCTACTGTGTGAGTAGTCTATGGGTCTCTACTGTGTGAGTAGTCTGTGGGTCTCTACTGTGTGAGTAGTCTGTGGGTCTCTACTGTGTGAGTAGTCTTTGGGTCTCTACTGTGTGAGTAGTCTGTGGGTCTCTACTGTGTGAGTAGTCTGTGGGTCTCTACTGTGTGAGTAGTATGTGGGTCTCTACTGTGTGAGTAGTATGTGGGTCTCTACTGTGTGAGTAGTCTGTGGGTCTCTACTGTGTGAGTGGTCTGTGGGTCTCTAATGTGTGAGTAGTCTGTGGGTCTCTACTGTGTGAGTAGTCTATGGGTCTCTACTGTGTGAGTAGTCTATGGGTCTCTACTGTATGAGTAATCTATGGGTCTCTACTGTGTGAGTAATCTATGGGTCTCTACTGTGTGAGTAGTCTGTGGGTCTCTACTGTGTGAGTAATCTATGGGTCTCTATTGTGTGAGTAATCTATGGGTCTCTACTGTGTGAGTAGTCTGTGGGTCTCTACTGTGTGAGTAGTCTGTGCGTCTCTACTGTGTGAGTAGTCTGTGGGTCTCTACTGTGTGAGTAGTCTATGGGTCTCTGTGTGAGTAGTCTGTGGGTCTCTACTGTGTGAGTAGTCTATGGTTCTCTACTGTGTGAGTAGTCTATGGGTCTCTACTGTGTGAGTAGTCTTTGGGTCTCTACTGTATGAGTGGTCTGTGGGTCTCTACTGTGTGAGCTATCTGTGGGTCTCTACTGTGTGAGTAGTCTGTGGGTCTCTACTGTGTGAGTAGTCTGTGGGTCTCTACTGTGTGAGTAGTCTGTGGGCCTCTACTGTGTGAGTAATCTATGGGTCTCTACTGTGTGAGTAGTCTATGGGTCTCTACTGTGTGAGTTGTCTATGGGTCTCTGTGTGATGAGTCTATGGGTCTCAAATGATTAGTCTATGGGTCTCTGTGTGATGAGTCTATGGGTCTCTGTGTGATGAGTCTATGGGTCTCTGTGTGATGAGTCTGTGGGCCTCTATGTGATGAGTCTGTGCGTCTCTGTGTGAGGATTCTGTGGGCCTCTGTGTGGTGAGTCTGTGGGTCTCTGTGTGATGAGTCTGTGGGTATCTGTGTGATGAGTCTGAGGGTCTCTGTGTGATGAGTATGGTCTTTGTGTGATCAGCCTAACGCTCTCTCTGTGAATCGTCTGTGGGTGGGTGAATGAGCATGCGAGTGGGTAGGTGAATGAATGAATGAGTGGGTGAATGAGCGTGCGAGTGGATAGGTCAAAGAATGAATGAGTGGGAAGGTGAATGAATGGGTGGCTGAATGAGCGTACGAGTGTGTAGATGAATGCATGAATGAGTGGGTGAATGAATGAATGAATGGGTGGATGAATGAGCTTGCGAGTGGGTAGGTGAACAAATGGGCCGGTGAATGAGTGAATGGATGAATGAATGAGTGAGTGGATGGGGTTAATGTGCGATGCGTACCGGGCCAGTCACACACGCTGATGGCCGGGTTGAACACCAGGTTGGATGGGCATTGCTTGTGGTACGTCTGGGAATTGGAGCAGTGGTAGAAGCTGTGGGAGTCTGAGGGATCTGCGTACAGACCATCGGCCTTGCTCTGACAGAATACCGGGTTCACCACTGCGGGAGACAAAGGTGGAGCTGTTAACGGGTCTCTATGTACGTGGGTCTCTGTGTGATGAGTCTGTGGGTCTCTGTGTGATGAGTATATGGGTCTCTGTGTGATGAGTCTATGGGTCTCTGTGTGATGAGTCTATGGGTCTCTGTGTGATGAGTCTATGATACCCTGTGTGAGTCTATGGGTCTCAAATGAGTAGTCTATGGGTCTCTTGGTGATGAGTCTATGGGTCTCTGTGTGATGAGTCTATGGGTCTCTGTGTGATGAGTCTATGATACCCTGTCTGAGTCTGTGGGTCTCAAATGAGTAGTCTATGGGTCTCTTGGTGATGAGTCTATGGGTCTCTGTTTGATGAGTCTATGGGTCTCTGTGTGGTGAGTCTGTGGGTCTCTGTTTGGTGAGTCTATGGGTCTCTGTGTGATAAGTCTATGTAACACAACCCCCTACCTCCTCGTGGTGCCGGACGTGCAACGCTGTCGTGGACAGTGCTGAGGGGGCGAGGGCCAATTTCGAGTGGCCTTTCCCCTCATGGCATCTGTGACCACCAGAGCGGCTAAATGGGGGCTCTGGACAGGTGTGAGGGCTGTTAACCCCTCCACCTTCAATTAATTACCGCTAAACTACGACCGAAATGTTTCATTAACAAGCTTGTGCCGGAGGCTCTGGGAGGACAGGCATCCATGACGTCTCCTGGGCAAACCCCATTTGGCGGAGCCAGGAGATTGAATCTTTACCCTCGGGGCTCCTCCAGAAACAATAAAATGCAACTACGGTAGCAACGTGGAATATTCGAACGCTCATTGCGGAGGGGAGGCTGCCACTCCTCTGTTGGGAGCTGGACCGGTACCGCCTGGATCTCTGTGGTATTCAGAAGGTCCGATGGACCGGCTCTGGCTCCTGCCACGATGAGGGGTGGACAGTCCTCTACTCGGGGCAGCAGACTGCCAAAAGACTGGGTGTGGCTCTTCTTTTGAACAAAAGAATGAAGGGGCGTTGGAGCGTGGCGGTGAGGTGTGGGAAGATGTAAGCTCCAGGCTACTTTGGGCTCACCTTCCCATCAACCGGAGGCAAGGAGTGGTGGTCCTGGTTACTTATGCCCCCACGGAAGACGAACATCCGTGGAGGGATGCAGGCAATGCCGATCAGTCAGATGCCTTCTATAACCTCCTGTGACAGGTGCTGGATAAAGTGACCCCTCGGGATAGAGTCATCATGTTGGGTCACTTCAATGCCCGAGTTGGTCATGATGCTGGCACCTGGTCTGGAGTGATTGGAAGGCATGGGCCAGATCAGCTCAACAACAACGGTAGGAGGCTGCTAGATTTTTGTGCAGCCTATGGGCTTATAATTACCAACACGCTGTTCCGGCATCGGCGCAACCATACAACATCATGGATGCATGCCGGGTCCAAGCAAGAACATCTGCTGGACTACATAGTGACGGACCAGCGAATGCGAGCCCATGTCCTTGACACCAGGACCTACCGTGGAGCTGATCTACCCTCTGACCATCGACTAGTCATCTGTAAGATGCGCCTGCCATTCTTCCACTCAATCCTAAGGTGGCCTGGTCTCAGCTAGCTGATTAAAGTTGCAAGCGAGAATTTCATCATCGCTTGCGGCTGGGGTTGGCATCGTCCCCTATTCCTCCGATTTCGAGGGTAAATGTGTGAGATTAAGGACTGTGACTCAGGCAGCTGCAATGACTGCTTTGGGTACACCGTCCAGACCTCCCCAGACACCCTGGTTGACAGAGGAGGTGTTCAAGCTGGCTGAGAAAAAGCGACAGGCCCGCTCTCATCGGCTACAGCATCCCATGTCGGAGAATGAGGAGGATTAGCGCAGCCTTCGCTCGGAGGTTCGGGGAGCCGTGAGGTGCTGCAAGGATGGGTGGTGGTAGTGGGTTGCTGAGGAGATGGAGTCTGCCTCAATGGCCCGCGATCACAAATCTCTATTTAATTCCATCAAAAAAGTAACCTGCAGCGCCACACCTATTACCATCATTAGGGGAAAAAACGGTGATCCAATCTCTGACCCCCAGGAACAGGTTTGCAGATTTGCTGATCATTTCTGTGAAGTCCTGGGGGAGGGGAAATCCCTCCACGTGGAAAACATCGTGGGAAAAAGTGGGGATAACCCTGCTGAGGCTGCGGTGCCTCAAATATTGGAAGAGGAAGTCACACCCCGGTGAGTGACTGTCTAAGGTGACATCTGTTGAGGAAGTACTGAAGGCGATCCAGAGTCTGTAGCCAAGAAAGGTACCGGGCAGAGATGATCTCCCAAGTGAAATGCTGAGGGAGGGAGGCGTTTGTGCACAGACTGCCCTATTTGACATAACAACAGTTACATGGCCTGGCACAAGCGTCGTTGTGACGTCACCGCCACATAGTGGCGAATGGCGGTTGTTGTTGGTGGTGATGATCATCATCACCACCACTATCACCACCATCATCACCACCATCACCACCATCACCACCACCACCATAACCCTCCCGGCTTCTACAGAGGCCACAACACCCTGGTCAAGGCGTGCAATGCAGATGGAGGGGAGTGTGGGGGGGGGAGTGGAGTCGACACGAGTTGAGGGCTTACCCGGTATGTTGTGACCCTGGGTGGTCGCTGCTGCGACTTGACCTGCACCTGCACCTGCACACACGACACAGACACAGACTCAATGTGTGGGTAATTTTTGGGTCTCTACTGTGTGAGTAGTCTGTGGGTCTCTGCTGTGTGAGTAGTCTGTGGGTCTCTACTGTGTGAGTAGTCTGTGGGTCTCTACTGTGTGAGTAGTCTACGGGTCTCTACTGTGTGAGTAGTCTTTGGGTCTCTGCTGTGTGAGTAGTCTGTGGATCTCTGTGTGAGTAGTCTATGGGTCTCTACTGTGTGAGTAGTCTGTGGGTCTCTGCTGCGTGACTAGTCTGTGGGTCTCTACTGTGTGAGTAGTCTATGGGTCTCTACTGTGTGAGTAGTCTGTGGGTCTCTAATGTGTGAGTAGTCTGAGGGTCTCTATGTGTGAGTAGTCTATGGGTCTCTACTGTGTGAGTAGTCTATGGGTCCCTACTGTGTGAGTAGTCTGTGGGTCTCTACTGTGTGAGTAGTCTGTGGGTCTCTACTGTGTGGGTAGTCTGTGAGTCTCTACTGTGTGAGTAGTCTATGGGTCTCTACTGTGTGAGTAGTCTATGGGTCTCTACTGTGTGAGTTGTCTATGGGTCTCTGTGTGATGAGTCTATCGGTCTCAAATGACTAGTCTATGGGTCTCTGTGTGATGAGTCTATGGGTATCAAATGACTAGTCTATGGGTCTCTGTGTGATGAGTCTATGGGTCTCTGTGTGATGAGTCTGTGGTTCTCAAATGACTAGTCTATGGATCTCTGGGTGATGATTCTGTGGGCCTCTGTGTGAATAAGTCATTGGGTCTGTATGTGAGTCTAAGGGTCTCTGCATGATGAATCTAAGGGTCTCCGTTTGATGAGTCTATGGGTCTCTGTGTGATCAGCCTAAAGCTCTCTCTGTCAGTCGTCTGTGGGTGGGTGAATGAGCGTGCGAGTGGGTAGGTGAATGAATGAATGAGTGGGTGAATGAGCGTGCGAGTGGATAGGTCAAAGAAAGAATGAGTGGGAAGGTGAATTAATGGGTGGGTGAATGAGCGTACGAGTGTGTAGATGAATGCATGAATGAGTGGGTGAATGAATGAATGAATGGTGGGTGAATGAGCTTGCGAGTGGGTAGGTGAATAAATTGGTGGGTGAATGAGTGAATGAGTGAATGGATGAGTGAGTGGATGGGGTGAATGTGCAATGCGTACCGGGCCAGTCGCACACGCTGATGGCCGGGTTGAACACCAGGTTGGCTGGGCATTGCTTGTGGTACGTCAGGAAATTGGAGCAGTGGTAGAAGCTGTGGGAGTCTGAGGGGTCTGCATACAGACCATCGGCCTTGCTCTGACAGAATATCGGGTTCACCACTGCAGGAGACAAAGGTGGAGCTGTTAGCGGGTCTCTATGTACGTGGGTCTCTGTGTGATTAGTCCATGGGTATCTGTTTGATGAGTCTATGGGTCTCTGTTTGATGAGTCTATGGGTCTCTGTGTGATGAGTCTATGGGTCTCTGTGTGATGAGTCTATGGGTCTTCATGTGATGAGTCTGTGGGTCTCTGTGTGATGAGTCTGTGAGTCTCTGTGTGATGAGTCTATGGGTCTCTGTGTGATGAGTCTATGGGTCTCTGTGTGATGAGTCTATGGGTCTCTGTTTGATGAGTCTATGGGTCTCTGTGTGATGAGTCTATGGGTCTGTGTTTGATGAGTCTATGGGTCTCGGTTTGATGAGTCTATGGGTCTCTGTGTGATGAGTCTGTGGGTCTCTGTGCGATGGGTCTGTGGGTCTCTGTGTGATGAGTCTATGGGTCTCTGTGTGATGAGTCTATGGATATCTGTGTGATGAGTCTATGGGTTTGTGTTTGATGAGTCTATGGGTCTCTGTTTGATGAGTCTATGGGTCTCTGTGTCATGAGTCTATGGGTCTCTGTGTGATGAGTCTATGGGTCTCTGTGTGATGAGTCTATGGGTCACTGTGTGATTAATCTATGGGTCTCTATGTGGTGAGTCGTCTATGGGTCTCTGTGTGATAAGTCTATGAGACTCTGTGTGAGTCTATGGGTCTCAAATGAGTAGTTTATGGGTCTCTTGGTGATGAGTCTGTGGGTCTCTGTGTGATGAGTATATGTAACACAACCCCCTACCTCCTCGTGGTGCCGGACGTGCAACACTGTTGTGGACAGTGCGGAGGGGGGGAGGGCCAATTTCGAGTGGCCTTTCCTCTCATGGCATCTGTGACCACCACAGCGGCTAAATGGGGGCTCTGAACAGGTGCGAGGGGCCGGTAACCCCTTCACCTTCAATTAATTACCGCTAAACTACGACCGAAAATTTTAATTAACAAGCTTGTGCCGGAGGCTCTGGGGGGACAGGCATCTATGACGTCTCCTGGGCAAACCCCATTTGGCGGAGCCAGGAGATTGAATCTTTACCCTCGGGGCTCCTCTAGAAACAATAAAATGCCACTACGGTAGCAACGTGGAATGTTCGAACGCTCACTGCGGAGGGGAGGCTGCCACTCCTCTGTCGGGAGCTGGACCGGTACCGCCTGGATCTCTGTGGTATTCAGGAGGTCCGGTGGAGCGGCTCTGGCTCCTGCCACAATGAGGGATGGACAGTCCTCTACTAGGGGCAGGAGACTCCCAAACAACAGGGAGTGGCTCTTCTTCTGAACAAAAAAATGAAGGGGGCCTTGGAGCGTGATGGTGAGGTGTGGGAAGATGTAAGCCCCAGGCTACTTTGGGCTCGTATTCCCATCAACAGGAGGCGAGGAGTGGTGGTCGTGGTTACTTATGCCCCCACCGAAGACGAATATCTTTGGATGGATGCAGGCAAAGCCGATGAGTCAGATGCCTTCTATGACCGCCTGTCACAGGTGCCGGATAAAGTGGCCCCTCGGGATAGAGTCATCTTGTTGGGTGACTTTAATGCCCGAGTTAGTCATGATGCTGGCACCTGGTCTGGAGTGATTGGAAGGCATGGGCCAGATCAGCTCAACAACAACGGTAGGAGGCTGCTAGATTTTTGTGCAGCCCATGGGCTTGTAATTACCAACACGCTGTTCCAGCATCGGCGCAACCATACAACATCATGGATGCATGCCGGGTCCCAGCAAGAACATTTGCTGGACTATATAGTGACGAAACAGGGGATGCGGGCCAATGTCTTCGACACCAGGAACTACCGTGGAGCTGATCTACCCTCTGACCATCGACTAGTCATCTGTAAGATGCGCCTGCCATTCTTCCACTCAATCCTAAGGTGGCCTGGTCTCAGCTAGCTGATTAAAGTTGCAAGCGAGAATTTTATCATCGCTTGCGGCTGGGGTTGGTATCGTCCCCTATTCCTCCAGATTTCGTGGGTAAATGGGTGAGATTAAGGACTGTGACTCAGGCAGCTGCAATGGCTGCTTTGGGTACACGGTCCAGACCTCCCCAGAGACCCTGGCTGACAGAGGAGGTATTTAAGCTGGCTGATATAAAGCGACAGGCCCACTCTCATCAGCTACAGCATCCCACGTCGGAGAATGAGGAGGCTTAACGCAGCCTTCGCTCGGAGGTTTGGAGAGCCGTGAGGCGCTGCAAGGATGGGCGGTGGTCGTGGGTTGCTGAGGATATGGAGTCTGCCTCAATGGCCCGCGATCACAAATCACTATTTAATTCCATCAAAAAAGTAACCTGCAGCGCCACACCTAATACCATCATTAGGGGAAAAAACGGAGATCCAATCTCCGATCCCCAGGAACAGGTTTGCAGATTTGCTGAGCATTTCTGTGAAGTCCTGGGGGAGGGGAATTCCCTCCACATGGAAAACATCGTGGGACAAAGTGGGGATGACCCTGCTGAGGCTGCGGTGCCTCAAATATTGGAAGTCACCCCCTGCGAGTGGCTGTCTGAGGTGACATCTGTTGAGGAAGTACTGAAGGCAATCCAGAGTCTGTAGATAGTAAAGGCACCGGGCAGAGATGATCTCCCAAGTGAAATGCTGAGGGAGGGAGGCGTTTGTGCACAGACTGCCCTACATGACATGATAACAACAGTCTGGACCACTGGACGGGTTCCACAGGATTGGAAGGATGCCCTGGTGGTCCCCCTCTTTAAGAAGGGGGACCGCACAGACTGTAACAACTACAGGGACATCTCACTCCTCAGTGTGCCAGGAAAGGTCCTGGCAAGGATTATTCAATATCGCGTTGCTCAGCACGCTGAGGAGAGGCTTGCGGAGCCCAATTGCGGTTTCAGGAAAGGGCGGTCCTGCACAGATGCCATAGTTTCTGTCCGTTTGCTACAGCAGAGGTGTAGGGAATTCCAACAAGACCTACATCTCTGCTTTATTGACCTGGTCAAGGCCTATGATACCATCAGTAGGCCTGGGCTCTGGGTTGTTCTTTGTGCTTTCGGACTCCCTGACTCTCTGCTCACGATCATTAAGGACCTTCATGATGGTGAGCAGGCCCGGGTAAAACTACGTGGCCGGAAGTCGGAGCCACTCCCTGTTCACCTTGGGGTGCGACAGGAATGTCCTCTGGCTCCCACATTATTTAATATCTATTTTGACCACGTAGTTCGTGAAGCCTTCAGTAGCTGTACCGGAAGAATTTCCATCTGGAAATTTCCATCTGGAAATTCCTCCGGTACAGCTGCTGAATCGATGCCCGGGTGAGGTCAAGGGATGGCTCCCTATTGGTCAACCATGTTACGTATGCCGATGACCTGGTAATTGCGGCTCACTCAGAGGAGGAGTTGAAGGTGCTGCTGCTGAAACTGGAGTGTGCCACTAAGAGGTGGGGTCTTACCATCAGCCCCACCAAGACTAAGCACCTGCCTGGGTATTTTGTACCATCGGGCACTCCACCCCCATAACTCCCAATCGGTGATGGGGCAGTTGTGGAGAGAGTGGAGAGTTTCCCATACCTGGGCAGTGTGCTCATGACTGGCTCCGGTTAAACAGCAGAGGTCTCACTCCGAATTATTTGAGCGACATTATCTTTTCATCGATTGCGTAACGCTGTGTGGAAGCTACCTGGTCTGTCGCTCCGCACGAAGCTTCAGGTCTTCTCGGCCACGGTCATTCCCTCCCATCTCTATGCTTGCAAAACGTGGACCCCCCTAATGGAACATCTTCGCCGGTAAAAAACATTTAGGCTTGCCTTCCTACAATCAATGCTGGATTTAACCAGGCTGGATTGTGTGAAGAGCTCACAAATCCTCTAAAGATCTGAACAAAGACCCATCGGTGAGCTCCTCCGGCAGGCAAGGCTGCATTGGCTGGGCCATGTAGCCCGCATGCCCATCCACCGCATGCCTAAACAGCTTTTGATCGGCCGGATTGAGGGGGCTAAATGGGCGCGGCACGGGCTAGAGAAGAGATGGAGTGATGTGGTACAGGAGGACGTGTAGCTGAGTGGACTTGCCGATGACTGGTACCAGCGGTGTCAAGAACGGCCTCTGTGGAGGAGGCTCGTGAAGGATGCTACTGGCCAGTTGGGGGCAGTCGCCCTCCAACAACAACGGAGGGCAGAAGAGCGATGCTCACAACAACGAGCGGAGCGCCGGGTGGCTAAAGCACAGCAGATTGGCACAGTAGGGGGCACAGGTGTTGCATCAGCCAGTCATCTCAGTCAGTCGACCCGTGGCACCTGCTGGGTCTGCCCCGTGACCTCCTGCCAGCGGGCGTTCGACACTTCACGTGGCCTCAAGGTGCACATGGCCTGGCACAAGCGTCGTGGTGATGTCACCGCCACCTAGTGGCGAATGGCGGTTGTTGTTGGTGGTGATGATGATCATCATCACCACCAACACCACCACTATCACCACCACCATCACCACCATCACCACCATCACCACCATCACCCTCCCGGCTGCTACAGAGGCCACGACACCCTGGTCAAGGCGTGCAACGGAGATGGAGGGGAGTGTGGGGGGTGGAGTCGACACGAGTTGAGGGCTTACCCGGTAGGTTGTGACCCTGGGTGGTTGCTGCTGCGACTTCGTCTCCAACTGCACACACGACACAGACTCAATGTGTGGGTAATCTATGGGTCTCTACTGTGTGAGTAGTCTGTGGGTCTCTACTATGTGAGTAGTCTATGGGTCTCTACTGTGTGAGTAGTCTATGGGTCTCTACTGTGTGAGCAGTCTGTGGGTCTCTACTGTGTGAGTAGTCTGTGGGTCTCTACTGTGTGAGTAGTCTATGGGTCTCTACTGTGTGAGTAGTCTGTGGGTCTCTACTGTGTGAGTAGTCTGTGGGTCTCTACTGTGTGCGTAGTCTGTGGGTCTCTACTGTGTGAGTAGTCTGTGGGTCTCTACTGTGTGAGTAGTCTGTGGGTCTCTACTGTGTGAGTAGTCTGTGGGTCTCTACTGTGTGAGTAATCTGTGGGTCTCTACTGTGTGAGTAGTCTGTGGGTCTCTACTGTGTGAGTAGTCTATGGGTCTCTACTGTGTGAGTAGTCTGTGGGTCTCTACTGTGTGTGAGTAGTCTGTGGGTCTCTACTGTGTGAGTAGTCTGTGGGTCTCTACTGTGTGAGTAGTCTGTGGGTCTCTACTGTGTGAGTAGTCTGTGGGTCTATACTGTGTGAGTAGTCTGTGGGTCTCTACTGTGTGAGTAGTCTGTGGGTCTCTACTGTGTGAGTAGTCTGTGGGTCTCTACTGTGTGAGTAGTCTGTGGGTCTCTACTGTGTGAGTAGTCTATGGGTCTCTACTGTGTGAGTAGTCTGTGGGTCTCTACTGTGTGAGTAGTCTGTGGGTCTCTACTGTGTGAGTAGTCTGTGGGTCTCTACTGTGTGAGTAGTCTGTGGGTCTCTACTGTGTGAGTAGTCTGTGGGTCTCTACTGTGTGAGTAGTCTGTGGGTCTCTACTGTGTGAGTAGTCTGTGGGTCTCTACTGTGTGAGTAGTCTGTGGGTCTCTACTGTGTGAGTAGTCTGTGGGTCTCTACTGTGTGAGTAGTCTGTGGGTCTCTACTGTGCGAGTAGTCTGTGGGTCTCTGTGTGAGCAGTCTATGGGTCTCTGTGTGTGAGTAGTCTATGGGTCTCTACTGTGTGAGTAGTCTGTGGGTCTCTGTGTGTGAGTAGTCTATGGGTCTCTGTGTGATTGGTTTGTGGGTCTCTACTGTGTGAGTAGTCTGTGGGTCTCTGTGTGATTGGTTTGTGGGTCTCTACTGTGTGTGTAGTCAATGGGTCTCTGTGTGTATTCTATGGGTCTCTGAGTGAGTAGCCTATCGGTGGGTTAACGAGTGGGTGAATGAGCAAATTAGTGAATGAATGAATGGGTGGGTGAATGAGTGAATCGGCAAATGAGTGAGTGGGTGGGTGAGTGAACGAGTGGTGAGGTGAGTGGGTTACTGAGTGTGTGTGTATTTGCGTGAATGTTTGGGTGTGTGAATGAGTTGGTGCCGGACGATAACGCTGTGGTGAGCAGTGCCTTGGGGGCAAGGCCAATTTCGATTGGCCACTCCCCTCATGGCGTTTATAGCCACCACAGCAGCCAAAGGGGGCTCTGGACGTGTGCGAGGGGCTGGTAACCCCTCCACGTTCAATCCAAGTACCACTAAACCCCATTTGGCGGAGCCAGGAGATTGAATCTTTACCCTCGGGGTTCCTCCAGAAACAGCAAAAAGCTCCTGCAGATGGCCACGTGGAACGTTCGAACGCTCACTGCGGAGGAGAGGCTGCCACTCCTCTGTCGGGAGCTGGACCGGTGCCGCCTAGATCTCTGTGGTATTTAGGAGGTCCGGTGGACCGGCTCTGGCTCCTGCCACCATGAGGGGTGGACAGTCCTCTACCCGGGGCAGGAGGCTGCCAAACAACAGGGTGTGGCTCTTCTTTTGAACAAAAGAATGAAGGGGGCGTGGGAGCGTGGCGATGAGGTGTGGGAAGCTGTAAGCCCCAGGCTACTTTGGGCTCACCTTCCCATCAACCAGAGGCGAGGAGTGGTGGTCGTGGTTACTTATGCCCCCACCAAAGATGAACATCAGTGGAGGGATGCAGGCAAAGCCGATGAGTCAGATGCCTTCTATGACCTCCTGTCACAAGTGTTAGCTAAAGTGGCCCCTCGGGATAGAGGCATCTTGTTGGGTGACTTTAATGCCCGAGTTATTCATGATGCTGGCACCTGGTCTGGAGTGATTGGAGGGCATGGGCCAGATCAGCTCAATAACAACGGTAGGAGGCTGCTAGATTTTTGTGCAGTCCATGAGCTTGTAATTACCAACATGCTGTTCCGGCATCGGCGCATCCACACAACATCATGGATTCATGTTGGGTCCAAGCAAGAACATCTGTTGGACTACGTAGTGACGGAACAGCAGATGCGGGCCATGTCCTTGACACCAGGACCTACCGTGGAGCTGATCTGCCCACTGCCCCTTGATATGGTCATCTGTAAGATGCGCCTGCCATTTTTCCACTCCGGTGGTGGGTGTACACCCAGGACCCCATTCAAACCCTTAATGGTATGGTCTCAGCTAGCTGATGAAAGATGGAACCGAGAATTTCATCAACGCTTTTGGCTGGGGTTGGCATCGTTCCCCACTCCTTCTGATGTCGAGGGGAAATCGGCGAGGTTTAGGACTGTGGCTCATGCAGCTGCAATGGCTGCATTGAGTACACGGTCCAGACCTCCCGAGAGACCCTGGCTGACAGAGGAGGTGTTCAGGCTGGCTGAGAAAAAGCGACAGGTCCACTCTTATCGTCTACAGCTTCCCACATCGGAGAATGAGGAGGCTTACCGTGGACCTCCTTAATGGAACATCATTACCGGTTAGAAACATTTAGGCTAGCCTGCCTACGATTCATCCTGGGTTTAACGAGGCTGAATTGTGTGAGGAGCTCACAAATCCTTGAACGATCTGGGCAAAGTCTCATCGGTGAGCTTCTCTGGCAGGCAAGGCTGTGTTGGGTCATGTAGCCCGCATGCCCAGCCACCGCATGCCGAAACAGTTTTTGTTCGGCCGGATAGAGGGGGCTAAATGGGCGCGGCACGGGCTAGAGAAGAGATGGAGTGATGTTGTACAGGAGGATGTGGAGCTGAGTGGACTTGCCGATGACTGGTACCAGCGGTGTCAAGATCGGCCTCTGTGGAGGAGGCTCGTGAAGGACGCTACTGAGCAGTTGGAGGCAGTCCCCCTCCAACAACGGAGGGTAGAGGAGCGACGCTCACAACAATCAGCAAAAGCGCCCGGTGGCTAAAGCACATCACGTTGGCACAGCAGAGGGCACAGAGTGGTGCATCGGCCACTCATCTCGGTCATCTCAGTCAGTCAACCCGTGGCACCTGCTGGGTCTGCCCCGTGACCTCCTGCCAGCGGGCGTTCGACACTTCACGTGGCCTCAGGGTGCACGTGGCCCGGCACAAGCGTCGTGGTGACGTCACCGCCACTTAGTGGCGAATGGCGGTTGTTGTTGTTGTTGAGTGGGTGTACAAGCGAGGAGGTGAATGAATGGGTGGGTGAATGAGTGAATGGGTGAATGAATGAGTGAGTGGATGGGGTGAAAGTGCGATGCGTACCTGACCAGTCGCACAAGTTTTTGGCCGGGTTGAACACCAGGTTGGCTGGGCATTGCTTGTGGTACGTCAGGGAATTGGAGCAGTGGT
Organism: Petromyzon marinus; assembly: GCF_048934315.1. Classification (NCBI taxonomy): domain Eukaryota; kingdom Metazoa; phylum Chordata; class Hyperoartia; order Petromyzontiformes; family Petromyzontidae; genus Petromyzon; species Petromyzon marinus. Next base: position 6,421,417 of record NC_133735.1, read on the forward strand.
AGAAGCTGTGGGAGTCTGAGCAGTCTGCGTACAGACCATCGGCCTTGCTCTGACAGAACACTGGGTGGGTCAAACGTTGCAGGAGACAAAGGAAGAGATACAATTTTGATTTAAAGCTTTCGTGACTGCAGTGATTCATATTCTTAGTTTTTTCGGTAAAGTCACGTTGAAGGGAAACAACAAAATAATAAAAAATATATAAAACAACAAAATAATAAAATATATAAAACAATATATTTTATTATTTGTTGTTTCCCTTCAACGTGACTTTACCGAAAAAACTAAGCATAAAGGAAGAGATGTTAGCAGGTATCCGTGTGATGAGTCTGTGGGTCTCTGTGTGAGTAGTCTATGGGTCTCTGTGTGAGTAGTCTATGGGTCTCTGTGTGAGTAGTCTGTGGGTCTCTGTGTGAGTAGTCTGTGGGTCTCTGTGTGATGAGTCTGTGGGTCTCTGTGTGAGTAGTCTGTGGGTCTCTACTGTGTGAGTAGTCTGTGGGTCTCTACTGTGTAAGTAGTCTGTGGGTCTCTACTGTGTAAGTAGTCTGTGGGTCTCTACTGTGTGAGTAGTCTATGGGTCTCTACTGTGTAAGTAGTCTGTGGGTCTCTACTGTGTGAGTAGTCTGTGGGTCTCTACTGTGTGAGTAGTCTGTGGGTCTCTGTGTGAGTAGTCTGTGGGTCTCTGTGTGAGTAGTCTGTGGGTCTCTGTGTGAGTAGTCTATGGGTCTCTGTGTGAGTAGTCTATGGGTCTCTGTGTGAGTAGTCTGTGGGTCTCTACTGTGTGAGTAGTCTGTGGGTCTCTGTGTGAGTAGTCTGTGGGTCTCTACTGTGTGAGTAGTCTGTTGGTCTCTGTGTGTGTGAGTAGTCTTTGGGTCTCTGTATAAGTATTCTATGGGTCTCTACTGTGTGAGAAGTCTGTGGGTCTCTACTGTGTGAGTAGTCTGTGGGTCTCTGTGTGTGTGAGCAGTCTTTGGGTCTCTGTATAAATATTCTATGGGTCTCTACTGTGTGAGTAGTCTATGGATCTCTACTGTGTGAGTAGTCTGTGGGTCTCTACTGTATGAGTAGTCTGTGGGTCTCTACTGTGTGAGTAGTCTATGGGTCTCTACTGTGTGAGTAGGCTGTGGGTCTCTGTGTGATGAGTCTGTGGGTCTCTGTGTGATGAGTCTGTGGGTCTCTGTGTGAGTAGTCTGTGGGTCTCTGTGTGTGTGAGCAGTCTTTGGGTCTCTGTATAAATATTCTATGGGTCTCTACTGTGTGAGTAGTCTATGGGTCTCTACTGTGTGAGTAGTCTGTGGGTCTCTACTGTGTGAGTAGTCTGTGGGTCTCTACTGTGTGAGTAGTCTATGGGTCTCTACTGTGTGAGTAGGCTGTGGGTCTCTACTGTGTGCGTAGTCTATGGGTTACTGTTTGAGTAGTCTGTGGGTCTAGAATGTGTGAGTAGTCTGTGTGTATCTGTGTGACTAGTCTATGGGTCTCTACTGTGTCAGTAGTCTGTGGGTCTCTACTGTGTGAGTAGTCTGTGGGTCTCTACTGTGTGAGTAGTCTATGGGTCTCTACTGTGTGAGTAGTCTGTGGGTCTCTACTGTGTGAGTAGTCTATGGGTCTCTACTGTGTGAGTAGTCTATGGGTCTCTACTGTGTGAGTAGTCTGTGGGTCTCTACTGTGTGAGTAGTCTGTGGGTCTCTACTGTGTGAGTAGTCTATGGGTCTCTACTGTGTGAGTAGTCTATTTGTCTCTACTGTGTGAGTAGTCTATAGGTCGCTACTGTGTAAGTAGTCTATGGGTCTCTGTTTGAGTAGTCTGTGGGTCTCTGTTTGAGTAGTCTATGGGTCTCTACTGTGTGAGTAGTCTGTGGGTCTCTACTGTGTGAGTAGTCTGTGGGTCTCTTCTGTGTGAGTAGTCTCTGGGTCTCTACTGTGTGAGTAGTCTATGGGTCTCTACTGTGTGAGTAGTCTGTGGGTCTCTACTGTGTGAGTAGTCTATGGGTCTCTACTGTGTGAGTAATCTGTGGGTCTCTACTGTGTGAGTAGTCTGTGGGTCTCTACTGTGTGAGTAGTCTGTGAGTCTCTACTGTGTGAGTAGTCTGTGGGTCTCTACTGTGTGAGTAGTCTGTGGGTCTCTACTGTGTGAGTAGTCTGTGGGTCTCTACTGTGTGAGTAGTCTGTGGGTCTCTACTGTGTGAGTAGTCTATGGGTCTCTACTGTGTGAGTAGTCTGTGGGTCTCTACTGTGTGAGTAGTCTATGGGTCTCTACTGTGTGAGTAGTCTGTGGGTCTCTACTGTGTGAGTAGTCTGTGGGTCTCTACTGTGTGAGTAGTCTGTGGGTCTCTACTGTGTGAGTAGTCTATGGGTCTCTACTGTGTGAGTAGTCTGTGGGTCTCTACTGTGTGAGTAGTCTATGGGTCTCTACTGTGTGAGTAGTCTATGGGTCTCTACTGTGTGAGTAGTCTATGGGTCTCTACTGTGTGAGTAGTCTGTGGGTCTCTACTGTGTGAGTAGTCTGTGGGTCTCTACTGTGTGAGTAGTCTGTGGGTCTCTACTGTGTGAGTAGTCTGTGGGTCTCTACTGTGTGAGTAGTCTGTGGGTCTCTACTGTGTGAGTAGTCTGTGGGTCTCTACTGTGTGAGTAGTCTGTGGGTCTCTACTGTGTGAGTAGTTTGTGGTTCTTACCGTTGTTAAATCCACTGCTGCTTCCCTGTAAAATGTAAACAAAGAAAAGAATGAGCACACGATCGGGAGGGAACTCAAAACATCATCGGAATCGTCAAATGTCAACACCACCTATTAACATAGAGACCTTCAGCTGTATAAGGGGCTGTCCATAAATGACGTCACGCGATTTTGGACGATTTTTTACCCCCCCCCTCAAATATGACGTCACAAATCTCTGCCCCTCCCCCCCCCCAAAACCATATTTCCACTTTGAATATAAAACATGATTCAAATCGCTGTAAACTATTGTCATTGTAGCGCGTATTTCACGTGGCGCTGCACTCTGATGTTGTACGAGTGTTGTCATAACAATTAGTGTTGTTATAACAATTATATATTTATATATGCTTGGTTCTTTCGGTAAAGTAACGACGTAGAAGGGAAACAATAAAATAATTAAAATATAAACAATCAAATTCTCACGACGTTTCGACTGCAACACACAAGCAATCATCAGGTGTGAAAATCACCAAGACTCACAGAGCCAGACTGAGGCTCCCACAGGGTTCAGTGTTAATCACTGATGCTCACAGAGCCAGACTAAGGCTCCCACAGGGTTCAGTGTTAATCACTGATGCTCACATAGCCAGGCTAAGGCTCCCTCCCGTAGTGTTCAGTGTCAATCCCAAAGGACTCATAGAGCCAGACTAAGGCTCACTCCCGTAAGGTCCAGTGTCAATCCCCCAAACCTCACAGAGCCAGACTAAGGCTCACCCCCGTACGGTTCAGTGTCAATCACTGATGCTCACAGAGCCAGGCTAAGGCTCACTCCCGTACGGTTCAGTGTCAATCCCCCAAAACTCACAGAGCCAGACTAAGGTTCACTCCCGTACGGTTCAGTGTCAATCCCCCAGGACTCATAGAGCCAGACTAAGGCTCACTCCCGTACGGTTCAGTGTCAATCCCCCCAGACTCACAGAGCCAGACTAAGGCTCCCTCCCGTAGGGTCCAGTGTCAATCCCCCAGGACTCACAGAGCCAGGCTAAGTCTCACACCCGTAGGGTTCAGTGTTAATCACTGAGACTCACAGAGCCAGGCTAAGGCTCCCTTCCATAGGGTTCAGTGTCAATCCCCCAGGACTCACAGAGCCAGACTAAGGCTCCCTCCCATAGGGTTCAGTGTCAATCACTGAGACTCACAGAGCCAGACTAAGGCTCCCACAGGGTTCAGTGTTAATCACTGATGCTCACAGAGCCAGACTAAGGCTCCCACAGGGTTCAGTGTCAATCCCCCAGGACTCACAGAGCCAGACTAAGGCTCCCTCCCGTAGGGTTCAGTGTTAATCACTGAGACTCACAGAGCCAGACTAAGGCTCCCACAGGGTTCAGTGTTAATCACTGATGCTCACAGAGCCAGACTAAGGCTCCCACAGGGTTCAGTGTCAATCACTGATGCTCACAGAGCCAGACTAAGGCTCACTCCCACAGGGTTCAGTGTCAATCACTGAGACTCACAGAGCCAGGCTAAGGCTCCCACAGGGTTCAGTGTTAATCACTGATGCTCACAGAGCCAGACTAAGGCTCCCACAGGGTTCAGTGTTAATCAGTGATGCTCACAGAGCCAGACTAAGGCTCCCACAGGGTTCAGTGTTAATCAGTGATGCTCACAGAGCCAGACTAAGGCTCCCACAGGGTTCAGTGTTAATCACTGATGCTCACAGAGCCAGACTAAGGCTCCCACAGGGTTCAGTGTTAATCACTGATGCTCACAGAGCCAGACTAAGGCTCCCACAGGGTTCAGTGTTAATCACTGAGACTCACAGAGCCAGACTAAGGCTCCCCTCCAGTAGGGTCCAGGACTCACGTTCGCGTTGCTGAGAGCCAGCGAGCCGGCGAGCAACACGACCACCAGGGGCACGATGCTCTGAGCCATGGTGGGCACGTGGAGAGGATGCAGAGGGGAATCGGCGGTGTCCTGGAGTGGTCCTGGAGTGGTCCTGGGGTGGTCCTGGAGTGGTCCTGGAGTGGTCCTGGAGTGGTCCTGGGGTGGTCCTGGAGGTGTCAGGCGGAGTGATGCCACTGCTTGAGAGTCGTCGCCTTTTTATGGGCGAGCGGCTGGCGGTGCCGTGGGGGTCGCCGCCCTCCACGGCCGCGGGGAGCCTCGAAAACGTCGCCCCGGGGAGAGGAGGCGCGCCCAGTCGCGTCATCTCACGACGATGACGTCCTACACCTCCTCCTCCTACTCATCCTCCATCCTCCATCCTCCACTCCCTCCACCTCCTCCTCCACCTCCTCCTCCATCCTCCACTCCCTCCACCTCCACCTCCTCCTCCATCCTCCACTCCCTCCACCTCCTCCTCCTCCTCCACCCTGCTCCACCTCCTCCACTCCTTCCACCTCCTCCTCCACCTCCTCCACCTCCTCCACCCTGTTCCACCTGCTCCACCTCTTCCTCCATCCTCCACTCCCTCCACCTCCTCCACCTCCTCCATCCTCCACTCCCTGCTCCACCTCCTCCTCCATCCTACGTATGGCTGTGTGTCTCTATGGGTCTCTATATGTCTCTGTGTATCTCTGTGTGTCTCTGTGCATCTCTGTGGGTCTCTGTGTATCTCTATGGGTCTCTATGGGTCTCTATGTGTCTCTGTGTATCTCTGTGTGTCTCTGTGTATCTCTATGGGTCTCTGTTCATCTCTGTGGGTCTCTGTGCATATCTGTGGGTCTCTGTGTATCTCTATGGGTCTCTGTGTATCTCTATGTGTCTCTATGGGTCTCTATGCGTCTCTGTGTATCTCTGTGTGTCTCTGTGTATCGCTGTGGGTCTCTGTGCATCTCTGTGGGTCTCTGTGTATCTATATGGGTCTCTGTGTATCTCTATGTGTCTCTATGGGTCTCTATGTGTCTCTGTGTATCTCTATGGGTCTCTGTGCATCTCTGTGGGTTTCTGTCTATCTCTATGGGTCTCTGTGTATCTCTGTGTCTCTCTGTGTGTCTCTATGGGTATCTGTGTATCTCTATAGGTCTCTGTGTATCTCTATGGGTATCTGTGTATCTCTGTGGGTCTCTGTGTATCTCTATGGGTCTCTGTGTATCTCTATGGGTCTCTGTCTATCTCTATGTGTCTCTGTGTATCTCTGTGGGTCTCTGTGTATCTCTGTGGGTCTCTGTGTATCTCTGTGGGTCTTTGTGTATCTCTATGGGTCTCTACGTATGGCTGTGTGTCTCTGTGTATGTCTATGTATCTCTGTGTATCTCTGTGGGTCTCTGTGTGTCTCTATGGGTCTCTATGTATCTCTATGGGTCTCCACGTATGGCTGTGGGTCTCTATGCATCTCTGTGGGTCTCTACGCCTTTGTAATTTCCACGCAACAACAACGACGATGATGATGATGGTGATGACCACGAGCCTCTTGCTCGAGCGGCTGTCACTCCTTGATGGCTCAGATCGCTTTTGAACATTTTTTACTTTATAAAAACCGAACTGACTCCCCGGTTAAACACGCGAATTGTTTCCTTATTAGTTCGCCTACTGCTGCTGCTGCTAATAATAATAACGCAAAATAATCACGGCAATTTACCCCCAGCGGCGGTATTTGAAGAGGTCACACCGAGAAGAAGATTTGAATTTTTTTCTTTGACGGGAAACGATGCAACCAAATTCTGGGCGATGAGCGACTCACGCCTTCATGTTCTATAAATACAGACGACTAGATTGGTGCCTCGGGGCGAATCTGTGGACGGTGTGTGTCTGTGTGTGTGTGTCTGTGTGTCTGTGTGTGTGTATGTCTGTGTGTGTGTCTGTGTGTGTGTGTCTGTCTGTGTGTGTGTCTGTGTCTGTGTGTGTCTGTGTGTCTGTGTGTGTGTGTCTGTCTGTGTGTCTGTGTGTGTGTGTCTGTGTGTCTGTGTGTGTGTGTCTGTGTGTGTGTGTGTGTGTCTGTGTGTGTGTCTGTCTGTGTGTCTGTGTGTGTGTGTCTGTCTGTGTGTCTGTGTGTGTGTCTGTCTGTGTGTCTGTGTGTGTGTGTCTGTGTGTGTGTCTGTGTGTGTGTGTGTCTGTGTGTGTCTGTGTGTCTGTCTGTGTGTGTGTCTGTGTGTGTCTGTGTGTGTGTGTCTGTGTCTGTGTGTGTCTCTAGGTGTGTGTCTGTCCAGGTGTGTGTCTGTCTGGCACAAGCGTCGTAGTGACGTCACCACCACTTAGTGGCGAATGGCGGTTATTGTGATATTGTGTCTGTGTGTGTGTCTGTGTGTGTGTCTCTATGTGTGTGTGTCTGTGTGTGTGTCTGTGTGTGTGTGTGCGGAGGGCGGAGGAGCGACGCTCACAACAACGAGCGGAGCGCCGGGTGGCTAAAGCACAGCAGGTTGGCACAGTAGGGGACACAGGTGGTGCATCAGCCAGTCATCTCAGTCAGTCGACCCGTGGCACCTGGGTCTGCCCCGTGACCTCCTGCCCGCGGGCGTTCGACACTTCACGTGGCCTGAAGGTGCACATGGCCTGGCACAAGCGTAGTGGTGACGTCACCGCCACTTAGTGGCGAATGGCGGTTGTTGTTGTCTGTGTATGTGTCTGTGTGTATGTCTAGGCGTCTGTCTGTGTGTGTGTCCAGGTGTGTGTCTGTGTGTGTGTGTCTGTGTCTCTGAAGGGGGACCGCACAGACTGTAACAACTACAGGGGCGTCTCACTCCTCAGTGTGCCGGGAAAGGTCCTGGCAAGGATTATTCAGCATCGCCTTGCCAGGCACGCTGAGGAGAGGCTTGCGGAGCCCCAATGCGGTTTCAGGAAAGGGCGGTCCTGCACAGATGCCATATTTTCTGTCCGTCTGCTACAGCAGAGGTGTAGGGAATTCCAACAAGACCTACATCTCTGCTTTATTGACCTGGTCAAGGCCTATGATACCATCAGTAGGCCTGGGCTCTGGGTTGTTCTTCGTGCTTTTGGAGTAGCCGACCCTCTGCTCACGATCATTAAGGACCTTCATGATGGTGAGCGGGCCCGGGTAAAACTACATGGCTGGGAGTCAGAGCCATTCTCTGTACACCTTGGGGTGCGACAGGGATGTCCTCTGGCTCCCACATTATTTAACATCTATTTTGACCACGTAGTTCGTGAAGCCTTCAATAGCTGTACCGGGGGAATCTCCATATGGTACAGATATAATGGGAGGCTGATCGATGCCCGGGTGCGGTCAAGGGATGGCTCCCTATTGCTCAACCACGTTATGTATGCTGATGATTTGGTAATAGCTGCTCATTCAGAGGAGGAGCTGGAGACGCTGCTGCTGAGACTGGAGCGTGCCACTGAGAGGTGGGGCCTTACCATCAGCCCCACCAAAACTAAGCACCTGCCTGGGTATTTTGTACCATCGGACACTCCATCCCCACAACTCCCAATCGGTGATGGGGCAGTTGTGGAGAGAGTGGAGAGTTTCCCATACCTGGGCAGTGTGCTTATGACTGGCTCCAGTTTAACAGCAGAGGTCTCACTCCGAATCAGTCGAGCGGCAATATCTTTTCATCGGTTGCGTAACGCTGTGTGGAAGCTACCTGGTCTGTCGCTCTGCACTAAGCTTTAGGTCTTCTCGGCCACGGTCATTCCCTCCCTTCTCTACGCTTGCGAAACGTGGACCCCCCTAATGGAACATCTTCGCCCGTTAGAAACATTTAGGCTGGCCTGCCTACGATCCATCCTGGGTTTCACCAGACTGGATTATGTGAGGAGCTCACAAATCCTTGAAATATCTGGGCAAGGTCCCATCGGTGAGCTCCTCCGGTGGGGAAGGCTGCGATGGCTGGGTCATGTAGCCCGCATGCCCAGCCACCGCATGCCGAAACAGCTTTTGTTCGGCCGGATTGAGGGGGCTAAGCGGGCGCGGCACGGGCTAGAGAAGAGATGGAGTGATGTGGTACAGGAGGACGTGGAGCTGAGTGGACTTCTTCTTTGGTTCTTTCGGTAAAGTCACGTAGAATGAGAATAAAATAATAAATTGATAAAATAAAATAACACAATAATATTCTCACTATGTGGACTTGCCGATGACTGGTACCAGCGGTGTCAAGATCGGCCTCTGTGGAGGAGGCTCGTGAAGGATACTACTGGGCAGGTGGAGGTAGTCGCCCTTCAACAACAACGGAGGGCGAAGGAGCGACGCTCAGAACAACGAGCGGAGCGCCGGGTGGCTAAAGCACAGCAGATTGGCACAGTAGGGGGCACAGGTGGTGCATCAGCCAGTCATCTCAGTCAGTCGACCCGTGGCACCTGGGTCTGCCCCGTGACCTCCTGCCAGCGGGCGTTCGACACTTCACGTGTCCTCAGGGTGCACATAGCCTGGCACAAGCGTCGTGGTGACGTCACCGCCACTTAGTGGCGAATGGCGGTTGTTGTTGTGTCTCTATGCATATCTGTGTGTATCTCTATGGGTCTCTGTGTATCTCTGTGGGTCTCTGTGTATCTCTGTGGGTCTCTAAGTATCTCTATCAGTCTTTGTGTCTTCATTGGTCTCTATGTATCTCTGTGGGTGTCTGAATCTCTGTGGTCTCGATATATTTCTATGGGTCTCTGTGTATGTCTATGAGTCTAGATGTATCTCTATGGGTCTCTGTGTATCTGTATGAATCTTTGTGTATTCATTGTTCTCTGTGTAGCTCTATGGGTCTCTGTGTATGTCTATGGGTCTCTACGTATGGCTGTGTGTCTCTGTGTATCTCTGTGGGTCTCTATGCATCGCTATGGGTCTCTGTGTATCTCTATGGGTCTCTGTGTATCTCTGTGGGTCTCTGTGTATCTCTGTGTGTCTCTGTGTATCTCTGTGGGTCTCTGTGTATATCTGTGTGTCTCTGTGTATCTCTATGGGTCTCTGTGTATCTCTGTGGGTCTCTGTGCATCTCTGTGTGTCTCTATGGGTCTCTATGCATCTCTGTGGGTCTCTACGCCTTTGTAATTTCCACGCAACAACAACGATGATGATGATGGTGATGACCACGAGCCTCTTGCTCGAGCGGCTGTCACTCCTTGATGGCCCAGATCGCTTTTGAACATTTTTTTACTTTATAAAAACCGAACTGACTCCCCGGTTAAACACGCGAATTGTTTCCTTATTAGTTCGCCTACTGCTGCTGCTGCTGCTAATAATAACAACACAAAATAATCACGGCAATTTACCCCCAGCGGCGGTATTTGAAGAGGTCACAGCTGGAGGAATATTTATTTTTTATCGTTCAATCTTTCACGGGGAAACGATGCAAAAAAATTCTTGGCGATGAGCGACTCACGTCTTCGTGTTCTATAAATGCAGACGATTAGATCGGTGCCTCGGGGCGAATCTGTGGGCGATGTGTCTGTGTGTGTATGTAAGGTCTCGCTCCGAATCGGTCGAGCGGCAATATATTTTCATCGGTTGCGTAACGCTGCGCGGAAGCTACCTGGTCTGTCGCTCCGCGCTAAGCTTCAGGTCTTCTCGGCCACGGTCATTCCCTCCCTTCTCTACGCTTGCGAAACGTGGACCCCCCCCTAATGGAACATCTTCGCCGGTTAGAAACATTTAGGCTGGCCTGCCTACGATCCATCCTGGGTTTAACCAGGCTGGATTGTGTGAGGAGCTCACAAATCCTTGAAAGATCTGGGCAAGGTCCCATCGGTGAGCTCTACCGGCGGGCAAGGCTGCGATGGCTGGGTCATGTAGCCCGCATGCCCAGCCACCGCATGCCGAAACAGATTTTGTTCGGCCGGATCGAGGGGGCTAAACGGGCGCGGCACGGGCTAGAGAAGAGATGGAGTGATGTGGTACAGGAGGACGTGGAGCTGAGTGGACTTGCCGATGACCGGTACCAGCGGTGTCAAGATCGGCCTCTGTGGAGGAGGCTCGTGCAGGACGCTACTGGGCAGTTGGAGGTAGTCGCCCTCCAACAACAACGGAGGGCAGAGGAGCGAAGCTCACAACAACGAGCGGAGCGCCGGGTGGCTAAAGCACAGCAAGTTGGCACATAAGAGGGCACAGGTGGTGCACCAGCCAGTCATCTCAGTCATCTCAGTCAGTCGACCCGTGGCACCTGGGTCTACCCCGTGACCTCCTGCCAGCGGGCGTTCGACACTCCACGTGGCCTCAAGGTGCACATGGCCTGGCACAAACGTCGTGGTGACGTCACCGCCACTTAGTGGCGAATGACGTTGGTGTTGTTGTTGTGTGTCTGTGTGTGTATGTATGTGTGTACGTGTGTGTGTATGTGTGTGTCTGTGTGTGTATGTATGTGTGTACGTGTATGTGTGTGTGTATGTGTGTGTGTGTATCTGTGTGTATGTGTGTGTGTTATAGTCCATGTGTGTGTGTCTGTGTGTGTGTGGGGAGCGATAGTGTAGCGGTTAGCGCTACGCTGCGCTATGAACCCGGCGACCCGGGGTTCGAATCCCGCTCACGGCCACCACCACCGGTGACGATTATCTGGACCGGTCCCGGGCCTCCCCTAGGTCGACTCAGCCTCAAATGAGTACCTGGTGCTGTGTGTAAACATCGCCACTGGGGAGACAAAGGCGGTCGGGCGTGGTGCTGGCCACCTACCCCCCCCCCCGTGTACCGTTCCGGCCTTCATAGGTGCTCGCTAACAGCACTTGCCCCTACAGTCTGTTACAGGCTACACGGGGGATCTTTGTCTTTTGTCTGTGTGTGTGTGTGGGGGGAGCGGTGGTGCAGCGGTTAGCGCTACGCTGCGCCACGTTCCCGCTCACGGACGGCACCGCCGGTGGCGACTATCCGAACCGGTCCCGGGGCCTCCCCTAGGTCCGCTCGGCTTCAAATGAGTACCTGGGCGTAGCGGTGTGCAGTGAACATGGCTATGACCGGTGGGGGGAAGACAAAGGCGGCCAGGCGTGGTGGCGCTGACCACCCAACCCCGTTTGCGTGGTGCCTTAGTGGCCGCCAGTCATTGTAGGCGCTGCTGCTGCTACTGCTGCTGCTACTCGCTAACAGCACTTGCCCTGACGGTCTGTCACAGGCTAACACGGGTGTGGGTGGGGTCGGGGAGATCTTTGTCTTTGTGGCTTCCAAAAGGTCTCGCGCCCCCGATGCATCATTGGCCCCCGTTGTCGAACTTTTCGAAGACGGAAGCGATGGGTGGGGTTCTTTTTTGTTTGTTTGTTTTTATCATTAACTGGTGGGAAGTGCCAGGCGTTGCCCAGGCGAAAAAGACACACACACACACACAGACATCGACTTACACACACACACAGACACATAGACTTACACACACACAGACATCGACTTACACACACACAGACATCGACTTACACACACACAGACATCCACTTACACACACACACAGACATGGACTTACACACACAGACATCGACTTACACACACACACATAGACTTACACACACACATCGACTTACACACACATACATAGACTTACACACACACACACATAGACTTACACACAGATATCGACTTACACACACACACACACATCGACTTACACACACACACACACATAGACATCGACTTACACACAGACATCAACTTACACACACACATAGACTTACACACACACAGACATCGACTTACACACACACAGGCATCGACTTACACACACACAGACATCCACTGACACACACACACAGGCATCGACCCACACACACACAAATATCGGCTTACACACACAGACATGGACTTACACACACACACATTTGAACTTTTCTATTTAGTAACTCAGTTATTAAATAATAGTTTTCAAATGTACCCTACTGGTAATGGAAGAGCTTCCACGACTCCAGCAAGTGGCCCAAGAAGCTTGCCACAACGTAAGGGGACCTTGGTGATTTACAGCCAACGTGAGTTGTTTAAAAATGTTTTGTTTTAATGATGGAATAGAGTATTGTCCTCAGCATGACATAAGCATAGCAAATTTGTAGTCGATACCACATTGGTGAAGTGGGTTAAAATCGCGTTACAATATTTGAGGATGCGTCAAACAACAGCGTGAGTTAATAGAAAACGTGTAAAAAGATCGTTTAAATATTTGTTTTAATGATGGAATAGAGTATTGTCATCATCATGACATCAGTATAGCAAGTGTGTAGTCGATACCACATTGGTGAAGTGGGTTAAAATCGCGTTACAAGATTTGAGGATACGTGAAACAACAGCGTTAGTTAATAGAAAACGTGTAAAAAGATCGCTTAAATATTTGTTTTAATGATGGAATATAGTAATTGTCATCAGCATGACATCAGTATAGCAAGTGTGTAGTCGATACCACATTGGTGAAGTGGGTTAAAATCGAGTTACAATATTTGAGGATACGTGAAACAACAGCGTTAGTTAATAGGAAACGTGTAAAAAGATCGCTTAAATATTTGTTTTAATGATGGAATATAGTAATTGTCATCAGCATGACATCAGTATAGCAAGTGTGTAGTCGATACCACATTGGTGAAGTGGGTTAAAATCGAGTTACAATATTTGAGGATACGTGAAACAACAGCGTGAGTTAATAGGAAACGTGTAAAAAGATCGCTTAAATATTTGTTTTAATGATAGAATATAGTAATTGTCATCAGCATGGCATCAGTATCCCAAGTGTCTAGTCGATACTACATTGGTGAAGTGGGTTAAAATCGAGTTACAATATTTGAGGATACGTGAAGCAACAGCGTTAGTTAATAGAAAACGTGTAAAAAGATATTTTATATTTGTTTTAATGATAGAATATAGTAATTGTCATCATCATGACATCAGTATACCAAGTGTGTAGTCGATACCACATTGGTGAAGTGGGTTAAAATCGAGTTACAATATTTGAGGATACGTGAAACAACAGCGTGAGTTAATAGGAAACGTGTAAAAAGATCGTTTAAATATTTGTTTTAATGATGGAATATAGTATTGTCATCATCATGACATCAGTATACCAAGTCTGTAGTCGGTACCACATTGGTGAAGTGGGTTAAAATCGCGTTACAATATTTGAGGATACGTGAAACAACAGCGTGAGTTAATAGGAAACGTGTAAAAAGATCGTTTAAATATTTGTTTTAATGATAGAATATAGTATTGTCATCAGCATGACATCAGTATACCAAGTCTGTAGTCGATACCACATTGGTGAAGTTGGTTAAAATCGAGTTACAATATTTGAGGATACGTCAAACAACAGCGTGAGTTAATAGAAAACGTGTAAAAAGATCGTTTAAATATTTGTTTTAATGATAGAATATAGTATTGTCATCAGCATGACATAAGCATAGCAAATTTGTAGTCGATACCACATTGGTGAAGTGGGTTAAAATCGAGTTACAATATTTGAGGATAGGTGAAACAACAGCGTTTGTTAACAGGAAACGTGTAAAAAGATCGTTTAAATAATTGTTTTAATGATGGAATATAGTATTGTCATCAGCATGGCTTCAGTATACCAAGTCTGTAGTCGATACCACATTGGTGAAATGGGTTAAAATCGAGTTACAATATTTGAGGATGCGTCAAACAACAGCGTTAGTTAATAGGAAACGTGTAAAAAGATCGTTTCAATTTTTGTTTTAATGATGGAATAGAGTAATTGTCATCAGCATGATATCAGTATACCAAGTCTGTAGTCGATACCACATTGGTGAAGTGGGTTAAAATCGAGTTACAATATTTGAGGATATGTCAAACAACAGCGTTAGTTAATAGGAAACGTGTAAAAAGATCTAGGAATAGGTTTGTGTTGTGGTTATTGCAAACACGATGCCTTGAATAAAGGTGTCAGTTTTTGTGCCAGTTAAAAGGGTAAAACCTATTCCTATATCTTGTTTCTGGCAAAGGAGGTCTCATAATGTAAATGCTCACCCCGAGCCCTCAATACTCTGATGGTGCGCTGTTTTAAAGTTGTACGCCTTTTGGCGTCTTCTGGTCCAACACCAGTGGAGACTAAAGGGCTCTAAGAAAAGCCGTCTCTGGTGTGGACCAATCAAATTCAAGGACAGTGCCAATATCATTATCAGAGTTGTCTTTTTTGTTTGCATTTTGACTGCTTGTGTTGTGGTTATTACAAACATGATGCCTTGAATAAAGGTGTCAGTTTTTGTGCCAGTTAAAAGGGTAAAACCTATTCCTATATCTTGTTTCTGGCAAAGGAGGTCTCATAATGTAAAAAGATCGTTTAAATATTTGTTTTAATGATAGAATATAGTATTGTCATCAGCATGGCATCAGTATACCAAATTTGCAGTCGATACCACATTGGTGAAGTTGGTTAAAATCGAGTTACAATATTTGAGGATACGTGAAACAACAGCGTTAGTTAATAGAAAACGTGTGAAAAGATCGTTTAAATATTTGTTTTAATGATAGAATATAGTAATTGTCATCAGCATGGCATCAGTATCCCAAGTGTCTAGTCGATATCACATTGGTGAAGTGGGTTAAAATCGAGTTACAATATTTGAGGATAGGTCAAACAACAGCGTTAGTTAACAGGAAACGTGTAAAAAGATCGTTTAAATATTTGTTTTAATGATAGAATATAGTATTGTCATCAGCATGACATAAGCATAGCAAATTTGTAGTCGATGCCACATTGGTGAAGTGGGTTAAAATCGAGTTACAATATTTGAGGATACGTGAAAAAACAGCGTGAATTAATAGGAAACGTGTAAAAAGATCTTTAATTTTTTTGTTTTAATGATGGAATAGAGTAATTGTCATCAGCATGGCATCAGTATCCCAAGTGTCTAGTCGATACCACATTGGTGAAGTGGGTTAAAATCGAGTTACAATATTTGAGGATACGTGAAACAACAGCGTGAGTTAATAGAAAACGTGTAAAAAGATCTTTTAAATTTTTGTTTTAATGATGGAACAGAGTATTGTCATCATCATGATATCAGTATACCAAGTCTGTAGTCGATACCACATTGGTGAAGTGGGTTAAAATCGCGTTACAATATTTGAGGATAGGTCAAACAAGAGCGTTAGTTAATAGGAAACGTGTAAAAAGATCGTTTAAATATTTGTTTTAATGATATAGTAATTGTCATCAGCATGGCATCAGTATACCAAGTGTCTAGTCGATGCCACATTGGTGAAGTGGGTTAAAATCGCGTTACAATATTTGAGGATAGGTCAGCAACAACAACAACAGACAGAGTGAGTTAATAATAGAAAGCGTGTAATTAATGGCGTAATAAACCAACGTAGCTTTCCAGTAACTCTGAGCAGATGCACACCAATCAAGCAGAATTAACAGAACCTCACCACCACTCAAGGGCCGTATTGCTTGGAGGGGTGGGTGTAGTGTAATGGACAGAGTTGTTTAATGAATGCTAAAGCGTAGCTTAACACGTAGCAGCCTTTCGCGACCGATATTATTCACAATAAAGGTTTTTTTTGGGGGGGGGGGGTTAGATCGCGGCGTTATTTGTAAATGTGTCGTAACCCTCCACCACCCGACACGGCCAATCAGCAAAAAAAAAGTGTCACGTTGACAAAAAGACAAAATAGTTGGCTACTTTATCCCCACGCCGGTGGTGTTGTTGAAGAGCGAATCCACAACATTTACATCATCGGGAAATTGGCCAGAATTCTGGTAATTACATCCCCAGCATCATCAGGAAATTCGCCAAAATTCTGGTAATTACATCCCCAGCATCATCAGGAAATTCGCCAGAATTCTGGTAATTACATCCCCAGCATCATCAGGAAATTCGCCAGAATTCTGGTAATTACATCCCCAGCATCATCAGGAAATTCGCCAGAATTCTGGTAATTACATCCCCAGCATCATCAGGAAATTCGCCAGAATTCTGGTAATTACATCCCCAGCATCATCATGAAATTGGCCAGAATTCTGGTAATTACATCCCCAGCTTCATCGCGAAATTCGCCAGAATTCGCCAGAATTTCCCGATGATGCTGGATGTAAGTACCAGCGAAACGTCACAGCACTACTCAAACTGTAAATGTTGTGGATTCACTCTTCAACAACAGTACCGGCGTGGGGCTAAAGTAGCGAACTATTTTGTCTTTTTGTCAACGTACACCTTTTTTTGCTGATTGGCCGTGTCGGGTGGTTGGTGGAGGGTTACGACACATTTATAAATAACGCCGCGATCTCACCCCCCCCCAAAAAAAAACCTTTATCGTGAAGAATGCTGAAGCATTAAAAACAGGGGTAGTCCTCTACTTAAGATGGAGATGCGTTACAACGACCCCTCCCCCCCCTATCGTAAGTTAAAAATATCGTAAGTCGAAGATGGCCTTAGCCTACCCAAGGGGTCTTAAAGAACGGTGATAATTGAGCAAAACAGAACAATTTTCAGTACCGTGCCACAAAAACTATACACTGCGTGTATTTATTAATTACAATGCTGTGTCGCATGGTAAAATGTAAAGGGGGAAAATAAACGAGGAAAATTCTTAGCCTTACCTGCAATTTAATAGAAAGAATTATTTTTCAGGAAACAATCCCTATCTGCTATATTAAAAATATATATAAACGTTTAACATGCATTGGACGTACTGTATCGTGGCAACCCTGAAATGAAATCGCTGAAGCTACGTATCACGCGTACGATTTTGTCATATCGCCACCGTAAGATCCAAATAGCGTAAGTCGGGGACAATCTGTGCATGTTTTTGAAGCAGTAATAGACGTCGTGTTAGAAAGAAATAACTTTGAGTCCCATGTTTACTACACATCGCAGCTGATTCTCATCTGCAGCTGAGTCGAACTCAAGGAGGCCCACGACCGTTTCAGAGAATCGTCATCGGTGCTGGCCGACACACACACACATGGACTTACACACCCACACACACATGGACTTACACACACACACACAGCGACTCACACACACAAATGGACTATGTCACACACACACACTTGGACTTACACACACACACACACTTGGACTTACACACACACACTTGGACTACACACACACACATGGACTTACACACACACACAGTGACTCACACACACACACACATGGACTTACACACACACACACACTTGGACTTACACACACACACTTGGACTTACACACACACACATGGACTTACACACACACAGTGACTCACACACACACACAGTGACTCACACACACACACATGGACTATAACACACACACACACATGGACTTACACACACACACACACTTGGACTTACACACACACACTTGGACTTACACACACACACATGGACTTACACACACACACAATGACTCACACACACACACACATGGACTATAACACACACACACACATGGACTTACACACAAACACACACAGTGACTCACACACACACATGGACTATAACACACACACACACACTTGGACTTACACACACACACAGTGACTCACACACACACTTGGACTTACACACACACACACGTCGACTTACACACACAGCGACTCACACACACACATGGACTTACACACAACACAGTGACTCACACACACACAGTGACACACAACACACTGACTCACACACACACAGTGACACACAACACAGTGACTCACACACACACATGGACTGACACACACACACACATGGACTTACACACACTTGGACCTACACACACAGCGACTCACACACATAGACTATAACACACACACAGCGACTCACACACACACACTTGGACTTACACACACACAGTGACTCACACACACACTTGGACTTACACACACACACACTTGGACTTACACACACAGCGACTCACACACACACACATGGACTTACACACACACATGGACTTACACACACAGCGACTCACACACATAGACTATAACACACACACACAGTGACACACACACACATAGACTATAACACACACACACACACTTAGACTTTAACACACACACACTTAGCCTGTAACACACACACACACACACTTGGACTATAACACACACACTTGGACTTACACTGACACACGCACACTGATCTGTTATTTAAAGTAACGGAATGTATTTGTCTTATTTCTCTATGCACGCGACTTTACGGAGAGAAGCGAAGTTCCTGCTAAATGCACTCGTTCGGAGATTCAAACATTCATTTAATATTCTTGGTTCTTTCGGTAAAGTCACCACGTAGAAAGGAAACAATTAAATAATAAAAATATAAAACAATAAAATTCTCGTAAAACAATAAAGTTATTATTCTTGGTTCTTTCGGTAAAGTCACCACCACGTAGAAGGGAAACAATAAAATAATACAAATATAAAACAATAAAATTATTGTAAAACAATACAATTATTATTCTTGGTTCTTTCGGTAAAGTCCCCACCACGTAGAAGGGAAACAATAAAATAATAAAAATATAAAACAATAAAATTATTATTCTTGGTTCTTTCGGTAAAGTCACCACGTAGAAGGGAAACAATAAACTAATAAAAATATAAAACAATAAAATTATTGTAAAACAATAAAATTATTATTCTTGGTTCTTTCGGTAAAGTCACCACGTGGAAGGGAAACAATAAAATAATAAAAATATAAAACAATAAAATTATTGTAAAACAATAACATTATTATTCTTGGTTCTTTCGGTAAAGTCACCACGTGGAAGGGAAACAATAAAATAATACAAATATAAAACAATAAAATTATTGTAAAACAATAAAATTATTATTTTTGGTTCTTTTGGTAAAGTCACCACGTAGAAGGGAAACAATAAACTAATAAAAATATAAAACAATAAAATTATTATTCTTGGTTCTTTCGGTAAAGTCACCACGTGGAAGGGAAACAATAAAATAATAAAAATCTAAAACAAAATAATTCTTCGAATACGTGGCGATCGAGCATTTATTTTATTTCATTCAATTCTTCCAATACGCCGTGATCGACAAATTTTTATTTTTTTAAAAAAAAAATTTATTCTATTCAATTAAATTTTTTCCCACCTTCGTGGACTTTGCCGAGAGAGCCCAAACGGTCGATGGATTCCTGTAACAGGCAGCGAAAGGTTCACCCCAAGATCGTTGAATGTTGGATACTAAGCAACAAATCTCCCCGTGCGCCTTACCTTGGAAGGTGTCGACTCGAATGAGAAATCTCCCCACAGACCTCCACAGATGTAGCCAGCGCGTTGCTAGGGGCAACTTCCGGACGGCGTTGGCGCGCGTGCGCGTTGCTAGGGGGCAACATCCGGACGGCGTTGGCGCGCGTGCGCGTTGCTAGGGGGCAATTTCCGGACGGCGTCTGCGCGCGTGCGCGTTGCTAAGGGGGGGGCAACATCCCGACGCCGTTGGCGCGCGCGCGCGTTGCTAGGGGGCAACATCCGGACGCCGTTGGCGTGCGTGCGCGTTGCTAGGGGCAACATCCGGGCGCGTGCGCGTTGCTAGGGGCAACATCCGGACGCCGTGGGCGCGCGTGCGCGTTGCAAGGGTGCAGAAAATTGTTAATTTAACTCCTTGGAAGTTGACGGATGGGGAAAATGTAATTTAATGCTGGCTTAGCACGGGGCTTATGGCGTGGTACCTGGCTACACTACACTATACTACTATACACTACACTATACACTACACTACTATACACTACTATACACTACACTATACACTACACTACTATACACTATACACTACACTACTATATACTACACTATACACTACACTACTATGTACTACTCTACTATACACTACACTATACACTACACTACTATACACTATACACTACTATACACTACACTACTATACACTACACTATACACTACACTACTATACACTACATTATACACTACACTATAGACTACACTACCATACACTACATTATACACTGCACTACACACTACACTACTATACACTACATTATACACTACACTATACACTACACTATACACTACACTATACACTACACTACACACTACACTACACACTACACTGCACTATACACTACACACTATACTATACACTACACCATACACTACACTATATACTGCACTATACACTACACTATACACTACACTATACACTACTTTTTACACTACACACTACACTACACACTGCACTATACACTACTCTATACACTACTATACACTACACACTACACTACTATACACTACACTACACACTACACTATACACTACACTACACACTACACTACACACTACACTACACACTACACTACACACTACACTATACACTACACAACTACACTACACAACTACACTATACACTACACTACACACTACACTACACACTACACTATACACTACACAACTACACTACACAACTACACTATACACTACACTATACACTACTATACACTACACACTACACGACTATACACTACACTACACACTACACTACACACTACACTACACACTAGTGCTGTACTAGTGACGAATTGGCACGTTCTGTTCACGTGACAACCTCTCACTGGGTTGGCTGTGTCGGGTGGTGGTGGCTTTCAACGACACAACAACGCGACCTCACCCCCCAAAAAAAAACACCTCTATGATGGATCATCAGCACGTTGGAATCCAATAACGGATGTGATTGATGTTTTCGATTTGGCTATGAAACGGTTGATGTTGGAGGCATCACCCCCCGTCTAGTCCTCCGAGTGATATCAATAACGCAGCCTTGGATTCACACCGGCCCTTGCTTCCATTGCCTCTGAAGTGTCACCATCCGAGAGGATGACAGCCTGTGTACCCCTTGATGCAACGGGCGGAGGACGTCAACACGCGTTTTCCCGTAGAAGGTTAGATCACGTAAGGATACAATTGTTTTGATTGTAAGCTCTTCGTGGTCGCAGGGATTCATATTCTTGGTTCTTTCGGTAAAGTCACCACCACCACGTTAGAAGGGAAACAATAAACTAATAAAAATATAAAACAATACAATTATTGTAAAACAATAAAATTATTATTCTTGGTTCTTTCGGTAAAGTCACTACGTAGTAGGGAAACAATGAAATAATAAAAATATAAAACAATAACATTATTGTAAAACAATAAAATTATTATTCTTGGTTCTTTCGGTAAAGTCACCACCACGTTAGAAGGGAAACAATAAAATAATAAAAATATAAAACAATACAATTAATATTCTTGGTTCGTTCGGTAAAGTCACCACGTTAGAAGGGAAACAGTAAAATAATAAAAATATAAAACAATAAAATTATTGTAAAACTATAAAATTGTTTCCCTTCTACGTGGTGACTTTACCGAAAGAACCAAGAATAACAATTATATTGTTTTACAATTATTTTATTGTTTTATATTTTTTATTATTTTATTGTTTCCCTTCTACGTGGTGACTTTACCTAAAGAACCAAGAATAATAATGTTATTGTTTTACAATAATTCTATTGTTTTATATTTTTGTTATTTTATTGTTTACCTTCTACGTGGTGACTTTACCGAAAGAACCAAAAATAATAATTGTATTGTTTTACAATAATTTAATTGTTTTATATTTTTATTATTTTATTGTTTCCCTTCTACGTGGTGGTGACTTTACCGAAAGAACCAAGAATAATAATTGTATTGTTTTACAATAATTCTATTGTTTTATATTTTTGTTATTTTATTGTTTCCCTTCTACGTGGTGACTTTACTGAAAGAACCAAGAATAATAATTTTACTGTTTTACAATAATTTTATTGTTTTATATTTTTATTATTTTATTGTTTCCCTTCTACGTGGTGACTTTACCTAAAGAACCAAGAATAATAATGTTATTGTTTTACAATAATTCTATTGTTTTATATTTTTGTTATTTTATTGTTTACCTTCTACGTGGTGACTTTACCGAAAGAACCAAAAATAATAATTGTATTGTTTTACAATAATTTAATTGTTTTATATTTTTATTATTTTATTGTTTCCCTTCTACGTGGTGGTGACTTTACCGAAAGAACCAAGAATAATAATTGTATTGTTTTACAATAATTCTATTGTTTTATATTTTTGTTATTTTATTGTTTCCCTTCTACGTGGTGACTTTACTGAAAGAACCAAGAATAATAATTTTACTGTTTTACAATAATTGTATTGTTTAATATTTGTATTATTTTATTGTTTCCCTTTCTACGTGCTGTCTTCACCGAAAGAACCAAGAATATATAAATGTTGTTGTGTCGTTAAAACCCGCCACCACCCGACACAGCCAACTAGCACGGTTCGTCACGTGAACAGAACGTGGCCAATTCGTCACTGGCACGCCAACACCTTGGATGATATTGGTCGCTAAAGCTTACGCGTTCAATGAACACATTTTGCCAGCCAAATCGAGGTGAAGGTTTCGCGTACAATGGAGGTCTCTGCTCCTGACACTTCTCTCGGAGTTGACGGGCCTGAGAAGGGTATTCCCCCCTGCCGGGTCGAATGCCCCCTCTGCGTTTCAGGAAGGACTCTTCGTCGGCAAAGTTTGTCGAAGTCTGCCGAGTGGAATTCTTGGCAGTGATTATTATTTTTTTCCTTACTCTTTGGTGGTGGTGGTGGTGGTGGTTTTTTCTTCTTTCCTTTCGGTAAAGCCACGTTAGAAATAAGAAATAATAAAAATTACGTAAAACGGCGTACGAAGTTTCGATTGCAACGCAAGCAATCATCATTATCATCATCATCAGGTGCAGAAGAGCTAAATTTACGAGAGAGAGAGGGGAGAGACACATAACCGCAGATAAATATATATATTCAGACACAGATACAACAGGAGACGCAGAGAGAGAGATAGACGGGGGAACGCACTAATTCGAACAGGGTTCCAGCAAAATTTGGAAACCATATAACACCACACAGACGGTCGGTCAAAAACACAATTAACCCGTGGCCCGCTTGATTACGCTATTTCAAAGATTGCCAAATTGCTTTAAATCAAAAGTTGTTGTTGTTGTTGGTGTTGCTGTTTTCAGGAATATTTTGCACGTTGCTTTTCCGGATTTCCTGTTTTGCACAGTCAACACGTAGTCACTTTAAGATGTATTTTTTTCTCATTATGAGACCTCCTTTGCCAGTAACAAGATATAGCAATAGGTTTTTACCCTTTTAACTGGCACAAAAACTGACACCTTTATACAAGGGGATCGTGTTTGCAATAACCACAACACAAGCAGTCAAAATGCAAACGTAAAAAGAGACAACTCTGATAATAATATTGGCACTGTCCTTGAATTTGATTGGTCCACACCCGAGACGGCTTTTTCTTAGAGCCCTTTAGTCTCCACCGGTGTTGGACCAGAAGACGCCAAAAGGCGTACAACTCAAAAACAGCGCACTATCAGAGTATTGAGGGCTCGGGATTAGCATTTACATTATGAGACCTCCTTTGCCAGTAACAAGATATAGGAATAGGTTTTTACCCTTTTAACTGGCACAAAAACTGACACCTTTATTCAAGGGGATCGTGTTTGCAATAACCGCAACACAAGCAGTCAAAATGCAAACGTAAAAAGAGACAACTCTGATAATAATATTGGCACTGTCCTTGAATTTGATTGGTCCACACCCGAGACGGCTTTTTCTTAGAGCCCTTTAGTCTCCACCGGTGTTGGACCAGAAGACGCCTGTTGCTGTTGCAGCCGATTCAAGAGCCGAAATGGCTTCAACAGGGATCTGCGACAAAATAAATTAAAGCGAAAAAAACTGATCCTGGCCACGAGGGAGTTTGCGCGCGCCCGTTAGGTTTGTAAATCTCAGCAGGGATGTCTGGCCTAGCCCACTAGGTTTGTTATCCTCCACCTGCGTGGCAGATTTCGCCGCTTCAAGCATCGTCGGGTCCCTCCGGCTAAATCCTCGGCGGTGGAGTGTTGCAGAACCTCGCGGAACACGGGAGGGCCCGCAGCAGCGTTGCAGTTGGGAGCGTATTATTGAGCAATGCGTGTTACATTTTTGATTTAAAGCTTTCGTTACCGCGGCAATTCAAATCCTCAGCTCTTTCGGTAAAGTCACCACGTTGAAGGGGAAACGATAAAAAAATAATAAAATATATGTAAAACAATAAAAAAAATTCTCACGACGTTTCGACCATAACACAAACGGTCGTCATCAGGTGTGTCGGTTTGCATAAATTTATTTATTTTGTGTGTCTCTCTCTGTGTGTATGTGTCTGTCTGTGTCTCTCTCTGTGTGTCTGTGTCTGTCTGTGTTTCTCTCTCTGTGTCTCTGTGTCTGTCTGTGTCTCTCTCTCTCTGTGTGACACACCTGATGACGACTGTTTGTGTTATGGTCGAAACGTCGTGAGAATTTTTTGTTATTGTTTCATATATATTTTATTATTTTATTGTTTCCCCTCAACGTGACTTTAGCGAAAGAGCTAAAAAAAATGCATATTACAATTCCTTATAGGGGAAACACATGCTGATTAGCGGGTTACTAACGTAGCATATAATCACAATAGCACGCATTACAACTAATTGCTAATCTACAACTCATTGCTAATCAGAACCATTGGCCGATTACCAATCGATTATATAATTACAATACCCGTTTAACACGTAGCCTTTCGCGACCAATATTATTCATAATAAAGGTTTTTTTGGGGTGAGATCGCGTTTATTTATAAATGTGTCGTAACCCTCCACCACCCGACACGGCCAATCAGCAAAAAAAAAGTGTCACGTTGACAAAAAGACAAAATAACCGTGTCGGGTGGTGGAGGGTTACGACACATTTATAAATAAACGCGATCTAACCCAAAAAACTTTATTATGAATTGCAATACCCCCACCCCCATACGCCTCAAATCACCGCACCTGAAATGAGTTAAACGATGACGTCACACTACTGCTGCTCTATTTAAGACCGGATGCAAGTGGAGAGGGCCCTTACCATTCTGGCGAATTGCCCGATGATGATGATGCTGATGATGCTGGGGATGTAATTGCCAGCGGAACGTCACAGAACTACTCAAACTGCAAATGTCGTGGGATTCACTCTTCAGCAACAACAGCAACAACAACAACACACCACCGGCGTGGGGCTAAAGTAGCGAACTATTTCGTCCCTTTTGTCAACGTGACACCTTTATGAGACCTCCTTTGCCAGAAACAAGATATAGGAATAGGTTTTACCCTTTTAACTGGCACAAAAACTGACACCTTTATTCAAGGGGATCGTGTTTGCAATAACCACAACACAAGCAGTCAGAATGCAAACAAAAAAGACAACTCTGATAATAATATCGGCACTGTCAGAGTTTGTCAGAGTTGTCTTTTTTGTTTGCATTTTGACTGCTTGTGTTGTGGTTATTGCAAACACGATGCCTTGAATAAAGGTGTCAGTTTTTTGTGCCAGTTAAAAGGGTAAAACCTATTCTTATAACGTGATGCCTTTTTATATTTGTTTTGCTGATCGGCCGTGCCGGGTGGTGGAGGGTTATTAAGACACTTTCGCGAGTAACGCGACCTCATACTCTTTGGTTCTATCGGGGTAAAGTCACGTGCTTGGAAATAAAATGACAAAAAATCACGACATTTCGGCCACAACACAAGGCGGCCTTCATCAAGGCCGCCTTGTGTTGTGGCTGAAACGTCGTGATTTTTACTCATTCTATTTCCAAGTACGTGACTTTACCCCGACAGAACCACAGAGTGTGGATCCCAGCAGCCACGAAAGCTTCAAATCAAGAACGGACGCGGCCTCAGCCGAAGAAAAATGAAAAAATGAAAATAAAACCACCACCACCACCACCACCTTCATTGCGAAACGGGCCGTCGCGGCCGGAAAGGCCTGCCGAGGCCCTTCCTGCCAGCGGAAGGCGATGGATGGCATTTCTGCCCTCGAAGATGCCCGTCCCGCCTGTGGACGATGGCTGCGCGAGGCCCGCCCCCCCCTGTCGCCATGGTCCACCTGAAGACTGTCGCTTTCTGTCTTTGTTTTTAAACATAAAAAAATAAAAGAGACAAAAGCAACGACAGCGGAAAAAATAAATCATTCCAGCGGCGGGTGTCCGTCGGAATGCCCGCGGGCATTGCATTTCTTCGCCTCGGTCGTCCAAGCTTCTAAGGCGCGACGTGCGGTTCAATCTTTTTTTTTCCCGTCCGTCCGCTCCCCCCCACCTTGACTGTGTTTTGCGCTGTTGCCGGGTGACGGATGCTTCCCGCGTCTCATCGATGGTGCCTGCGGTTTTGCCCCCCCCCCGTCGTTTTTGTTATCAAAACCGGCGACGCCTCTCATACCCGTCCCGTGGAGCCGGCAGTGTTTGCGCAGCTGGTGATAACCGGCGTCTTGGGTTTGCCGCGTCCAGCGCCCCGTGAACATTCACCCCCGAAGCGTGGGGGGTTTTTTCCGTCGGCGAATCATTGAGCCGAGCGTAAATTTCGGACGGCCGGTGCCTGCACCGCCGCGCCTTTTCGTCCCCCCCCGCGGTTTCGGTCGGCCGATGCGTCCGCGGTTCGGTTCGAGGGTCACCGCCGATCGAATTGGCCTGTGGTGTCAGCCGCGCGAGCGACGGCGCGGTGGATGCGGACGTCCGTGACAGCCGCGTAGTCCAGTCGGTGCCCAGGGCCTCCTGGCATCCAGGAGGCCCTGGGGCTTGATTCTTCAGCCTGAGCAAGGGGGGGGGGGGAGAGGAGAGGTGTTGGTGTTGGTGTTGTCGGTGAGTGCCAGGTCGGACTCAGAGCGGGTTGTAAGAAGAAGGTGACCATCAGAGACCCGTAGACTACGCACAGAGAGACTCATAGACTACTCACATAGAGACCCGTAGACTACTCACATAGAGACCCATAGATTACTCACATAGAGACCCATAGACTACGCACATAGAGACCCATAGATTACGCACATAGAGACCCATAGACTACTCACATAGCGACCCGTAGACTCACATAGAGACCCGTAGACTAACATAGAGACCCGTAGACTACTCACATAGAGACCCATAGACTACTAACATAGAGACCCATATACTACTAACATAAAGACCCATAGACTACTCACATAGAGACCCATAGACTACTCACATAGAGACTCATAGACTACTCACATAGAGACCCATAGACTACGCACATAGAGACCCATAGACTACTCACATAGATACCTGTAGACTACTCACATAGAGACTCATAGACTACTCACAAAGAGACCCATAGACTACTCACATAGAGACCCATAGACTACTCACATAGAGACTCATAGACTACTCACATAGAGACTCATAGACTACTCACATAGAGACCCATAGACTACTCACATAGAGACCCGTAGACTACTCACATAGAGACCCATAGATTACGCACATAGAGACCCATAGACTACTCACATAGAGACCCATAGACTACTCACATAGAGACCCATAGACTACTCACATAGAGACCCATAGACTACTCACATAGAGACCCATAGACTACTCACATAGAGACTCATAGACTACTCACATAGAAACTCATAGACTACTCACATAGAGACCCATAGACTACTCACATAGAGACCCGTAGACTACTCACATAGAGACCCATACAGAGACCCATAGACTCACATAGAGACCCGTAGACTCGCACAGAGACCCGTAGACTCGCATAGAGACCCATAGACTCACATAGAGACCCATAGACTCACATAGAGACCCATAGACTACTCACATAGAGACTCACACAGAGACCCATAGACTCGCATAGAGACTCATAGACTACTCACATAGAGACTCACACAGAGACCCATAGACTCACATAGAGACCCACACAGAGACCCGTAGACTCGCATAGAGACCCGTAGACTCGCATAGAGACTCATAGACTCCTCCGATAGAGACTCACACAGAGACCCGTAGACTCGCATAGAGACCCGTAGACTCACATAGAGACCCACACAGAGACCCGTAGACTCGCAAAGAGACTCATAGACTACTCACATAGAGACTCACACAGAGACCCATAGACTCGCATAGAGACTCATAGACTACTCACATAGAGACTCACACAGAGACCCATAGACTCACATAGAGACCCACAGAGAGACCCGTAGACTCGCATAGAGACTCATAGACTACTCACATAGAGACTCACACAGAGACCCATAGACTCACATAGAGACCCACACAGAGACCCATAGACTCGCACAGAGACCCGTAGACTCACATAGAGACCCATAGACTCACATAGAGACTCATAGACTACTCACAAAGAGACTCACACAGAGACCCATAGACTCACATAGAGACCCATAGACTCACATAGAGACCCGTAGACTCGCACAGAGACCCGTAGACTTACATAGAGACTCACACAGAGACCCATAGACTCGCTTAGAGACCCATAGACTCACATAGAGACCCATAGACTCACATAGAGACCCATAGACTCACATAGAGACCCATAGACTACTCACATAGAGACTCACACAGAGACCCATAGACTCGCATGGAGACCCATAGACTCACATAGAGACCCATAGACTCACATAGAGACTCATAGATTACTCACATAGAGACTCACACAGAGACCCATAGACTCACATAGAGACCCATAGACTCACATAGAGACTCATAGACTACTCACATAGAGACTCACACAGAGACCCATAGACTCACATAGAGACTCATAGACTACTCACATAGAGACTCACACAGAGACCCATGGACTCACAATTAGACCCATAGACTCACATAGAGAACCATAGACTTACAAAGAGACCCATAGACTCACACAGAGACCCATAGACTCACACAGAGTCCCACACAGAGACAAAGAAACTACTCACACAGAGACCCATAGACTCCCATAGAGACCCATAGACTCCCATAGAGACCCATAGACTCATATAGAGACCCATAGACTCATGTAGGGGCCCGTAGACTCACATAGAGACCCACACTATGTGAGTCTACGGGTCTCTGTGTGAGTCTACCGGTCTCTGTGTGAGTCTACGGGTCTCTGTGTGAGTCTATGGGTCTCTGTGTGAATCTACTGGTCTCTGTGTATTGTAAAACACTAAAATTATTATTCTTGGTCCTTTCGGTAAAGTCACCACGTAGAAGGGAAACAATAAAATAATAAAAATATAAAACAATAAAATTATCACGACGTTTCGACTGCAACACCAAGCAGCAATCATCATCGTTTCTTGCTGTGGTTTTCACACCTGATGATGATTGCTGCTTGTGCTGCTGCAGTCGAAACGTCGTGAGAATTTTATTGTTTTATATTTTTATTATTTTATTGTTTCCCTTCTGCGTGGTGACTTTACCAAAAGAACCAAGAATAATAATTTTATTGTTTTACAATAATTTTATTGTTTTATATATTTTTTATTTTATTGTTTCCCTTCTACGTGGTGGTGACTTTACCGAAAGAACCAAGAATATGAATCCCTGCAGTCACGAAAGCTTTCAATCGAAATAATAATTGTGTGTGTGTGTGTTATTTTTTAACCCCTTTCTGGCAGTAATTCAGGAGGTTGTGTCAAGACGTTCAAACGCCCCGTAGATCATGGCTTTTGTAAGGAATCAAAGCTGCCCGCGTGAACCACACACACGCACACACACACGCGCGCGGTGCTTGTGAACAAGCAGACGACACCTGACTTATACATCGTGAGATCTCCTTTGCCAGCAACAAAACATGAGAATGGGTTTCGATTTTTTGAATCTTTCCCCGACTGCGGGGATTCAAATCCTCGGTTCTTTCGGTAACAAAAAAAAGAAAACACAGAGCCGTCTTTTTGAGAGACTCATAGACACCCACAGAGACTCATGGACACACACAGAGACTCATAAACACACACAGAGACTCATAGACACCCACAGAGACTCATAGACACCCACAGAGACTCATAGACACAGAGACTCAGAGACACCCACAGAGACTCATAGACACCCACAGAGACTCATAGACACCCACAGAGACTCATAGACACCCACAGAGACTCGTAGACACCCACAGAGACCCATAGACACCCACAGAGACTCATAGACACCCACAGAGACCCATAGACACCCACAGAGACTCATAAACACACACAGAGACTCATAGATACCCACAGAGACTCATAAACACCCACAGAGACTCATAGACACCTACAGAGACTCATAGACACCTACAGAGACTCATTGACACCCACAGAGACTCATAGACACCCACAGAGACTCATAGACACCCACAGAGACTCATAGCCACAGAGACTCAGAGACACCCACAGAGACTCGTAGACACCCACAGAGACCCATAGACACCCACAGAGACCCATCAACGCACACAGAGACTCATAGATACCCACAGAGACTCATAGACACCCACAGAGACTCATAGACACCCACAGAGACTCATAGACACCCACAGAGACTCATACACACCCACAGAGACTCATAGACACCCACGGAGACTCATAGACACCCACAGAGACTCATAGACACCCACAGAGACTCATAGACACAGAGACTCAGAGACACCCACAGAGACTCGTAGACACCCACAGAGACCCATAGACACCCACAGAGACTCATAAACACACACAGAGACTCATAGACACCCACAGAGACTCATAGACACCCACAGAGACTCATAGACACAGAGACTCAGAGACACCCACAGAGACTCATAGACACCCACAGAGACTCGTAGACACCCACAGAGACTCATAGACACACAGAGACTCATAGACACCCACAGAGACTCATAGACACCCACAGAGACTCATAGACACACAGAGACTCATAGACACCCACAGAGACTCATAGCCACAGAGACTCAGAGACACCCACAGAGACTCGTAGACACCCACAGAGACCCATAGACACCCACAGAGACCCATCAACGCACACAGAGACTCATAGATACCCACAGAGACTCATAGACACCCACAGAGACTCATAGACACCCACAGAGACTCATAGACACCCACAGAGACTCATACACACCCACAGAGACTCATAGACACCCACGGAGACTCATAGACACCCACAGAGACTCATAGACACCCACAGAGACTCATAGACACAGAGACTCAGAGACACCCACAGAGACTCGTAGACACCCACAGAGACCCATAGACACCCACAGAGACTCATAAACACACACAGAGACTCATAGACACCCACAGAGACTCATAGACACCCACAGAGACTCATAGACACAGAGACTCAGAGACACCCACAGAGACTCATAGACACCCACAGAGACTCATAGACACCCACAGAGACTCATAGACACCCACAGAGAGACTCAGAGACACCCACAGAGACTCATAGACACCCACAGAGACCCATAGACACCCACAGAGACTCATAAACACACACAGAGACTCATAGATACCCACAGAGACTCATAGACACCCACAGAGACTCATAGACACCCACAGAGACTCATAGCCACAGAGACTCAGAGACACCCACAGAGACTCGTAGACACCCACAGAGACCCATAGACACCCACAGAGACCCATAGACACCCACAGAGACTCATAGACACCCACAGAGACTCATAGACACCCACAGAGACCCATCAACGCACACAGAGACTCATAGATACCCACAGAGACTCATAGACACCCACAGAGACTCATAGACACCCACAGAGACTCATAGACACCCACAGAGACTCATACACACCCACAGAGACTCATAGACACCCACAGCGACTCATAGACACCCACAGAGACTCATAGACACCCACAGAGACTCATAGACACCCACAGAGACTCATAGACACCCACAGAGACTCATACACACCCACAGAGACTCATAGACACCCACAGAGACTCATAGAAACCCACAGAGACTCATAGATACCCACAGAGACTCATAGACACACACAGAGACTCATAAACACACACAGAGACCCATAGACACCCACAGAGACTCAGACACCCACATAGACTCATAGACACACACAGAGACGCATAAACACACACAGAGACTCATAGACACCCACAGAGACTCAGACACCTACATAGACTCATAGACACCCACAGAGACTCATAGACACAGAGACTCAGAGACACCCGCAGAGACTCATAAACACCCACAGAGACTCATAGACACCCACAGAGACTCATAGTCACCCACAGAGACTCGTAGACACCCACAGAGACCTATAGACACCTACAGAGACTCATAAACACACACAGAGACTCATAGACACCCACAGAGACTCATAGACACCTACAGAGACTCATAGACACCCACAGAGACTCATAGACACCCACAGAGACTCATAGACACCCACAGAGACTCATAGACACCCACAGAGACTCATAGACACCTACAGAGACTCATAGACACCCACAGTCTTTTTAAGATGGCTCTCTGTTCCTTCACCTGAGGACGGCTGCTTGCGTTGTGGCCCGAAACGTCGTGAGAATTTTTTTTTTATTATGCAATGTTTAAAAAATATATATTTAAACTTAATTACTTCCCCTTTCTACGTGGTGACTTTACGGAAAGAATCCAGGAAATAAGAACGGGGGTTTTAAACCCCCGTTCTTATCTTTCTGGCAACAAAGCTGAATCGCGTTACTAGCATTCACCACAATGCTTGCGGTCAAAATGCAAACACAAGCACCACACTCTGATAATGAATGACGCGTTGTCCTTGATACTGTTCGGTCCACAGCAGAGACACCTTCATTTCTTTTGAGGCTCGTCTCAAAAGACGATGTTTGGCGTCCTCTGGTCTAGCACCGTAGAGACTCATAGACACGCAAAGAGACCCATAGACACGCACAGAGACTCATAGACACCCACAGAGACTCATAGACACACACAGAGACTCAGACACCCACAGAGACTCATAGACACCCACAGAGACTCATAGACACCCACGGAGAATCAGAGACACCCACAGAGACTCATAGACACAGAGACCCATAGACACACACACAGACCCATAAACACCCACAGAGACTCATAGACACCCACAGAGACTCAGACACCCACAGAGACTCATA
Source organism: Petromyzon marinus (assembly GCF_048934315.1). Classification (NCBI taxonomy): domain Eukaryota; kingdom Metazoa; phylum Chordata; class Hyperoartia; order Petromyzontiformes; family Petromyzontidae; genus Petromyzon; species Petromyzon marinus. The sequence goes on from NC_133735.1 coordinate 6,454,850, forward strand.
GACACCCACATAAACGCATAGACACCCACAGAGACACAGAGACACCCACAGAGACTCATAGACACCCACAGAGACCCATAGACACACACAGAGACTCATAGACACCCACACAGACTCATAGACACAAACAGAGACTAATAGACACCCACAGAGACTCATAGACACCCACAGAGACTAATAGACACAGAGACTCATAGACACCCAAAGAGACTCATAGACACCGACAGAGACTCAGAGACACCCACAGAGACTCATAGACACCCACAGAGACTCAGACACCCACAGAGACTCATAGACACCCACAGAGACTCATAGACACTCACAGAGCCTCAGAGACACCCACAGAGACCCATAGACACCCACAGAGACTCATAGACACACAGAGACTCATAGACACCCACAGAGACTCATAGACACCCACAGAGACTCATAGACACCCACAGAGACTCATAGACACCCACAGAGACTCATAGACACACAGAGACTCATAGACACTCACAGAGACTCATAGACACCCACAGAGACTCATAGACACCCACAGAGACCTATAGACACTCACAGAGACCCATAGACACCCACAGAGACACATAGACTCCCACAGAAACTCATAGACACCCACAGAGACTCATAGACACCCACAGAGACCCATAGTCACCCACAAAGACCTATAGACACCCACAGAGACCCATAGACACCCACAGAGACTCATAGACACCCACAGAGACTCATAGACACCCACAGAGACCCATACAAACACCCACAGAGACTCATAGACACCCACAGAGACTCATAGACACCCACAGAGACGCATAGACACCCACAGAGACTCATAGACACAGAGACCCATAGACACACACAGAGACCCATAGAAACCCACATAGACTCGTAGACACCCACAGAGACCCATAGAAACCCACATAGACTCATAGACACCCACAGAGACCCATACACACACCCACAGAGACTCATAGACACCTACAGGTGAACGTTACAAGGCCAATGCCACTATCAGAGTACCTATAGCTAGGGGTGAGCACCTACTATTCTACAACGTTTTGAGACGAGGGTCAAAAGAAAGCTGTCTCTGGTGTGGACCAATCAGTTTCAAAGACAACGCCACATTCATTAACAGAGTGTGATTCCGGCCGCAAGTATTCTGGTGAAACGCAGCAACACGATTCCTTGTTTGAGGTTTCAGTTTTGTGTGTTTAACATCTTAACATGGCTGTTTTGTATTTAAAGATTTCGTGACCGCAGGGATTCATATTGTTGGTTGTTTCGGTAAAGTCACCGCCACGTAGAATGGGAAACAATAAAATAATAAAAAAGATAAAACAATAAAATTATTGTAAAACAATAAAATTATTATTCTGGGTTCTTTCGGTAAAGACACCACGTAGAAGGTAAACAATAAAATAATAAAAATATAAAACAATACAATTACTGTTAAACAATAAAATTATTATTCTTGGTTCTTTCGGTAAAGTCACCACCACGTAGAAGGGAAACAATAAAATAATAAAAATATAAAACAATAAAATTATTATTCTTGGTTCTTTCGGTAAAGTCACCACCACGTAGAAGGGAAACAATAAAATAATAAAAATATAAAACAATAAAATTATTATTCTTGGTTCTTTCGGAAAAGTCACCACCACGTAGAACGGGAAACAATAAAATAATAAAAATATAAAACAATAAATTTCTCACGACGTTTCGACTGCAGCACGAGCAGCAATCATCATCAGGTGCTGTTCAATATTATTTTATTAGTTTATTTTATTATTTCCCTTCCACGTGGTGGTGACTTTACCGAAAGAACCAAGAATAATAATAATTTATTGTTTTACAATAATTTAATTGTTTTATGTTTTTATTATTTTATTGTTTCCCTTCTAACGTGGTGGTGACTTTACCGAAAGAACCAAGAATAATAATTTTATTGTTTTACAATAATTTTATTTTTTATATTTTTATTATTTTATTGTTTCCCTTCTACTTGGTGGTGACTTTACCGAAAGAACCAAGAATAATAATTGTATTGTTTTACAATAATTTAATTGGTTTTATTTTTATTATTTTATTATTTCCCTTCTATGTGGTGGTGACTTTACAGAAAGAACCAAGAATAATAATTTATTGTTTTACAATAATTTAATTGTTTTATATTTTTATTATTTTATTGTTTCCCTTCTAACGTGGTGACTTTACCAAAAGAACCAAGAATAATAATTTTATTGTTTTACAATAATTTTACTGTTTTATATTTTTATTATTTTATTGTTTCCCTTCTACGTGGTGGTGACTTTACCGAAAGAACCAAGAATAATAATTTTATTGTTTTACAATAATGTTATTGTTTTATATCTTTATTATTTTATTGTTTCCCTTCCACGTGGTGGCGACTTTACAGAAAGAACCAAGAATAATAATTTATTGTTTTACAATAATTTAATTGTTTTATATTTTTATTATTTTATTGTTTCCCTTCTACGTGGTGGTGACTATACCGAAAGAACCAAGAATAATAATTTTATTATTTTACAATAATTTAATTGTTATATATTTTTTTTATTATTTTATTGTTTCCCTTCTACGTGGTGACTTTACAGAAAGAACCAAGAATAATAATTTTATTATTTTACAATAATTTAATTGTTATATTTTTTTATTTTATTGTTTCCCTTCCACGTGGTGGCGACTTTACCGAAAGAACCAAGAATAATAATTTTATTGTTTTACAATAATTTAATTGTTTTATATTTTTATTATTTTATTGTTTCCCTTCCACGTGGTGGCGACTTTACAGAAAGAACCAAGAATAATAATTTATTGTTTTACAATAATTTAATTGTTTTATATTTTTATTATTTTATTGTTTCCCTTCTACGTGGTGGTAACTATACCGAAAGAACCAAGAATAATAATTTTATTATTTTACAATAATTTAATTGTTATATATTTTTTTATTTTTTTATTGTTTCCCTTCCACGTGGTGGCGACTTTACAGAAAGAACCAAGAATAATAATTTTATTGTTTTACAATAATTTTATTGTTTTATATTTTTATTATTTTATTGTTTCCCTTCTACGTGGTGGTGACTATACCGAAAGAACCAAGAATAATAATTTTATTATTTTACAATAATTTAATTGTTATGTATTTTTTTTATTATTTTATTGTTTCCCTTCCACGTGGTGGCGACTTTACCGAAAGAACCAAGAATAATAATTTTATTGTTTTACAATAATTTAATTGCTTCATATTTTTATTATTTTATTGTTTCCCTTCTACGTGGTGGTGACTTTATCGAAAGAACCAAGAATAATAATTTCCTGTTTTGTAGCCAGAAAAAAGAAATGGGGGAAACATTTTCTCAGTAATAATAGTTTGTTATCCTTTCTGGATGTGACGTTAAGATGTGGGGGGGGGGGGGAAGAGCTTCAAAGATTTTCGGATTTCAACCGCGGGACGAGCAAATAAATAAATAAATAACAGAGCGTATCGCGGCCCGTAAAAAAATCGAAGTCGATTTTCTTTTGATCGATTCCTCAGCCACCAACCCCCTCGTCGACTGCAACGGCGGAATCGAAAGTAGCCATCAGGTCCAGCCAACAGGAATCGATTCAACCCCCCCCCCAACGTTTGAATGGGAATCGATTCAAACCTCCCATGGTGTTTGTCGCCCGGATCGATTGGCCATGGATGCCGTAAAGAAATTAACGCATTCTAAGCCGCATCAACAACATCAACAACAACAACAAAAACAACATCAACAACAACATCAACAACATCAGAGGCTTGCGCAAGTCACCGCTAAAGGGTAAAGCAAAGCCGGCCGGTTACTTTATAACAACAACAACAACAAACAATTCTGAGGGGATATACATTGAGTATATTTTGTTGTTGTTAAGTTGTTAATTGTTGTTAAGTTGTTGTTGTTTAGTTGTTGTTAAGTTGTTGTTATGCGGGGAGGTTCATTGTAAGTTGTATTTACAAACAGCATCGATGTAATAAAAAAAACATTAGCATTTTAAACGCAACGTATGTTAGTTACATAATTGTTTTCATAGCAACAACAGTGTATAAGTTGTGAGCGACTCGGTTTAGTATAAGGAATAATAATTACGTAGCAACGCGGGGTCGTTATAACGATATATTTTTTTCCATATCTTTTTAAAAAGTTATAATCGCGAAAGTAACTCCGTTTTTTTTTTGTTAAACGCCACCCCTCGAGTTATATCTCACAGTTGCGCGCGCGCGTATGTTCATATTCGCGTTTATAAAAGTTTTAAAGTTTTTTGTTATTTTATTTTAAATAATAAAGCGTTTGGCCTAGACGGAGCCTGTTCCTTAAGGCCTCCGTTACCATGGCCACGCGACGCCCGCGCGCCACGTGACCGTGAGTGACGTCATCGGTCGCGGGGAGGGGGGAAGGGCGTTGTGACGTCATTTGTCAATTGACGGTTGGGCGACGCGCGCAGAGACCCATAGACTCACATAGAGACCCGTAGACTCACATAGAGACCCATAGACTCACACAGAGAACCATAGACTCACATAGAGACCCATAGACTCACATAGAGACCCGTAGAGTCACACAGAGACCCATAGACTCACATAGAGACCCATATACTACTCATAGAGACCCATAGACTCACATAGAGCCCACACAGAGACCCATAGACTCACATAGAGCCCACACAGAGACCCATAGACTCACATAGAGACCCATAGACTTACATAGAGCCCACACAGAAACCCATAGACTCACATAGAGACCCATAGACTCACATAGAGCCCATACAGAGACCCATAGACTCACACAGAGACCCATAGACTCACATAGAGACTCACACAGAGACCCATAGACTCACATAGAGACCCATAGACTCACATAGAGACCCATAGACTCACATAGAGTACCATAGACTCACAGAGAGACTCACACAGAGACCCATAGACTCACACAGAGACCCATAGACTCACACAGAGACCCATAGACTCACATAGAGATCCATAGACTCACATAGAGACCCACAGACTCACATAGAGACCCATAGACTCACACGGAGACCCCTAGACTCACATAGAGACCCTAGACTCACATAGAGACCCTAGACTCACACAGAGACCCTAGACTCACACAGAGACCCGTAGACTCACATAGAGACCCTAGACTCACATAGAGACCCACAGACTCACATAGAGACCCATAGACTCACACGGAGACCCGTAGACTCACATAGAGACCCGTAGACTCACATAGAGACCCCTAGACTCACATAGAGACCCATAGACTCACATAGAGACCCATAGACTCACACAGAGACCCATAGACTCACATAGAGACTCACACAGAGACCCATAGACTCACATAGAGACCCATAGACTCACATAGAGACCCATAGACTCACACAGAGACCAATAGACTCACACAGAGACCCACACAGAGACCCATAGACTCACATAGAGACCCACACAGAGACCCACACAGAGACCCATAGACCCACATAGAGACCCATAGACTCACACAGAGAACCATAGACTCACATAGAGACCCATAGACTCACATAGAGACCCTAGACTCACACAGAGACCCATAGACTCACACATAGACCCATAGACTCACATAGAGACCCATAGACTCACATAGAGACCCATAGACTCACATAGAGACCCATAGACTCACATAGAGCCCACACAGAAACCCATAGACTCACATAGAGACCCATAGACTCACATAGAGCCCATACAGAGACCCATAGACTCACACAGAGACCCATAGACTCACATAGAGACTCACACAGAGACCCATAGACTCACATAGAGACCCATAGACTCACATAGAGACCCATAGACTCACATAGAGTACCATTGACTCACACAGAGACCCATAGACTCACATAGAGACCCATAGACTCACATAGAGATCCATAGACTCACATAGAGACCCACAGACTCACATAGAGACCCATAGACTCACACAGAGACCCGTAGACTCACATAGAGACCCGTGGACTCACATAGAGACCCATAGACTCACATAGAGACCCATAGACTCACATAGAGACCCTAGACTTACACAGAGACCCTAGACTCACACAGAGACCCGTAGACTCACATAGAGACCCATAGACTCACATAGAGACTCATAGACTCACACAGAGACCCATAGACTCACATAGAGACTCACACAGAGACCCATAGACTCACATAGAGACCCATAGACTCACATAGAGACGCATAGACTCACACAGAGACCCATAGACTCACACAGAGACCCATAGACTCACATAGAGACCCATAGATCCACATAGAGACCCATAGACTCACACAGAGACCCATAGACTCACATAGAGACCCATAGACTCACATAGAGACCCATAGACTCACATAGAGACCCATAGACTCACACCAGAGACCCATAGACTCACATAGAGACCCATAGACTCACATAGAGACCCATAGACTCACACAGAGACCCATAGACTCACATAGAGAGCCATAGACTCACACAGAGATACATAGACTCACATAGAGACCCATAGACTCACATAGAGACCCATAGACTCACATAGGGACTCACCCAGAGACCCATAGACTCACATAGAGACTCACAGAGACCCATAGACTCACATAGAGACCCATAGACTCACTCACATAGAGACTCACACAGAGACCCATAGACTCACATAGAGACCCACACAGAGATCCATATACTCACATAGAGACCCATAGACTCACATAGAGACCCACACAGAAACCCATAGACTCACATAGAGACCCATAGACTCACATAGAGACTCACACAGAGACCCATAGACTCACATAGAGACCCATAAACTCACATAGAGACTCACACAGAGACCCATAGACTCACATAGAGACCCATAAACTCACATAGAGACTCACACAGAGATCCATAGACTCACATAGAGACCTATAGACTCATATAGAGACCCATAGACTCACATAGAGACCCACACAGAGACCGATAGACTCACATAGAGACCCATAGACTCACATAGAGACCCACACAGAAACCCATAGACTCACATAGAGACCCATAGACTCACATAGAGACTCACACAAAGACCCATAGACTCACATAGAGACCCATAGTCTCACATAGAGACTCACACAGAGACCGATAGACTCACATAGAGACCCATAGACTCACATAGAGACCCACAGTGTGTCTCTATGAGTCTGTGTGTGAGTGTCTCTATGAGTCTGTGTGTGTGTCTCTATGAGTCTGTGTGTGTGTCTCTATGAGTCTGTGTGTGTCTCTCTGAGTCTGTGTGTGTGTCTCTATGAGTGTGTGTGTCTCTATGAGTCTGTGTGTCTCTATGAGTCTGTGTGAGTGTCTCTATGAGTCTGTGTGTCTCTATGAGTCTGTGTGTCTCTATGAATCTGTGTGTGTGTCTCTATGAGTCTGTGTATCTCTATGAGTCTGTTTGTCTCTATGAGTCTGTGTGTGTGTCTCTATGAGTCTGTGTATTTCTATGAGTCTGTGTGTCTCTATGAGTCTGTGTGTGTGTCTCTATGAGTCTGTGTATCTCTATGAGTCTGTGTGTCTCTATGAGTCTGTGTGTGTGTCTCTATGAGTCTATGTGTGTGTCTCTATGAGTCTGTGTATCTCAATGAGTCTGTGTGTCTCTATGAGTCTGTGTGTGTGTCTCTATGAGTCTGTGTATCTCTATGAGTCTGTGTGTCTCTATGAGTCTGTGTATCTCAATGAGTCTGTGTATCTCTATGAGTCTGTGTGTCTCTATGAGTCTGTGTATCTCTATGAGTCTGTGTATCTCAATGAGTCTGTGTGTCTCTATGAGTCTGTGTATCTCTATGAGTCTGTGTGTCTCTATGAGTCTGTGTATCTCTATGAGTCTGTGTGTCTCTATGAGTCTGTGTGTCTCTATGAGTCTGTGTGTGTGTCTCTATGAGTCTGTGTATCTCTATGAGTCTGTGTATCTCTATGAGTCTGTGTGTGTGTCTCTATGAGTCTGTGTATCTCAATGAGTCTGTGTGTCTCTATGAGTCTGTGTGTCTCTATGAGTCTCTATGAGTCTGTGTGTCTCTATGAGTCTGTGTATCTCTATGAGTCTGTGTATCTCAATGAGTCTGTGTATCTCAATGAGTCTGTGTGTCTCTATGAGTCTGTGTATCTCTATGAGTCTGTGTGTCTCTATGAGTCTGTGTATCTCTATGAGTCTGTGTATCTCTATGAGTCTCTATGAGTCTGTGTATCTCTATGAGTCTGTGTGAGTGTCTCTATGAGTCTGTGTATCTCTATGAGTCTGTGTATCTCTATGAGTCTGTGTATCTCAATGAGTCTGTGTGTCTCTATGAGTCTGTGTATCTCTATGAGTCTGTGTGTCTCTATGAGTCTGTGTATCTCTATGAGTCTGTGTATCTCTATGAGTCTGTGTGTGTGCTGCTCCTAGGCTCAAGGCTGTTGGGGCCGGCACCGGCGTGAGGCCGCCGCCGGTTTCCCGGCGTCGCTCCTCAGCCGCTCGGCCACACCACCTCACCATTCATGGGTGTGTCTGTGGGGACAGGGAGACACGTGTCCCCCTGTACACGTGTCTCCGTGTGTCTCCCTGTACACGTGTCTCCGTGTGTCTCCGTGTGTCTCCCTGTCCACGTGTCTCCGTGTGTCTCTGTGTGTCTCCCCTCGTGTCTCCCTGTCCACGTGTCTCTGTGTGTCTCCCTGTCCACGTGTCTCTGTGTGTCTCTGTGTGTCTCCCCTCGTGTCTCCCTGTCCACGTGTCTCCGTGTCTCTCTCGTGTCCACGTGTCTCCGTGTGTCTCCGTGTGTCTCCCTGTCCACGTGTCTCTGTGTGTCTCTGTGTGTCTCCCCTCGTGTCTCCCTGTCCACGTGTCTCCGTGTCTCTCTCGTGTCCACGTGTCTCCGTGTGTCTCCCTGTCCACGTGTCTCCGTGTCTCTCTCATGTCCACGTGTCTCCGTGTGTCTCCCTGTCCACGTGTCTCTCGTGTGTCCGTGTCTCTGTGTGTACCTCTGTCCACGTGTCTCCGTGTGTCTCCCTGTCCACGTGTCTCTGTGTGTCTCTGTGTGTCTCCCCTCGTGTCCCCCTGTACACGTGTCTCCGTGTCTCTCTCGTGTCCACGTGTCTCCGTGTGTCTCCCTGTCCACGTGTCTCTGTGTGTCTCTGTGTGTCTCCCCTCGTGTCTCCCTGTCCACGTGTCTCTGTGTGTCTTCCTGTCCACGTGTCTCTTTGTGTCTCCTTGTCCACGTGTCTCCGTGTGTCTCCTTGTCCACGTGTCTCTGTGTGTCTCCCTTGTGTCTCTGTGTGTCTCCCTGTCCACGTGTCTCTGTGTCTCTGTGTGTCTCCCTGTCCACGTGTCTCTGGGTGTCTCTGTGTGTCTCCCCTCGTGTCTCCCTGTCCACGTGTCTTCGTGTCTCTCTCGTGTCCACGTGTCTCCGTGTGTCTCCCTGTCCACGTGTCTCTCGTGTGTCCGTGTCTCTGTGTGTACCTCTGTGCACGTGTCTCCGTGTGTCTCCCTGTCCACGTGTCTCTGTGTTTCTCTGTGTGTCTCCCCTCGTGTCTTCCTGTCCACGTGTCTCCGTGTCTCTCTCGTGTCCACGTGTCTCCGTGTGTCTCCCTGTCCACGTGTCTCTCGTGTCTCCGTGTCTCTGTGTGTCCCTCTGTCACCGTGTCTCTGTGTGTCTCCCTGTCCACGTGTCTCTGTGTCTCTGTATGTCTCCCCTCTTGTCTCCCTGTCCACGTGTCTCCGTGTGTCTCCCTCGTGTCTCCGTCTCTCTGTGTGTCCCCCCTGTCCACGTGTCTCCCCTCGTGTCCCCCTGTCCACGTGTCTCTGTGTCTCTCTCGAGTCTCTGTGTCTACCCTGTCCACGTGTCTTTGTGTCTCCCCTCGTGTCTCTGTGTGTCCCCCTGTCGACGTGTCTCCTTGTGTCTCCCTGTCCACGTGTCTCTGTGTCTCTCTCGTGTCTCCCCACGTGTCTCTGTGTGTCTCCTTGTCCACGTGTCTCTGTTTCTCCTTGTCCACATGTCTCTGTGTGTACCCCTGTCCACGTGTCTCTGTGTCTCTCCACGTGTCTCTGTGTGTCTCCCTGTCCACGTGTCTCTGTGTCTCTCTCGTGTCTCTGTGTCCCCCCCTGTCCACGTGTCTCTGTGTCCCCCCCTGTCCACGTGTCTCTGTGTGTACCTCTGTCCACGTGTCTCTGTGTCTCCCTGTCCACGTGTCTCTGTGTGTCCCCCTGTCCACGTCTCTCTCTCGTGTCTCCCCACGTGTCTCTGTGTGTCTCCCTGTCCAGGTGTCTCTGTGTCCCCCTGTCCACGTGTCTCTGTGTGTCTCTCGTGTCTCCGTGTGTCCCTGTCCACGTGTCTCTGTGTGTCTCTCGTGTCTCTGTGTGTCCCCTTGTCCACGTGTCTTCGTGTCTCTCTCGTGCCTCCATGTGTCCCCCTGTCCACGTGTCTCTGTGTCTTCTTGTCCACGTGTCTCTGTGTGTCTCCCTGTCCTCGTGTCTCTGTGTCTCTGTGTCTCTCTCGTGTCTCCGTGTGTCTCCCTGTCTCTCGTGTCTTTGTGTCTCTCTCGTGTCTCCCCACGTGTCTCTGTGTCTCCCTGTACACGTGTCTCTGTGTGTCTCCCTCGTGTCTCTGTGTCACCCCCCCACGTGTCACCCCCCCCCACGTGTCACCCCCCCACGTGTCATCACCACGTGTCATCACCACGTGTCGTCACCACGTGTCATCACCACGTGTCATCACCATGTGTGTCCCCCCCACGTGTCATCACCACGTGTCATCACCACGTGTCATCACCACGTGTCATCACCACGTGTCATCACCACGTGTCGTCACCACGTGTCGTCACCACGTGTCATCACCACGTGTCATCACCACGTGTGTCTCCCCCACGTGTCATCACCACGTGTCATCACCACGTGTCATCACCACGTGTCGTCACCACGTGTCGTCACCACGTGTCATCACCACGTGTCATCACCACGTGTGTCCCCCCCACGTGTCATCACCACGTGTCATCACCACGTGTCATCACCACGTGTCATCACCACGTGTCATCACCACGTGTCATCACCACGTGTCATCACCACGTGTCATCACCACGTATCATCACCACGTGTCGTCACCACGTGTCATCACTACGTGTCGTCACCACGTGTCATCACCACGTGTCATCACCACGTGTGTCCCCCCCACGTGTCATCACCACGTGTCATCACCACATGTCATCACCACGTGTCATCACCACGTGTCATCACCACGTGTCATCACCACGTGTCATCACCACGTATCATCACCACGTGTCGTCACCACGTGTCATCACCACGTGTCGTCACCACGTGTCATCACCACGTGTCATCACCACGTGTGTCCCCCCCACGTGTCATCACCACGTGTCATCACCACGTGTCGTCACCACGTGTCGTCACCACGTGTCATCACCACGTGTCATCACCACGTGTCATCACCACGTGTCATCACCACGTGTCATCACCACGTGTCATCACCACGTGTCATCACCACGTGTCACCCCCCCACGTGTCATCACCACGTGTCATCACCACGTGTCATCACCACGTGTCATCACCACGTGTCCCCCCCACGTGTCATCACCACGTGTCATCACCACGTGTCATCACCACGTGTCATCACCACGTGTCATCACCACGTGTCACCCCCCACGTGTCATCACCACGTGTCATCACCACGTGTCATCACCACGTGTCATCACCACGTGTCACCCCCCCACGTGTCATCACCACGTGTCATCACCACGTTTCATCACCACGTGTCATCACCACGTGTCATCACCACGTGTCATCACCACGTGTGTCCCCCCCACGTGTCATCACCACGTGTCATCACCACGTGTCATCACCACGTGTCACCCCCCCCCCCCCCCACGTGTCATCACCACGTGTCAGCACCACGTGTCATCACCACGTGTCATCACCACGTGTCATCACCACGTGTCATCACCACGTGTCATCACCACGTGTCATCACCACGTGTGTCATCACCACGTGTGTCCCCCCCACGTGTCATCACCACGTGTCATCACCACGTGTCATCACCACGTGTGTGTCCCCCACGTGTCATCACCACGTGTCATCACCACGTGTCACCCCCCCCCCCCCCCACGTGTCATCACCACGTGTCAGCACCACGTGTCATCACCACGTGTCATCACCACGTGTCATCACCACGTGTCATCACCACGTGTCAGCACCACGTGTCAGCACCACGTGCCCCCCCCCCCACGTGCCCCCCCACGTGCCCCCCAGGCTGCCCAGGGAGGTGATGCTTCAGGTGATGTCTCTGCTGGACGTGCCGGCCCTGCTGCAGCTCTCCACTGTCGACCGCCACTTCAGGGAGCTGGCCAGTGACAAGTACGCACTCAGCAGCATCATCAGCAGCAGCATCATCATCAGCATCAGTAGCAGCATCATCAGCATCAGTAGCAGCATCATCAGCAGCAGCATCATCAGCATCAGTAGCAGCAACATCAGCAGCAGCATCAGTAGCAGCATCATCAGTAGCAGCATCAGCAGCATCAGCAGCATCAGCATCAGTAGCAACATCATCAGCATCAGTAGCAGCATCATCAGCATCATCATCTTCATCGTCCACATGTTCAGCAGCAGCGTCATCAGCAGCAGCAGCAGCAGCATCATCAGCATCATCATCAGCATCATCATCTTCATCGTCCACATGTTCAGCAGCAGCATCATCATCAGCATTAGAATCACCACCACCACCATCACCACTACCATCACCACTACCATCACCACTACCATCACCACTACCATCACCACTACCATCACCACTACCATCACCACTACGTCCACTACCATCACCACCACCGCCATAACCACCACCGTCACCACCACCATCGTCACTACCACCACCACGTCCACCACCACCACCACCGCCATCACCATCACTACCACCATCACCACGTCCGCCAACATCACCACCACCATCACCACCACCGCCACCACATCCACCACCATCACCACTGCCACCATCGTCACTACCACCACCACGTCCGCCAACATGACCACCACCATCACCACCACTGCCACCACATCCACCACCATCACCATCACCACTGCCACCACCATCACTGCCACCACCACCACCACGTCCACCACCACCACCGCCACCACCATCACCGCCACCACCACCATCACCACCACCATCACGTCCACCACCACCACCACCACCATCACCACCATCACCGCCACCACCACCGCCACCATCACCACCACCACCACCATCACCACCACCACCACCATCACCACCACCATCACCACCACCATCACTACCACCATCACCACCACCACCACCACCATCACCACCATCACCACCACCATCACCACCACCACCACCGCCACCACCACCACCGCCACCACCACCACCATCACCACCACCACCATCACCACCACCACCACCACCGCCACCACCATCACCACCACCATCACCACCATCACCACCACCATCACCACCACCACCATCACCACCACCACCACCATCACCACCACCATCACCACCACCACCATCACCACCACCACCATCACCACCACCATCACCACCACCACCATCACCACCACCATCACCACCACCATCACCACCACCATCACCACCACCACCGTCTCCTCCTCACCCCTCCCCCCCGCCACGTCCCAGCGGGCTGTGGCGTACGCTGTACCAGAGACAGTCGCGCTTCGTCACGGGCGCACCACGGCGCTCGGGACAGCCTGCGGGACAGCCTGTGGGACAGTCTGTGGGACAGCGCTCGGGACAGTCTGTGGGACAGCGCGTGGGACAGCCTGCGGGACAGTCTGTGGGACAGCCTGCGGGACAGCCTGCGGGACAGCCTGTGGGACAGTCTGCGGGACAGCGTGCGGGACAGCGCTCAGGACAGCCTGTGGGACAGCCTGCGGGACAGCCTGGGCGACAGCCTGTCGGACAGCGTGCAGGACAGTCTGTGGGACAGCGTGTGGGACAGCCTGCGGGACAGCCTGGACGACAGCCTGCGGGACAGCCTGCGGGACAGCCTGCGGGACAGTCTGTGGGACAGCGCTCGGGACAGTCTGTGGGACAGCCCGTGGGACAGCCTGCGGGACAGCGCTCAGGACAGTCTGTAGGACAGCCTGCGGGACAGCCTGGGCGACAGCCTGTCGGACAGCGCGTGGGACAGTCTGTGGGACAGCCTGTGGGACAGTCTGGACGACAGCCTGAGGGACAGCGCGTGGGACAGCCTGCGGGACAGCCTGCGGGACAGCCTGAGGGACAGCCTGTGGGACAGCGCTTGGGACAGCCTGGACGACAGCCTGTGGGACAGCCTGTAGGACAGCCCGTGGGACAGCCTGCGGGACAGCCCGTGGGACAGCCGGCGGGACAGCCCGCGGGACAGCCGGCGGCGGAGCAGTCGGACAGCGCCGGCCACTGGAGGCGCTTGTACCTGAGGTCGTGCCAGGAGCGGTTCACGTTGGCCATGAGGCGGCTGCGGCAGAAGCTGCCGGTGAACGAGTGCACGGGCATCCCCGCCGGCCTGCACGGGGCACTGTGGTGCGTACGTGAGCGTGTGTGTGTCTGTGTGTGTGTGTGTGTGAGCGTGGGTGTGTGTGGGTGTGTGTGTGTGTGTGTGTCTGTGTGTGTGTGTGGGTGTGTGGGTGTGTGTGTGAGTGTGTGTGTGTGGGTGTGTGTGTGTGGGTGTGTGTGTGAGTGTGTGTGTATTAGTGTGTGTGTGTGTGTCTGTGTGTGTGTGGGTGTGTGTGTGTGTGGGTGTGTGTGGGTGTGTGTGTGAGCGTGTGTCTGTGTGTGTGTCTGTGTGTGAGTGTGTGTGCGTGTGCGTACGTGAGCGAGCGTGTCTGTGTGTGTGTGTGTGAGCGTGTGTCTGTGTGTGTGTGTGTGAGCGTGGGTGTGTGGGTGTGTGTGTGGGGGTGTGTGTGGGTGGGTGTGTGTGTGTGGGTGTGTGTGTGTGTGTGGGTGTGTCTGTGTGTGCGTGTGTGTGTATTAGTGTGTGTGTGTCTGTGTGTGTGAGCGTGTGTCTGTGTGTGGGTGTGTGTCTGTGTGTGTGTGTGTGGGTGTGTGTGTGTGGGTGTGTGTCTGTGTGTGTGTGGCAAAACAACCCCCTACCTCCTCGCGGTGCCGGACGGGCAACTCTGTCGTGGACAGTGCTGTGGGGGGAGATCCAATTTTGATTGGCTCCTCCCCTCATGGCATATATGTCCACCACAGGGGCTAAACGGGGGCTCTGGACGGGTGCGAGGGGCTGGTAACCCCTCCACCTTCAATTAATTACCACGAAACCACGAATTAAACTGAAATATGTAACTAATAAGCTTGTGCCGGAGGCCCCGGGGGGCCCGGCGTCTATGACGTCTCCTGGCCAAACCCCAATTGGCGGAGCCAGGAGATTGAATACCTACCCTCGGGGCTACTCCAGAAACAACGAAAAGCCACTACGGGTGGCCACGTGGAATGTTCGAACGCTCACTGCAGAGGAGAGGCTGCCACTCCTCTGTCGGGAGCTGGACCGGTACCGCCTGGATCTATGCGGCATTCAGGAGGTCCGGTGGACCGGCTCTGGCTCCTGCCACCATGAGGGGTGGACAGTCCTCTACTCGGGGCAGCAGACTGCCAAACAACAGGGTGTGGGTCTTCTTTTGAACAAAAGAATGAAGGGGGCGTGGGAGCGTGGCGGTGAGGTGTGGGAAGCTGTAAGCCCCAGGCTACTTTGGGCTCGCCTTCCCATCAACCGGAGGCGAGGAATGGTGATCGTGGTTACTTACGCCCCCACCGAAGATGAACATCCGTGGAGGGATGCAGGCAAAGCCGATGAGTCAGATGCCTTCTATGACCTCCTGTCACAGGTGCTGGCTAAAGTGGCCCCTCGGGATAGAGTCATCATGTTGGGTGACTTCAATGCCCGAGTTGGTCATGATACTGGCACCTGGTCTGGAGTGATTGGAGGGCATGGGCCAGATCAGCTCAATAACAACGGTAGGAGGCTGCTACATTTTTGTGCAGCCCATGGGCTTGTAATTACCAACACGCTGTTCCGGCATCGGCGCATCCACACAACATCATGGATGCATGCCGGGTCCAAGCAAGAACATCTGCTGGACTACATAGTGACGGACCAGCGAATGCGAGCCCATGTCCTTGACACCAGGACCTACCGTGGAGCTGATCTGCCCTCTGACCATCGACTAGTCATCTGTAAGATGCGCCTGCCATTCTTCCACTCCGGTGGTGGGTGTACACCCAGGACCCCATTCCAACATAAAGTGGCCTGGTCTCAGTTATCTGATGAAAGTTGCAAGCGAGAATTTCATCATCGCTTGCGGCTGGGATTGGCATCGTCCCCGACTCCTCCTGATGTCGAGGGTAAATGGGCGAGGTTTAGGACTGTGACTCATGCAGCTGCAATGGCTGCTTTGGGTACGCGGTCCAGACCTCCCCAGAGACCCTGGCTGACAGAGGAGGTGTTCAGGATGGTTGAGAAAAAGCGACAGGCCCACTGTCATCGGCTACAGAATCCCACGTCAGAGAATGAGGAGGCTTACCGCAGCCTTCGCTCGGAGGTTCGGAGAGCCGTGAGGCGCTGCAAGGATGGGTGGTGGTCGCGGGTTGCTGAGGAGATGGAGTCTGCCTCAGTGGCCCGTGATCACAAATCTCTATTTAACTCCATCAAAAAAGTAACCTGCAGCGCCACACCTATTACCATCATTAGGGGAAAAAACGGTGATCCAATCTCCGACCCCCAGGAACAGGTTCGCAGATTTGCTGAGCATTTCTGTGAGGTCCTGGGGGAGGGAAAATCCCTCAGCCAGGAAAACATCGTGGCACAAAGTGAGGATGACCCTGCTGAGGCTGTGGTGCCTCAAATATTGGAAGAAGTCACCCCCTGTGAGTGGCTGGCTGAGGTGCCATCTGCTGAGGAAGTATTGAAGGCGATCCGGAGTCTGAGACCAGGAAAGGCAGCAGGCAGAGATGATCTCCCAAGCGAAATGCTGAGGGAGGGTGGCGTTTGTGCACAGACTGCCCTATATGACATCATAACAACAGTCTGGACCACAGGACGGGTTCCGCAGGATTGGAAGGATGCCCTGGTGGTCCCCCTTTTTAAGAAGGGGGACCGCACAGACTGTAACAACTACAGGGGCATCTCACTCCTCAGTGTGCCGGGAAAGGTCCTGGCAAGGATTATTCAGCATCGCCTTGCCAGGCAC